>NW_018020606.1:388320-783569 GCF_002006095.1 Pseudomyrmex gracilis
TTTTTTTTTTTCACGAACGCCAAAAAACGCGGGCACCATCGACATGAGCAACGCGCAGCTCCGAATTCGCCAATCAATTCGCGTGCTACGATACAGTTAGTTAGTGTTTTTCTCGATGTTTCTCGTCGTGAGCTTGGAACATTTTTATCGTATTATTGTTCCGATACTTGCTGTAATACACACAGTGGATACTTCATATTTTTCGATACGGGGGACGTCATTGTGTTGGCGAGATTCACAGTGACACCGCGAGATATCAAACAGAGAGAGAGAGAGAGAGAGAGACATGACAATTCTCCGTAATACGTTTCCGGTGTGATTTACTTTTCGCATTTACTTTTGTGTCAAGTGACACAATTGCGATATTAGCGAATATATTTCTTTTCGAGAAACATATCACATATCATTACAAGTATAATTCAAGCTTGATCGTTTCTGTTTTTTTTTGTTTTTTTTTTTGTTTTTTTTGTATTTGCGCGACACGTCAAAACTGATTTCTGAATGTATCGCTAGTGTAAAACCGTCTGCATGACGGCACATATGCTTTATACGTTATCGGCATAAATCTGGGTTGTATACGTTCATTGTGCGTTTATCGAACGAGCGAAATATACTCTCGTTCTACACACGTTGATTCACGTGTGTGTGTGTGTGTGCTCGCGCGTACGTTTGCACAACGCTCTTACCCGTCAACAAATCATAAAGTCTCTTTTAGAATTACAAAATAATACTTCAAACACTCGATCAGAGAAATATATTATTCCGTCATTAATTATAGATTATATCACAAGCGGGAGGTAATTAATTTTCAACATTTATTGTACCTTTTCTGGGCGATGTTAAAGAGACAGCCGCCATTAAAATGTGTCCCTTTCAAAACTGTAACAATATTTTCTATAGAAAGATTTTAAACCGCAATAACAAGGTTTCTCAATCAATTGATTATCGATTTTACAGTAAAAGCCTATTTTCTCTGTCTCTCTCTCTCTCTATTTTTTCTTTCTCTTTCTCTCTCTTTTCTTCTTATCTTTTGAAAGTAAATACGTTTTCATAGAGAAACGATTCGCAGCGATGCGAATGGAATGTGAATGAGAAAGAGAGAGAGAAAAAACTCAGAGAGAAAAAAGCGTAGAAAATTTAAGATAATCCCGGGGTCGCTCCCTAAGTCGTGGAAATATCTCAACGATTTTTTTCGCGTTGATTTCTTCCTTCGAAGGAGAGATCCTTTAAATCCTTCTTGAAACGTTCCTCCTTCTCCGAGCCTTTTCTGCCCTCTGCTTACGGTCGCTCTCAGTCACCTCTTTTTCTTTCCAAGAGGGGGAAGACGAAAAGTATATCGTAATATTTTCAAATACGCGAGAATATGTAAAAAGAAGTCGAGGGGAGACGGAATCTATTAACCTTATCCGAGATATTATGGGCGAATGCGTACGTATATAAAATTGGTGTGACTAGAAGACATTTTCGTGAAGACATTACGGGTAAAACAATTCGCGCGTATTTTAATAAAACGTTGTAAAACTTTTATCAGAATCAATATTAAAAGATTATGGAAACTTATTCAAAAAAAAAAAAAAGAAAAATGTCTTAACGTGATAACATCTCGGACCGTGACTATATTTCCCGTAATGCACTCTGTTTGCCTTTGCCAGTCTGATGTTCGGCCTCGCAATAATGAAACAGATGGTCTACCTTTAGATCGGATTATTCCGCGGACTGATGTAAAGCCGATGAAGTCATAAAATTTGACCGCAAATCTCTCGTACGTTCGCAAGACTCGAGGAGAACCTCCGTGCGGCTATGTGTGACACATATCGTATCGATCGGCAAATTGCTAGGGTTCAAGGCTCGGCATCTCGGCAACGGCTACACGGCTAGAGAGAATCCGTCTAGCATGTAGTAAGGTTACTAATTAACGAACGAGAGTGCGCGCCTTAATAAATCCGATATCGAGAGGGGAGAAACGCGATAGATCGACGGTGATTGAACGTGTGTGCGCGAACGGGAAATCAGATATCTTATCTGGCTTAGAACGCGCTTAATTTTCAGTGAAATTTCCCTCGAGATACAAATTTATTAGGATCAAGGGTGCTCGCGAAGAATTCTGTGTGTGTATGTGTGTGTGTGTGTGTGTGTGTAAAAACGGCTTGTGAAACTTTTCTCATAGTCACAAAGCTGTTACCTCTCGGATTATTTCCGAAACGCCGTTAAGGCTGACTTACCACCTGAGACTTTGTTTTATATCTGCGGATTAGAAATCTCAAGTTAAACTAATGAGTACGCGCAAGGTTTGTTAATTGAAAATAAAATTTTGAATAAAGACCGAAAATGATATTAACGTGAACATACACATTTGATGTGATTATAATGGAATTATTTCACATATACATATCGGATTCTCTTTATAATTAGCGCATAACGTGCGTGATTCTAGTGTGGACTAGTGAGAAAATACGTTATTATCAATAATTTAATTAGTCGTCACAATCGATTTAAATAATTAATCAATAAATGTTTCAGCTATTACAGTTGGTGTAATTCAATAAAATGGAATCAGTAACTAATTGAAACTAGACTATGTGTGTGTTTCGGTGATATTAAGTCTCTTGTTAATAAAGAAAATTCTAATTAAAATCATTTGAATATCTAAAATATTTTAAAATAAGCACACTCAAGCACACACGCGCACACACAAATTAAAATCGTGTTTACAATCGGCCTCACACGTGTCTTTTTTTTCTAATAATTTTTTACTTCTTTTGCAAGAAAAAAAGCTATCAGATGGAAATAATTGGACGATACTTACGATAATTACGCGATTATTCTTCAGTCGCGCGGATATAGTCGAGAGAACACGAACATAGATAATCGATTAATGAAATATTGCCGTATTTAAAGCTTCTCTCTCTTTATGTCTCTATCTCTCTCTCTAGGATCAATGTCCTTCGCTAAAAGCGACCCACTTTTCCCTCTTCACTGTTCGTGGTTTGCGATATTGGTTGCTCATTGGTGCATCTGAATTAATTTAACGTGTCGTAATCTGTAAAGATATCTGATATTATGAGATTTTTAGTCATAAAAATTTACTTATGAACACATATATATATATATATATATATATATATGTATACACATATGTATATGTATGTATGATTGTAAATATTCTTACGTATATACGACACGCACATGCGGTACGTAATTTTAATATAAAATTTATGCTACAAAATTTAATATACGCACAAACTAAAATGAGCAGTATGTGGTACATTTTACAATAAATATTAATAAATGTGAAATAAAATATGAGCTCTTTTTAGAACTGACAAGCAAAGCGACATATATTGGATCTTTGGTACTGGAACTAGCAAGCCCGTCAAAATGACGGTTTTCAGATTTCTTGTTCTGAACTGAAGATGAATAATTTATCGAGTTGTTTTTGTTCAATTATAACTTTTACTTTAAATAAACTGAATATAAAAAGAACCACATTTGCTGTCTTTTTCAAATATTCGTAAAATTGATGAATGTGTTAAATTTATTTGAAATCTTAGGTTAAAATATTAATTTCATGTGTCTGTATTAAAAAAGCTTTTACGATTGCGCATATTGAATATTACTATTATTACTAAATTCTGCCGTTTACGTATAATTGTTATATAATACTGTTATATGATACATCTGAAAAAGAGCTACTAAATTCCCAAATAAAATACAGCTTTTCGATCAGGAAAAGCCAACATTTACTGACATGTCCATTGAGATCATCGGCACAATAGCGACGCTGTTTTCCACGTTTGCCACGAGACAGGGTGTCATAAATGATTGCGAATGACATATATTGTTTGACGTCGTATTTCGTCGTTGTGGATGATACTGTGGGTAGAATAAGCGATCGGGTGTGAAAGGTTAAGAAGGGTGGATTAACGCCAAAGAGTAAACTGCGGTGACGCTGAGGAGATGGTGTTACATGAGAACGAAAGAAAGGGAAGCTGTCAGGGGGGATCGTTCTTAATTAGCAGATAAAATAAATATCTGCGGAAGTCACATATTTCACAAACGTGTCATTTATTATGATTACACGGAACGCACATTCTGTGTAATTACAATTTTGTGTTACTTGTACAAAAAAAAAACAAATCATTTTTTCTGTATTCTTTACGTTGAATATTTTTTTTTATTTTGAATTTGTTTTCTTTTCACTTTAATTATATATATTCTGTTTACATTTTATCCCGCTACTGTATATTTCATATAATTCCAGATAAAAAAACAATACGCTCTCATCGCAATCATCATTTATGTTACAACGAATAGCAGATTTATTACCAATATATTTTGTTCTTCCTTGTTACATTTATTTTTCACCGTGTGTTTGCGCGGGAATTCGAAACGAGCGTTAACGCGGCGCTGCAAATTGAAGAACCGCTACTGGAAACGGGTAAAAGGGCTGAAAGGCCCCCCATGTTTCTTTCCCTAACGGTCGAGTCAGCGTTTCTTTGTTAAGAACAACTTCACTCACGCGGCTAGGTTTTCCATCGTGAAACGACTCGTGGACGGTCGTGGCGTATCGAACGGACAGGAGTAGAATGCGCCGACGGAGGGATCTCGCTGGCCGAGAGATTCTCTCGCGCAACGCGGGGGATTGATTGATGCGCCCGGGAGGACTCAGAAGCCGAAGCTGGCTTGAATTTTTCGATGATAGAGTGAAAAACGAGAGAAAGAACGGAATTGCAAGCGCTGTAAATCAAAGATGTTCGATATCGAACGTGAGCTCTGAATCTCTTGAAAAAAAAAACCGTGTTACGGACTTAGGAACGACGACTTTCAACGATCGATAAAAAGATGTCTGAGAAAATATCTAACAAAATCGCAATCGTCGCTTTGCGATGAATACGCGAGATATTTGAGAATTCAGACCGTGTTCCCTTAAAGAGAAAAGGTCGCGCGTGTCAACTGACAAATTTGTTCCCGAGCTCTTTTAATCGGACATCTTTTTTAATTACGCGTCTTTTTAATTACGTGTTCGGGCCAGACTGCACGTACAGACGCGTCTGAATATTGCTTAAGTACTTTCGTAATTTATCAAATGTAACAGAATGAGATCAATATTCGAGGAAGAAAACGGGAGGACTAACTCGCGTCAGAAATGATGATTGATGCTGAGAAAAAGCCATCGCGAGTTTTTCAACAACGAAGACAATCGTCGAAAGATTCTAGTTGGAAGAAGCTAATGGAATGACATCGTATTTTTCTGCCTTTTTCGCGAGTAATATATAGAGTGACCCCGATTTTTGTTTTTTTTTTTGTTTCGGTATTTCTTCAAACAACTTGAGAAGGCGCTTTTCTCCCAGCTAATATTTTAAAAAAGAAATCGTCATATATCGCATAGGCACAAAACGTTTCACAAAATCTGGTATTATATTCGCCAACTCTTACCCAATGTATATATACATTTCGACTTACGTTCCGGCGAATCGGCGAAATGTTTTTCGGCGAAAGAACGCGGACATCGCGCGCTGCTGAATGAAATTTCAGTAAATCACAGAAAAATAAACTTGAAGGAACTTGGTTCTCTCTTTTTGCGAGAACGTCGAGTCTCTCTCGCGACCGCGTTGCGTCGTTTTCTGTAACATTCCTGATGCGCCAGATCGTCCGCGCGCGCGCGCTCCGAAATTCTACCCTAGATTCACGAAAAACGATCGTTCACCGGCAGACGTTTTTTTCCAAGCCCGCCTCGCATCGCTCGTCTTTTTTTCGCGAACCCGCATGAGAGGCTCTACCTCGAATTTTAATTAAAGCGTGGTTAAAATCCCCTAGACACCGACCCGTCCTTTTTTTCGCATCCCACGCTTTCTCCCCCTCTGACGGTGATGGTCTGTGCGCACCTTCGGCGCGCGCTCTCTTGCGCGATGTTACTCGGAGAAGCGCGGTGCAGCAGCTCGTGAAATAAAATCAAGGAAAAGGCTTTGCCGAGAGGCGCCGGAGAGCGAGACCGGATTTCCCTTTCTCCAATTGTGTGCGCTCCCCGTGGATTTTATTTGTTAAATTGTCTGCATTTCTCTTCTCCTGCACACAGAGAGAGCGAGAGGGAGGGAGAGGAAAGAGAGAAAGAAAGATGCGCACGCCAAAACCGAGATTCTTGTCTCTCGGCATAAGAATTTTAATTTAAGACTTTTCGGAGCTCTCTTTTCTTTCTGGTGTCGCTGCACAATTTTATGAGGAAAAAAGGTCATAATCCTTGTTACGAGCCACTTGGCGTAAAGAAAGATGTTCGTCGATACGATTATATTCGTTCGAGAATAAACGGAGCGAGATTGAATCGAGCTCGTCCGCAAAGTGAATCAAAGCGAAAAATACACCGCTCTCTTCGTTTTATCAAACTATTATTCGATTAAAAAATAAAAAATGCGCATTGCGCTTGAATCGCATCGGTTTTACATGCCGAACGAGTTCACATTTCACGTAGCGACGTCGTGACGTCGAGAGATGTTATTGAAAAATCGTGAATGCGTCGCGTGTCGCGCGATACGCGTATTCGAGAGAGAACGGCTCCGGCCTTATCGGGTATCCCCTTTTCGCCGAGCTTTTTCGAGCAAAAATAACGAAATTCCCGGATCTTAATGCAAGCGGTTCCACCGACGTCGTTTTTGCATGTGGCCTGCGCTGCTCCGTTGCATAATAAAGCGATTTAGAGGGTTTTTTTTTTCCGCGCCGGACGATCAGGAAAGAGCACAGGCGCGCGCGCGCGCGCGCGTTCGACTTGGACTTCACAATTTCCGTCACGAGGTGAATTCTCGGTCTTTCACCTGATTTCTCCCTCAACGACATTCGTTGACGTCACTCCCGTTAAGAACCGGGAAGGTTCTTTAACGAGGAACTCTCTTAAGATCGCAAACGAGAGTTGATTTCGTGAGTTTTACGACGAAGAAGATTTTCTCGAGTGTTGGGGTTTCTCGGCGTTCTTGTCTGTTCTGTTTTTATTTCTTCTCTCTCTCTATTTTTCTTTTTCTCGCGATTCTTATCGACGGATGTTTTGCTGTTTTACGCGCCTGAAATGAATTATCCTTGTGTGTGTGCGGAATAATTAACTCTTCTCGACACGTGTGTGAAACATTATATACAGATGTTCTCTCCGAAGCGTCTTTCACATTGTGAAAAATTACTCGAAGCAAAAGAAATTCTACATTGTAAAAATGATTTAAAGTTAATGGAATTTCTACGCGGTATAAAGATACATAATGTAGATACGTTTGATATATGAGATATAAAAGCGTCAATATAAAATTGGTTGAATATATTTCAAAGCAGGTTGAAGGTTCTGAATAAGCAATACAGAAGTAATTTAGCGAAATAAACTGTCAGCCAGCAGTCAGGAGCGTGTATATAATTTCTCTCCTTTTGTGTGTCGAGCAACGCGGCGGTTGACGTATCAAAGCCGCGTAAATTCAATCGATAATCCGGCGCGGGATTGTTCGAGGAGCTCGAAGTTTGCGAACACGCGAATTAGCTGCCGAGTAGATATGATTTCTTCAGAGTCCCGCTGTTCCTCCCCTTAATTCGAAGAACCTTCCGGAAAAATGCCGTCTCTACTCTCCCCTCCATTCGCCCTTTCTCATTTATATTCTTCGTCTTTTTCTTCAAAACGGGCTAAAGAGAGAGAGAGAGAGAGAAGGAGTCGCTCCACAATCAATGTAAAAGCTTAACGCTTCTCACGTTTCCTCCCCTTTTTCCTCCCCTTTTTGCTTGTATACATCCGCGATCGTTAAAGAAATATTTCTAGCTACATCGGGGTGAATCAACCCCGTATCGGGGGAGAGAGAGACTGTTGCGGAGAAAAAAGTTTAAAGAAATAGACACTGTTTTTCTCCGCGCCAGTGTCCGCTTGAATAAACAGCGAAGCGGCTAATAAAAAGATGGACGGTGCGTAGCGTAAGAAAGCCGATCAGGGGGTAGGAATTGCAGTCGCGAGATGGCGAGCCCGGGAAGAGCGAAAGAGAGAGAGCGGAGGAAGGGAAGAACAGGTCGATGTGAGTGAAAGAGGGTGCAATCTATAGCCGCGGAGGGTTGCTGAACTCGCTCCAAAGTGTCAGTCTGAAGCTTTATGCGCGTCTGCCCCGTCCGTTTTTCCGATAAGTTTGCTTTCCTCGCACACACGTATGTATAGGCGCATGTAAGCACATTGCATATGCGTGTTGTACATTACGCAGAAGCAAAAAATACGAGAGGGACAAAGAGCGAGACATCCGTTTCCGGTAACGTATCGCGCTCGGAAACACGACGGAAATTAGTTGCCGCTCCCTTTCGAGAGATACGCGTTAATTCACCGGCGGGAAATACCGAACAGGACATCCACGGAGGGGAATACCCCCGTCTCGAAATATATCGTTCGATTTCGGTGAGATACAGATCTTTTTTCTTTCGCCCTTTTATTCTTCGACGTTATTGCGAGCGAGAGATCGTGGATTTTTCCGAACGGTTTTTTGGATTGAAGAGTGATTTGAGGATTGCAGATACTGAGAAAAAGTTCCCGACTAATTTTGCTTTGAAAATCCGCCGCAGGTGCGCGGCAACGATTTGCACGACTTTCGCAAATTCCGGAAGCGGTCGCTATTTACCACGACGTCGCGACGACGCTTCAAAATGCAGCGACATTGCGAGAAACACGCGCGTTGCATGTATCTGCTTCGTAGAACCCGTTCTCCGTATAAGCACGTAGAAATGAAAAATTTCCACAAGTTTGTTAAAGGCCGGGCGCGTATAGTTGCGGAAAGTTGCGCGACAACGTTGCGAGTGTCGCCCAGGATTTGCAACCTTGAGTTCCGCGCACCTGTTTCCTTTTGAAATATTTGCAACCGCGAGAGGACGTTTAACAGTGGGGAAAAAGACGTAAAAGAACAGCAACAAGTAAAGTTTCTTTTTGCGAAATACAAGCTTAATTTTAACATTAATAGTTTTTAATTTTTGTTTTGCGGAAAGAGAATTTATAAAAATAAAAACATTATGCACAAACAATTTTGTTTAAAAAAACATTATCTCTAAAAATTAATCTCTATTATTGTCTCGCGCGCCGATTACATTTCAGCTTATTCTTGCAACATTTGTATTAATTGAATAATTTGAACGAGTGCGCTCGAAAGACCTTACAAAGTGAGCACGTACGAGTGAACATAACGAAGAGGAATTAAAAAGCTCTTCTTGTGTCTCCGCACGCACACACAAGGAAGGCAGAGTACTCCTATTTCTCTCCCTAAATCCACTTCTTTCGTGCTCATCCAACTCGGCGTTCCGACGCAACAAACCCCTTCTAATGCGCCTCATTTCTTGCGGATTAGAAAAATTGTAGAATGGAGTGGACGTGTTCTGAAATACGCGCGTATTTCCTTTTCAACGATTTCTATTATTCTTTCTTGTTCATTTCTTTTTTTTTCGTTTGTTTTTTTCATTGAGATTTGCTTCAACTATTACGTTGTTTTAACACTTTTCTGTCAGACCGGTCCTACTGGTCTCTCGACCGGAATATGAGAGTTGCGAGCGACGGAGATATATAGTTTCGAATTCTTTTAGGAATTTTTTTCCGACCCGGTTCCTTTAAACGAGTTGATCGAAAAACGAACTGTCTTCAATAATTAATTTAAAGTGTGTACACGCACTTCCGGTAGTTTTTTCCGGTAGTCGGAAAAAACTAAAATTTGTAAATCCATATAGGATATGTTACTTACATATAAAATGTCTTTCTGAATGAAGACCGGGTTTGTGTGTATTTAAACTATTTTTTGTACTAAAGTTTTTTAAATATTTTTTTCTCTTCGATCACTTGCACGATGTTTTTCGCGTAATTAAAATTTTTGATTTATACAAGACTTGATGCATCACACGCACGCAATAGCAATAAGATAATTTTTTCGCTATTCATAATGTCGTGTTTAATAATCACGGTGCACGCCATTACCGACATGTCATTAGTGTTGCAAATAGAACGTAACGCTCTTGCGATTATCACTTGAAAAGACATCTATATATACACGTATATATGTACACACACATACACGCACATATATATATATATATACATATATGTATACACACACGCACCGACGCACGAGAAGTTGTTATCTCGCATCGCGCAATTGAGCAATCCTGCTCATTCTCCCTTTCTCCCTCGTTCTCTGTGATGATTTTCATTTTGTGCCTCTATCTTGCGAACAACAACTCGAGCCATCGTCCTGTCAGATGAATTCCATTATTTCCATTACGCTGTGCGGCGGCGCGGAATCGAATTAAGCAAACACACCACGAACTGAGAGGGCAAACGTGTATAGAGAGGAGCTGTCGCGGAAAGAGCAAGGGTGGGTTTTCAGCGGTTCAGATCCTGATAAAACGCGATAACCGAGACGCGGTCTCCGGTACATAACGACGATGAGGAACGATAACGCCATGTGCCGCGTTTCGAGACCTCGTTCCAGCCGTATACCGACGTACCTATAAACGTAACCCCACGTTCTTCATCCTCTCCCCACGCTCCTCGTCAGTTTCCTCTTTTGAATGTTTACGCGCGAAGAACCGGAGAAGAGTCGAATGCAAAGATAATTGAGTGACTACGTTTGTCTTCGGTTTGGCAAGTCACGGATTTATCGACTCTCTCCGTTTATTCCAATAACATCGCGCTCTTTTCTTTCCAGAGTTTTTTTTTTAATTACACGATGCGCGTCGCCATTATCGGTTTTAAAACGATCGTTTTATAACAAACAAAAGCTGTGTGAAAAATATGGAACGTATGCGTCACTCTCTCTCTGTAACTTACAATGACAGACAAGTAACTGCAGAAATTTTAGTTACATATATATATATATAAATATATATAAATAAATATATATATATATATAACTAAATATATATATTTATATTTATCTCGATATATATATATTTATATTTATATCGAGATGTAGAAATTGCGTTTGACGTATTAAAAGTCGAATAATAAAAAATATATGAAAAATTCGATTTGAAAAAAGAAAACCATTTTCTGAAAAGTAAGAAAACACTTTGCACCTTCGTGTCTTCCCAGTCTTTTGAGCCATTTGTCCGCGTATCGACAAAAGCGTCTTTCAACACGTCTTTTACACAACACAACCGTTTATATAGATATCGCCTATCGACAGAATCGAAAGTGTTATCTGACGCAACCGTCAGTTTCTACTACTGAAATAAGTCAGAGTACGTTCGTTTCTCATCCGCACGCTCCGAACGTCGCGACCGATCAGGTTTTTCCGTGAGTTTTACAACTACCGAAGTGTCCATAACAATGAGCGGTCGATCGCGTGTCTCTTTCAGACAAATGTGTGACGACGACGACGACGACGACGACGACACAGCGAACGTATAAAAATTTCACGTCTTTCTTCGGAATAAAAGAGAAAGGGATAATACGAGAGAATAGGAGTGCGAGAGTTGTGCCGGCGCGTTGGCTCATTTCGACGACGAACCAAGAGAGAAAATCCGTCGTGGATTAGAAAACCACCAGACGACGCCCTCCGGGAATAAGGACAAGTCTAGGTAAAAGACTGTCATTCGCAAAAAAACCTTTTTCCGAGGTAATTATTAAAATAATCGTCATTTTAAGTAATCCTTCTATGTAAAACAAATGTGTACCGCAAAGTGCGCGTTTCGGAGTCGAATCTATTGCATCTATTGTAGTCTCTTTTCCGCGTTGCCAATGGATTGGTTGATCGAGTCGAATCGAATCGAATTGGTAAGATCGAGAGAGAGTAAATAATAACAAAAAAGCGATTTTGACAGTTTGTATACGTGGAGAAAATTAAAAACGTGACTAAAGTAAAATCACGTAACAGGAAAGAGTAGAAAAACAACACATGACTAAAGTAACGTGACTAATTTATATTATATATAACATTAAATAATATATTATATACATATAATTTATTATATATTTATTATATACTTTATATTGCATTATATATATTATATACATACTACAGTAAGATCACTGACCTCGGCCGCGCGGCCTTGGCGGGGTCACTGACCTCGGCCGCGGGGCCTTGGTGGGGGGAGGGTCACTGACCTCGGTCGCGTGACCGCGGCGGAGTCAATGACCTCGGTCGCGCGACTGCAGTGGAGTCACTGACCTCGGTCGCGCGACCGCAGCGGGGTTACTGACCTCGGCCACGGGACTACACTAAGGTCACTGACCTTGGTCACATGATTAAGGTATATATATATAATGTAATATATAATATTATATTTATATAATATTATATTATTATATTTATATATATTATTTATATATATATTATATATATTATATTTATATATATTATTTATATATATATTATATATATTATATTTATATATATTATATATATGTACAATATATGTATTATATGGTTTGTGAGACGTATATACTAGCTGTCATTGTGTGCGGTGACAGGTTGTGTTCTACTGACACAACACGTTAAAATAAAAACAATAATAGCATGCGCGTCTGTGTTTTGCTACTATAGAGAAAAAATAGTTTCTTGTAAGAACTGTAAAATTACGACTTCTTCTTTCTATTTTTTACAAATTACGGGAAAAATTGCGTCCTTTATTGCATCACGTTACATAAGACATGTTATATAATGGGAAGAATAAACTTGTCATAGAAAATGATACATATTTTTCCACACGTATAAATTTCGCGTAAGACATTCTCCTTCACGATGAATTGCTTCCGATGTACGGCTTACTTCTCGTTTCGCGTTCGTCGCTTTCCGGCGCGCAGCGTCGTTCACGTATTTTCTTGTTTTATCTCTTCTCTACGTCGTCGACTGTCGCTTGATTACAGAAGTTACAGCTCGGAATGCGAGCTGCGGCGCGCTGCACACTACACACACACACACACAGTCTAAAGGTGCGTGTGTGTTGCACCGAGTCGGTACAAAAGTTTCGTCCGTGGGAGGAAGCGCAGGAGGAGAACGAGAGAATGGATATTACGAGAAGAAATGACGTACCGTCTCGGGGCGTTCCGTTAGCGAAAACCAAGCGGTGGTTTCGCGCGAAGAACCGTAAAAATTGCGACCGACTTCCCCTATCGTTTTGAAAGGAAATCGCAGTTTCGCAACGAGCTGTCCTAAAACGCTTCTTCGGTGCTTTTCTGTCTATGTTTTTACCGTTCGCTCGTATCGTTTTTTTTTTTTTGTACTTCCTTATCTGATTCTTACAGCAACGTTTTAGCAACGTGTAGCATCGAAAAAGTCGATAATCGACGGTTTCCCGTGTGTAATAGCACTTTGAGAAAGTAAAATAAAATACTTGCCGAGTAAATCAATTTGCTAACAAATTTTGTTTACATTTTCTTGAGATCAAAATTATCTTATCATGTTATTTTGATTAAACGCGTGTGTAGACAATTTCGAGATGGAAGAAATGAAAATGAGAGAGTTGAAATGTGTTTTTTCACTTTACATCCCACAATGTTTTTTTTTACTTTATATTTATAAACAAGCTACGAAACGATTGCTGCATTTATATTACAACGTACACTTTGATTTTGCGTCATCGCTTCCGCGGTAACTAAATCAAACTTCGGATAACGCGATTATTTGACGCGTTGTAATATATGTTTCGCGAAATGTTGCGTGTCGCATTCAAGTATGGCGAATTTCGTCGCGCTGTCACAACCAAGTAGAGAAACGTTGTTACTTCTGCATATATTAACACTCTCATCCGTCGGTACGCGCGACATTCGCGCGTTTACCGTCTCTTGCCGGGGGAATCTGTCACGTATTTGCTAAGCCGACTAATGATTCGGCTAATGATTCATCAGCCGAATTTGTTGCGAAACAGTTGCCTAACGAGTGACGTTACCTTCTTGCCCATCTCCGCTCGTCCCTTCCCTCCGCTCGCTCCGTATCGCGGCGCATTGTTGCGACCGTTGTGGAACAACCAAAGTTTCTAGCTCATTAATTATCACTGGGTTTGCGTATCACGGTATCATCCATGCCCGAGCGAACGAGACTCTTGGTAATTAGTAATTACCTCAATTAATGGATGATGGCGACGACGAGGCGTGATTCTGGTTGTGTGCGACGGGAGGGGGAATGTCATTTGTAACAAACCGCAATATATAAGCGCAAATTTATGGATATCAATGTTCCGATTTGTTAATTAGAGAAATCAGACAAATCCCTAATTAATAGCTGTCGTTTATATTCGTTCCGTTAATTTTCGAAAACTGAAAAATTATTATCGCATATTATTATATTGCGCTTTATCGAAGAGAAATCAAAACAAAATCTCTCGATTATCTCATCGTGTGCGTTCGACTTAGCACGTGATGTGTGTTGAGTCTATAATACAAAAGAGAAGAGAAGATATACACACGTTCTCGTCCGTGTGAGAGCGATGCAAAGTGGTTAATCCGCGGGCTAATTTAGGCAGATACCGGCGATTAGGCCCCTCTCCCCTGATACAATTAATCGTCTATGATGTTCGACATTGATACGCGAACGGTCGCGACGTGATAACGTAATTGTCCGTAGGAATAATGACCGAGCGCAGTAGTAAGGGCGACTGTTTAACGCGGCTTGTCGCGGCGAAATTGGGTCTCTCTCGGAGTTTTTATCGAAACTCAGCGCACGCCACCTTAATGAGGGCGGCGTGTCGATGAAATACGGGCGTTTTGCGGAAAGGTCCGTTGTTCGCGCGCGAGTGTTTATGGACCTGCGGGACTAATTGCGATGCCCGGATATTAGCATTATAACGGTCGAAAACGCGCGCGCGTGTTAACGTATCGTATTATATAATGCGATAAATGTTAATTGATATATATATATGTATGTACGGCGCGATGCGTGAAACGTGTTGCCCGACGCACGACTGTTGGTGATTCGGTAAATAAATAGATGCTCAGGTATTGGATACTAAAATAACGACAAATCGGTAGGATGTAAAGAGAGAGAGAGAGAAAGCCGTGTCTCCGCGATTATTATCTCGCGAGATATCGGAGATATCTATCTCACGTGTATATATTGCGCGTTGTAGTTAATTATTTTAACGCTACGGCGTATTGTTATTTAATTTAATTATTCTTTCGTTATTGGAAAATTCAAACGCGAGCTTAATGACACACGCTACGAACGCTTTAACATTCGAGAACCAATTTCATGGATCAGGAATCTCACGGCGCTCGTGTCTTTTACTACCATTCTCGAAAATGAGACAATCTGCCGATCTTGCAATTCAGATGAGCAATGCGCGCGCGGGCATCGTCGATGTAAATCGCGTATTTATCTCGTACGATAACGAGGACGGAGTTCAAGAAAGCCCTTCTCGGTCGTTATAACTTTGCGGAAGTTAGCGAGATTGGGATGAAGAGACAGAAAGACAAAGAGAGAAAGAGAGAGAGAGAGAGAGAGAGAGAGAGAGAGAGAGTAAGAGAGAGTGTAAGAGAAAGAGAGAGAGAGATCTGAATAATAATTTCACAGATATTCTTCTCCCGCGACTATTCTTCAGCTCTCGATAGTATAGGAGAGAGTCGCAGCTGCGCCTCTCGCGCGCGCGTCCTCTGACCCATTAAACTTTACTTTTCTCTTCGTTCATCCGCGCGTTCCTATCTCTCTTCTTCTTTCGTCGGAAACTGCGAATCGCCGATTATCTCGGATAAAATCTCCCGGATGCAGATGCAGTCGGAACATGCACACGGCTCGGGAAGACTCGCTGTTTTCTCCCGATCGCTCACAGAGCCAGACCCGTCCGTCGCAGACGGCTCGTCATAAATAATAATCGCATCGAGAGTCGAAAAATCTTGCGGGAGATAATCTCGTTTCTCTCGCTCTCCGAGAGAACTTTTACTCCCGTCGCAAATTGTCGAGCAATAACTTTATAAAGTACGTAATTGGAACTTGAACTGACTGAGTTTGTTAACGGCAGGATTAAATTCTTAATTACGGGGAAGTGCGCGCGCGTGCAAATTTCTGAAACGCGTAAAGTCATTTACAAATTTTAGTTTTGGATAAACTCTCGAGTTTATTCTTGATTTAATGTATACAATCCTCTCTCTCTCTCTCTCTCTCTCTCTCTCTCTCTCTCTTTCTCTCCCTCTCTCTCTGTGCGTGTGCTTTTATAATTAATTTATACGCGAGAAAAGTAAGCTATTCTATAGACGCTCTAATTTGAAAGGTGCATAGAAATGTCCAATTTGCATCGAGAAACAAACCGACGGGAAATTCTCGATCGTCAGTGGCATCGGAAGATGTAATGTATCTCGTGAAAACGTCAAGAGAGCTCCTGCGGGGCTATAAAATTCGACTTCCTATTCCGTTTCCGGCCGCGTATCCCCCCGAATCTTCCAGCACAGCGAATTTTCGATCTGCCGGCTCGTTCGTTTCGCTTCGTATCTCGCCTAAAATCTCTTCGTAATAAGAATGATCTATCGAAATCTATCGGACTTCTCTCTTTGGTCAAAATAGGACTGAGTTTTCGCTTTCGTTGCTCGTACGTTCTTAATATTGAATGTAAGAAATAATTTGTGTGTTTCAATGAGACAAAAATTATTTAGCGTATTTTTGTTTTAACAAGATTATTAATTATCGATTGTACTCTAGAAACAATTTTAACTCGCACAAGTTAAAATGTTTATAAAAATTTACTTATATTTTTAACACTCGCGTAAAAGACTAAAATTTTTTCTTGTTTTGTTTTGTCTTTGTTTTTTTTTTTTTTTTTAAAAAACAACCTCTCACACAAGAAATTTCTTCTTTAAAAATTTTTCATATCGCGGAGCCTATTTTTCGTCGAAATAAATCTCTCAATACTGTTTTTCGATATTTTGTAGGTATTGGAACATTTCGTGCCAACGCACGTAGTCGGTCATGCATTTCAACTTTCCATTGTAATCGACTTATCGAGCGAGACGGGGGGGTCAAGCCGAAAACAACATCTGCGGAGTGTCGGCTACGGCTTGGATGTCGGAGCCGGTCGAAACCGTATCCGAATCCGGGATCAAGTCCTTCGGTCCTTTCGGCCGATCGTAAAACCTGAAGCGAAGCGCCGTGAAACTTAAAGCCGGGCGCGACATTTGTTCGCCCGAAGCTCTCCGGACTTGCAAGTTTCGCAGCAGGCTAAGCAGCCTCGAACACAATTAAATGTTTAATCCGTAGAAACTCACGACGACGGCGCACCGTTGCAAATGATATCTCCGCAGCGTTCCTTCTTCGCGCTCCTTAATACTCTTTCCGCATTTCATTTGCTTATCTAACGCAAATCGATGCTTCGTTCTTTCCACCGAACATTTCGACAAAACTTTTAAATCCCGCGTTGAAGTTCAGAGAAGGTGGATCGTAATGTGCAAGCAATTACTTTATTTATTGCGTTGACGTTCCTTGCAATAAGTAATTTCAAAAATTAATGAGAAACATTCGTTAAACATTAAAAGAAAATTTTTAATAGTTTCAATTTATATTAGGTTGATTCACACACACACACACACACATACACATAAATGAATTCTGATTCAGGAAAAAACAATTTATCTTTCCTAAGATACAACAATTTATCTTTTCCGAGATAATTCGAAGCAATTCCACCTAATGACTTTTACATTTAGTATCACTTCGAGTCGGATTTTATTTACGATAAACGACTTGATCTTGAGAATATGTTAGAATTTTCATAATATTTTTGTGAAGTGTAATTGTATTTATTTGTATAAAGTAAAAAGAGTTGAATTCTCCTTGGACTTTTTACTAGGTAATTAGCAGGCGATGGGGAATATGAACAGATTGTCTGTGTTCAAGTCTTCTTGCGGCGCATATTCCGTTCGCTATTACGTATAAGTACTTTCGGTTGACTGAAACGAGGCTATCCGGATGCTGTGACAAGGTGCTGTGGTAGATGATGAGAAACAGAGAGAGAGAGAGAGAGAGAGAGAGAGAGAGAGAAAACGGGAGGGAAGTAAGGCCCGTCAAGGATCCCTATTGCGGCCGACCAAGATAAAAAACCTGGGACGATCGATGTCCTTTGTCTAACGAATCTTGATTGAAGACAGGTTTTTGACGACGAAGGAAGAGACGTAAAAACTGAAGCGATAAAAGTCGCGGAAAATACTATTGGAAAAATTTCTACGCTATTACGGAAAGTTGTAACTGAACTTAAATTGTAGCAACTTGTGAACGAAAGTTTCAATTGCTCATTGCAAAGTTATGATTTTATTATTTTGCAAAAAAAAAAAAAAATATACATTCTGTTGAGGAAATTTAATGCAGATACTTCCGTCTCGTTTTACGTGCTTTTTCGCGTAAAAACAACCGGAAGAGTAATATTTATGCGCGTGTCTACGTTCATTTGTTTAAATCGACTTCTGTGTGTGTCTTCGACAAAAGTTTTCTCTCCTTCCCCCCGTGTTACTTTAAACGCGCAAGAATTAAAGTCGCTGATGCGGCACCGGTAACAAACTTCATGTTTACTTCTGCAAACTTCAGAGAGCAGAGTATACTTACAAACGATATCGCGAATTAAATCGGGCGTGTCTAGTTTTGTCTTATCGATGAGATGAATTCATGGCCTGATAATTGGAATTATTCATTTGGTTGTAACTACAAAGAGAGAAGGAAGTAAAAAAGGAAGGAAGAAATTAATCGTTGTTCTTGGATAACAAACGTGTATCTAAATCGGAAATTAGTTGCAATTTTTAAATTTGAACGAAATATATAAAATGCAAAAATGTGAAATAAAAATTAAATGTAGAAAAATATTATGTTTAAATAATTTACGTGTATTTTTTTAATCGAAAATATTTACAACAGATTTGTGTGTGTATGCGCGAAGTGAAAAGTAAGTAAGTCGAATGAAGAAGCGAAAATTTTCTCGACTAACGACGGGCTGTTTCTGACAAAAGGATTGTCGTCACGGAAACGCGTAAGGGGTGCGCCAAACGGCTACGCTTATTCAGCATTTCGTCGAGTATCCTGCGAGCTTTTAAAGGTGACGTTACAATGGCGCGGAACGGAGTGGCCATTATACACGGTCCACGAGTCCGACGGTCGTCTTCGTACTACCCTGCGCGATAGCTGGTAATGACCGTAGATGGAAGAAGAGGAAACACGGTTATTCTCCCCTTCGATTCCGCAGAGAGTAACGAAAAGAGGGTCCCGCTGGATAGTTGTTAAGCCCCCTTCGGGACAATTATTCTCTCTCTCTTGCTCTCTCTCTCTCTCTCTCTCTCTCTCATTCTTGCAACTCGACGAAGAACAAGTTCGCAGTGGTGGTTTTACGCGAACAAATTGTTCGGCGCACGCGCGGTCTCTCTCGAGTGCATATTTGTTCTATGTAAGCTATTCTCGGCATGCGTGTTGTTACAGTGGACACACACAGACACACACACGCACATTGTGAAGTAACATTAATTACTGTTGATTTATACGTGCGAATGAGTTGAATAAGCCGAGCATGTGCTTGCTAAATTCTGCCGCGGGGATGAATACGGGATTGACACGTCGAATCTAGTCGGTCGAATCAATGTCGCAAGAATTAATCGCGTACAAACGGATCGATATGTGTGAGAAACGATTAATTATCATTAACACACCCCACCAACATTAACATACCAACGACTAAACTTTTATTCTAATTAATGCCACGTTGTTAATGCGACGGTTCTAACAAACTTGGCTCTCGGGCGCGGAAGCTTTGAACAAAAATAAAAAAATAAAAAAATAAAAAATAAAAACACCGCGGAGACAAAAAGACGGCGCTTTGCGTTCATTAGGTAAGCCATATTCTGCGCGAAAGCGGCGGGAAAATAGCACTACTACGAGAAAAAGGATGGAAGGAGCAGCACAACGCGAGTTTTCTACTCTCTTCTCCCGCGTGCGCCGGGCATGCGCCACTCGAAAAACGATCAAGAGCCAAGTTCGCTGCGCCCAGGACCTCGACGTTGCAACTGCGCCCCGTCGGTCGATGACGCAACTCGATTATACAGCACGTCCGAGCAGTAGAATATGCAGACCGCGGGCCGCAATCTCCTCGGCTCATTATTTCATTTGAAAGTACGATGCCGAAAAGTGTTACCGCAGATTCGCGAGGTAACGAGAGACAGCGCCGGGCTATTTTAATAAAGCATCGCGCGCAAGGACAGAGAAACGCGGCGGATACTCGCGCAAAACTCCCTTAATATCTCGGGAGGGACACAAATTACTTTCTTACAATTAATATGTAGATTTCGCGGTAGTTGTGCGTCTGGCGCGTGGAAATAAGGCGCTTTTTATTTTCTCGCGTTTGCGGCGCGCTATTTTGCGGAAAGAGAAAACGCGCTGTCTGTGAATGGAAAATGTAAACTCGGAGGGCACAATTGTGTAATAATAACAAAGATAATTTATTTAATACGGTCACACGTTTCCGAGAAATTCGCTTCGAAAAGAGCGAAGAGAATAAGTCTATATCGTTTGTCGCGAAATTCAAATTATAAATATTGCAATATTGCATCTTCATGTGTACTGTGGAAAAACAAAAAAAAATCTAACATACACATGTACAAAATCAATTTAGCAGTCGTAATGAAGGAAAAGTTTTGAACTACGTTCTGGGCGCGCAAACGATATAAACAAATCTGTGATTGGCTTTACTCACGCAATCGAGTTTGCAAATCGCGTGCTTTTGTTTTTCAAAAGTCAATCGAATCTCTCGTCGAAACTACGGAGAGTCGCGGGACAAGCGCGATTTCCCGCGTCGTCGGTGCGATCGCCTTTGCGCATCACCTTCGTCCCGAAATCCGGACACGACGATGCGGCTGTGTCGACCGATGACGCAACCGACCGAGATACACTGTATAGAGCACAATGGCCTGTATGTAGGTCGTGGTGTCAGTGCCGCACCCTTCTCTCCGTCGTACTGTTTCTCGCCGGGGGTTTGCAGCCCCGATCCCTGGCATGCCTGGAAAATCCCCGCGATATCCGCCGGACGTTCGCGTACCGTTTCTCCTTCGGAACGGTTATCGCGACCAATTTGGTCGTCCCGCGCACTCACGCGGATCGCCGCAATTTCGTGTCCGCTAATGAATGCGGCCGCGCACAAACGTATCGAGATCCGGAAACCGGAGACGGCGAAGTTGCGCTCTCCGTTCCCGGGGAATCGCGTGCGGCACGACCTGGATTCGGGCGGTCGGTCGGCCACGTTATGACGTTCTTCCGTGACGATTGCAGAGAGAGAGAGAGAGAGAGAGGGAGAGTACTTGGTACATTTGATTCCTTAAACTTCTCCTGATGCAATTGTGACCGTTGCACTTTGCGCTGATAACCCGAATGTTTCCACAACTTTGTGTGTTCGTGCGATATCGCCGCGATAGCGCCGACGGCATCGGGATTGTCATGATCGAAAAACAACAACCTTTTTTTTTTATTTACGATATTTGTTCGAGATACATAACGCACGGAGATGATTATCGCGTAAAGAACGAAGATTGAGAACGGAAAAACAATAAAACTCGAAGTGAATTATTCATTGTCTCGATATTTAATTTAGAATCTTTTTCAATTATTAATTAGCCAGATATTGCATTCTCTCCGCGCTTTATTGCAACGTAATTCGCCTTTGGCGAAACAGGAAATGGACTTTATATTTGACGCAAAACGGCAATATTTGTTTCTCTTCCGTTCTGGTTTCCTGATACTTCGCGGGGATTTAAGTTTCTCGAGATATCTTATTTTTCTCGTACTTTCGTGTCTCGTATCGGAAGATCAAGTTCCGTTCCAGAAGAGATTTTCCGTCAAATATTGCAATTTAATAGCGCGTATATATCGGACGCTTGTGCGCGGTTAGCAAGAAGCGCGAAAACGACAAAAGAAAAATTTAAAAGACGGGCGGGGGCGCATTGCGCGTATCCCGCCCGCTCTACATCATTACCGGCGAAACACACTCGCAGAAACGCGCCCGGGAAACGCGCATTTTTCACCCGAGAAACACGAAACTCCAAGAGCGGGCGAAAAGCGAAGAGAAAAGAGAGTAGAATTAAGTAGGTAGTTTCCTCCCCCCGGGTTGTGCGCTTTACGGTTTTTGGATACACAACTCCCGCGCTTTATATAGAGCCGTCTTGTACCTACGTAGCTACTCGCCGGCGCGTTGTCGTCGCGCTCGAACGAGCGCGTGAAAGGGAGACGTGTCGGGAGAGATAGAGAGAAGCGGCACGCTCGAATTCGCGCGACGGACGGACGATTTAAACAGCCCGAAACGAGCGAAGAAGCAAAACTACTACCACTACGCTTTCCCCGGAACGAGTTTCCCACGCGCGCGCTGTCCCTTAACTTTTCCCATTCTTTCGCCGGCCGGACGGACCTGTGTGTGCTCGCAATTCTCCGCTTTTCTCCCCTCTTCCGTACTTTTTGCCTTTTTTCCTTTCGTCACGTCGCACCCTCCCACTCGTTTTAGAACGTCGAGCTGGAAACTCATGTTCTATCAGCTTTGTAGCTACCCTACAAGGTTTTTTCTTCTCGCGATGGCCTTCTTGCGCTCTCAACTCCTCCCGGCATTCTCTTACGGCTTCTATCACTTCCGCGAGGTTCCTGTTGTCGGTTCGCGCCACGGAGTGGAATCGTCTTTCATTTTGGTTGCGAAACTCTCTCTCTCTCTCTCTCTCTCTCTCTCTCTCTCTTTCTTTTTTCTCTGGTAGAACCGTAATAACTCTGTGGGAAAAAGCTTAAATGATCCTTGGCAAAGCTCAAAGGTACTTCGTTGCTCCTTTCCGTGCGATCGATTGTTCCGCGTAGAATCGTCAAGATATATGTGGACCGAGTTATTGAATAATTCTCCTTTAGAATCACTTACAGAATTAAAAAAAAAAAGAAAGAATCATTTCATCAAACTATCGCGTGCGAAAATTCACTGACACGAGGTCATATATTCGCACAGTTTTGAAAGTAACGAATATTTTTAACGATCGATGGACGCTTTTGCATAAAACAATTCCTGCTGTTATACTTTGATTCTTGTGTAAATTAAACTTGAATTCTTTCGCCAAGAACCCCCTTGCATTTGAAAATATGAATCTTTTATAATATAAAGAAAATTACTTGAAAAAATAGATCATAAAAGAGACCAAGATTTTTAATATTTTGTTAAAAGAAGACGAGAGAGAAGAGAGACGAGAGAGAACTGCATTGTGTGCATTTATGTGCAACATTACGTGGATCGATATATGTAAAAGACAGGTAAGCGTAAGGAGAAGCGCGTCTCCGATGCGCTTACGTCGGACGACGAGAATCTCTGAAAATAAGGATTGATATTCATGGCGCATCATCTACGCGTAAAGTTTTCACGACGGCACGTGCCAGCACTCGGCAAATTAATCTACACGGATCAGTGATTTTTACAGAAAAGATATCACCTTTCCGTGCACCTACCCGAGAGAATTACACTCGTTTTACAGTTTGCTCATCACACTCGGCTGTGTGTGTGTGTGTGATCTCTGCTGCAACTTCTCGCGGTTTCGCTCTTGCGCTTATTGCGACATTTATATCTCACGCACAGACTTTTTCATTGTTTTCGAAATTGTTTCGCCCCGTTACATTGTTACACCGTCATTGTTCTCACCTGCGCGCGCGCGCGCACGCGTCGGAGAGAGAACGCAGAGAATAACATAATTGCGTTATAATTATTCACCTGAGAGAGAAATATTAAATGTGTTTCGCCGCTATTTTAATTAAATTTTCCTTAGTTCTCTGACAAATCCTTTCTCTCTGTCTATCTCTCTTTCTCTCTCTCTCTCTCTCTC
Organism: Pseudomyrmex gracilis; assembly: GCF_002006095.1. Taxonomy (NCBI): domain Eukaryota; kingdom Metazoa; phylum Arthropoda; class Insecta; order Hymenoptera; family Formicidae; genus Pseudomyrmex; species Pseudomyrmex gracilis. The sequence continues at coordinate 412,079 of NW_018020606.1, forward strand.
TCTCTCTCTCTCTCTCTCTCTCTCTTTCTCGCGCGCGCGCACGCACGCGAAGATTTCGGATGCACAAACGCGCGAGTGCGTGTGTTCCGACATTGTTCAAACGTACAGTTCGAAATAACACGAGAGAAGAACATTCTAATTTATACTCCGCGGAGTCTGGTTTAATTGAACGCGTCAAGTCTGTCACGCGTCTGTAGTGCGAATAATGCGCAGCTCAGCTGTGCGGATACGGGGGCGCATCGCGTCCTTTAAGTACATTTGCCATTTTACACGTGAGAGATATTCACCGTATAACCATATACAAATTTTCGCGCGTGAGAGCGCGACAATTACAATGTAAACTCGCTATATTTAGCCAGGAGTTGTGTTTGAACGATAAGCACACACGTCAACGATAGCTCAGAAGTCAAACATCATCGCCGGACTCGTTTAAATCGTTCGCGACAAAAATCCGGTTCAAAATCGTATTTTAACGATTAAACTCGCGAGAACTCGCGCGCTAAAAACAAAGCGCAAAACTTACCACTTCGAGAAAGACATTTAATTGTAAACTGTGTGTCGAGAGAAAACTCTCGACTTGTTTTCGACAGTTTTTCGGAAAACACTTTCGCTTGCGTAACGGCGCGTGATAGTTTTCTCGACGAAAAATCTTTCGACTCGCAAGTAGTAAAGCCGCGTTGTATAGTCAGACCCGCGCATAAAGGAAAAAGTATCTGGCGTTCGCGCGCGCAGAAACGATCTTCAACATTTTTATGTCGACATGCAAAACCGTCCAAGTTTTTCTCTCTCTCTCTTTTCGTACATACTTCTGAAGTTTTAAGAAAGAACCATGAAAGCGACCATTATAAACTCGCGATGCGCGGAATTTTACGATCATCTCTTTAAAATTCTTACGAGTACATCCCAAGCCCGCAATTTACAGAGTTGCAGGTGTAAAAAAAGTTTATGATAAACTATAAATTGTGTTACAATTCCTTCCGCGGCGGCTTACTGACCGATATCTTTTCGTTCTCGGCGAACAAAATCTCTCTAGGAAACTAACCCGATCTTTAAGAAAACCACACTCGTTTTTTTCCCGCGCGCTGCCCCCCCGTTCTCGTTGCCGTTTAAAGAACGCCCTGTATCCTCGGATAGGATTTACATCACTTTAACCACTCGGAATTGCCTCCGAGTGCGAGATAAGTTCAGGCGAGTTGTTGGTTACGTCTCGCTTGTTTTCTTCGCGGCGCGCCATTTCCGATGTATCGATAGCGATCGTTTCTCTGTGCCATGCGCGCGCGGAAAGTGCCATCAATTCTCGAAGAAAACTGGCTGCAACGTTTTCTCGCCGCACGGTAGATTACGCTCACATAAAGAGTGAGACAAATGAAGATGGAACAAAGCGCGCGAAACTGCATGGAAATAATACGCGAGCGAAAAGCTCGATTCGATTTACCTAAATCGTAAATCCCGCACAGATGTGTGCAAATCTCAAAACGCTGAGTTCCCTCTTTCTCTGAGAGAGAATATTTTTCCTGAGCTTTTCAAAACTGCCGCAATATTCGCGATATATTAGAGCTTAATGCAAATTTTATGAAGTTTTCTAATAGATTCTCCTCTCGAGCTCTAAATCGTTATACAACAGGCAATAACCGCATCGAATGTATTTTCGAGAAAGTAAGGATTTTGTTCGACAGCTAAATATAAGCAGATAAATAACTATTTCGAGATCGGATGAATATTTATCGATTAACTGAGTTCTTTTTTTTGTTTTTTTTTTGTTTTTTTTTGTTCAGAGATTTTTCGCCACTGATATCGCGCAGACCGCATTCTTTTTCAAATATATATTTCACGGAGCTATTTCAATATATCTACCGCGTCATTCGTTTTCCAAAGCGTCGCGAGTTCGAAATAGAATAAGTTGCGGCCGGGAACCGCACCGAATTAAAGGCGACGCTGTGGCGGCGGCAGCTGGCAAAATAAAATTACGAGGTCCAAAAAGAAGCGACGAGAGTAAACTGCGTCCGAGCGAACGCACGGTGGCAATCCAAATGTGCGCTTGGAATTTAACGTGACTCCGCAACCGAGACTGATTTATCGTCTCGAAGCAGCGCGGGGAGGATAAATTCACGCGCGACGATCGATATCATTTCCTACGTCCGGCGCTATCGTCTTTAATACGTTGCCAATTTCTGAAAAATAATCCAACATACATCTCACTCGTCGCCGACGAGTTTTCTCTCTTTCGTTTGTTCAAAAATCTGTGTATTTGTAGACGCGGTGATATCGACAAAGGCTCGATTTATCGAAAATTTGCGCTCAAAGTGCACACGTGCATACGTAATACATGTGTGATGTATTTCAAGTGGCCTCGCTGCGTCCTCCTTTGATACTATTGACGTGACACATGTATCAGACGGTTGCAACGGTGCTGCAGCCGTCGAAGCTGCGCAAGACCACGGCGTCGACATCGGGAAATGTTAATCACATTTGCAGTTGCCCTCGCATCAATTGGAACGATATTGAATATTCGAATTTGCTCTCTCACGTCAATTCAAAAAATATAATATTACATAATATTATTTCACGTATCAATTAAATATATATCCCAAACATATTGTTTGAAAAGCTGCAAATGGAAAAGAAAATGTACTTGAAAATTTATTAAATAATTGTATTGCACGAAAATTGCGTCAAATTTTTGTAACAAAGATAGAACACTGAAATATGTTATTTTTTCGGTTGTGTTTAATGTTTTTCTTCGCACGTCAATGGAGTTTCTTGCCTCGAGGCAATCTTTCTTTAGAATCTGGCACCTCGTTAGAAATGTGTGTATATATATATGCAGTTGCCTGCAAATTCTGCTTGCCACTTTTCTTGCTACTTTTGGCTGATATCACGGGCCCAGCTGACGTAGTGGAAAGCGCTCCTTCTCTGCATCCTTCATCTTGAAAGATTTCACATAGAAACCCGGAGAAAGAGAAGAGAAAACTCGCTTAATGGCTCCGAGAAAACTTTTTCCGAAATGTAACGAGAAAAAAAAACACAAAACAGAAAAAAAAATATATAAAACGCCGTACACAAGAGAACGGCGTAATATCAAGTAAAGCGAGCAGCATAAATTGATGTCCGTTATCTCGTTTGCGTAACAACGAGGTGCGAAACAGATCAAAGTGAACCATTGCGAGAAGAAAGAGACAAAAGTGATTATGAGACTCAGGCCGTTCGTACAAAGCCGAGGATGTAAAACAATGAGAATACCATCAGAGAAATGAAAATAATAAATGAAACGTAACGCCTTTTGTATCTAGTTTTTTCTTTTTTTTTTTTATTAACATGCTACATGAATATAGAACAATGAAATATTGCCACAGAATGATTTCCATTTATTAGCTACGTTGTTGTTGATACGGCGCATTAATTTCAACATCAAACCAAAGTTACAATATGCGCATTGGAAATTCTTGTCTGTTAAATAAAAAGCATTGCTTTTTTCAATTCTCGGATATTTTTTCGAGATTGAAGCGCAGAAAAAGATACCGGATCGTCTCTCTCTGGGAATTGTTTGAGATATGTCAGTTGGAGTTATATCGAAGATGTAATCACACATACACACACATTGCGACGCTTTAATCTAATGAGACGGAAAAGACGCGCACGAAGCGAGCGAGAAAAACGAAAGTGACACATGGTAAATCTGTGGAATTTTCGATCGAGCGCGCACGGTGATCTTGATGGGAGGGAGCAATGCGCAAATAGACGAGTAGTAGTGAGACGTATTCCGGGGGATACGGCATCTCTCTCACTGACTCCTCAATATCTTTGGGGATGCGGTGAGGGAAGGGAGCGCTCAAAGAGCTGCCAGGCATACTCGGCCGCTTGAAGATGCAAAGTGCAGGCGAAGGACCTTCTCTCTTACGCTTCAATGGCTTGGATAACGTCGCGACGCTTCTGGGTAAGGAAGAGCCACGGTACGTCATTCTCAAAGCTAAACGGTATGCCGAGAGGCTGGCCTTTGAAGGTCCCAGAAACCCCAATCTTTCTCCCCGACTGACCGGATGTCGTCCCCGAATGCGTCGGATTTAAAAGACGCATCGTTATATGTACGACGCGCGCATCACGATCGAGACTCGTCCCGTGAGAAATCGAGTTCCACACTTCAGTGAACAAATTTTATTATTCGTCGTTCGTTGCGCTAAATCGACGCGCGCATCTTTGAAAGTAAAACTCAGAGAGAGAGAGAGAGAGAGAGAGAGAGAGAAAGAGAGTGTGTGTGTGTGTGTCAAAGGTGCGATGTGTCTGCTCGTGTCTGAGAGCGAAATATCAAAGAACGTCTCTCTGGATGGCGTTTGTTTAGAGCGTTCCGGAGATAGATGATAATTCGCGTTTGCATTATTCTTAGTGAGCAATAACCAAGCCCGCTCGACGAGGCGTGATTCTTAGTCACGTGCTCTGAGAGGATTAAGCGCATGAAACTTCCGAGAAGTTTCAATTCGACCGGGCGGTAATAATGCACAGCACTACTCTCAAACGGTGCACTTGCGGCGCGCAACGATCCCTGTAAGCGCTGTGATGCATCATGGCGTGCATCGTGCGCGATAATCGGACTGCGCCTGAGTTCTGAGAGACGGCGGCCTCAATTACTCGCACGACGAATTTTACGCTGTTTCCTTCGAAAAAAAAAAAAGAGCGCGCGAAACGCGACAGCGCGATAAATCGTGAAACACACTGAAAAATAAATATCGGCGGAAAATAAAACGGAAACTTGTCGTCGTGCCCTAACGAAATTCGTGAATAAGCGATGCCCTCCCCTGACAATTTGCGCGGATTAATTTTTCACATTTTTTATTTATGTCTTCAAATATATTTTCAACAAACTCGTCGGTCTCGTCGGGTCGGGAATTCATTAATGTTGCAACGCCTCATTGTTGCGTAATATCTCGTTGTATTATCAAATCGCCCGCTCTGAGTTTATTATTGCGAAACTATTACTTTTTGCCGCGTTAATGTAACACGTTTAATTTACGTCGCATTTTTTACCTGTCCAGCGATTTAAAAAAAAAAAAAAAGTAACTTTTCACAAAGGCTGGTTTTAAATACATAGAGTGGAAGAGAAAAACGCGGGAAGAGGATATATATGCAGTTTTTCCCAGAGAAAATCTTTGATGCTTGAGTAAAAACAAGTTTGTGAGTTTAAACTCGCTTGTTTATCTCGACTCCAAATGCCAGCAGGTACAGCACACACAGTGAGATAAACGCGGTCAGTACGTTATAGCGAAATAGAGGCGTTCCGAGACCACATACGGCAAATACTCTGCGTGTGGTTGCGGAGTGCTTTGCCACATCATATCTTTTTTATTACTATCCTTGCTATTTTACATATATATTTTTTTTTTCATCCTCACGTTTGTTTTTCCCCACGTAAATTATATTAATGCGCAGAAAGAGATATATTATTCTTTTATTTTTCACAATGGGTTTTTTGTGTTACGACAAATATTTAAAATTCAACTTTATCATTTCATTCTGTAACGCAAGAAATCACCGATCTCGCGAAATCACGGAGAAATCAGAGTTTCCGTGTCGCAAAATTAATTAATGATAATTATGTTTATCGACAAGTGTGTTACATACAAACGTAATAATGTGTATCTAATTATAATATATTATGTTAATTGTATTGTAACGTGTCTTAATTCTATTGTTCAGCGTGTAAATCTAGATAGTCCGTATTTATATAAATGTTGCGCTTTCGTATCATGTAGTTCGTCACGCGGATAAGAACTTGAATGAGAGTATAATTCGATATAAACGGGTATTCAAGATTAACGTTCGTTTGTCTCGTATTCCCGAGCGAATAATTCCCGCATTTGTTCGCTCTTCCGCATTTTGCGTCACGGATTTACGGTACACCGCATAAATTTCAGGATATGTGTACACGCGGCGCCTCTCTCGTAGTAGGGCGACGCAAAGCGGCGAGACAAACACGCACATGTACGAGGAATCGCGCGCGAGGCACGCGTGATTTTTTTTTTTTTTTTTTTTTGTCTTTTTTTTCAAATTCGCGTAGTAAATCCCGACCTCGCGGATCAGCGGGCACGCTGTATGGAAACGAGCTTACAGAGGATTTAAGCACTGTTCGTTTATCTCGTTTGAACGACCGCCGTCGGGCGTGCGGTTGGGAAATACTCCTCATGAAACAAACGTGCGAGAGAAAATGTGTGTGTACATGTGTCCTCTTTATCTCTCTCTCTCTCTCTCTCTTTCTCTCTAGTTGATGTTGTCGTCGACGTCGTGACGCACATTTTGAAGCGAACGGACAATTTCTGACGGGGGAATGAGAACTTTCCGTGGTTCCGTGGCTAAACCACGGGAGAGCGAATGGACCGGATCGTGGTAGGGAAGGACGAGAAGGGACTAGCCGAGCGTGTAACGACGCACAAAGGACCGGCTCGAATCGCGTATAATTTTATTCCTGTCGTGCCTAAACAACCAGCAAAAGCGAATATCCTCGTCAAGGATGTCAAACTGAATTATTGGGGATTAAACACAATATTGTGCTCGAATGTACACTCACACCACACGCGTATATGCTCTCTCTCTCTCTCTCTTTATTTCTGTGCTCCTTCCTCTCGCTTTCTCTCAAGGGAACGCCTCATTCGTCGCGCAACAACTATACCGAATTTCGTATAGCGTAATTTAATTAGACGAGACGAGACGAGACGACGACGACGTGTGCGCTCCGCGAGTTAACTATCCGTCCGTCTCTTTCCGGTAATGGCGGTATAACTTCCGAGTAAGTGTCCAATTCACTCTCCCGGTCCGCCAATACGTCTTTAGCATTAAACAATCATCTCGCTCCGTATGTTCCGTCATTAGAAAGGAGGATTGTATCTATTTGGGTTCAAGCTAAACGTATCCAAAGGGATATATTCAACGCGCGACGAGAGCAACCGCTGATAGAGTAAGATTGTACGGATCTTCTTCGCGCCGAGTTTAGGTCGCCACGTGTCTAAACAACTAAGCGAAAGTAAATGATACCGTCGAAGACGGCGCGGCTAAGATCGCCTCAGACAAAACGGCTAACCTGTAGACATCGGGTGAGCTCCAAGAGAGAGAGAGAGAGAGAGAGAAAGCACTTCTATTTGCGGAGCGTTCAAGAGCGAAAGCGCTGCTAATTGTATTTCAAACAACACGCCGTAACAAGCAAAGAGGCGTGTAAATTAATACGGGAAACTTGCGGTCCTGCAACAGACACAAGAGCGCGCGCGTCTAAACAAAGAAGATCTCTTTTTAGTATCTCGTTTAACGTATATACTCGATATATTTTTCTTGCAATTTTTTTTTCTCCTCTTTCACCCGTGTCTTTGTTTATCAAAATATTTCGCGATATATATTCAATTTCGTGTTTGCGTCTCGTGTGATTATCATCGGGTGTAAAGCGGGGTGTAAAAATTTATTCCGCAAATATTCAACTATCTAGCTTTTCTTTTACGTCGACACAAAACGTTTACATATAAAGTGTTTATTTAATCTATTAAATCAACCAAATGTTTTTTTTCCTCCTCATATATACATATATATATATATGTATACATGGCGTGATCTCGATTCTTTGAGGATGCAGGGCGTGCACCCTATATGTACGGTCAGTGAACAGTTACCGAGTGTAATCTCGTTACAAAGGGCTGTCCTACATCGTGTGTAATTTAATTCATGGCTTATATACGGCGCGAAAGCAAGGGCTAAGATGTGAGATGACTGCGCGCGCGCGCGCGTATATACACGGTGGAATATTAATATAAGAATATTACATTACCGCGCGTTAATAGCACATCGATAAGGGAATCAAAATAAATTACGTAGCAAATGTAAATATAATAAGTCGCGGACGCTAAATAGAAAGAAATAAAAACTATTTATTATTTTAGTCTTTTAACAAAAATATTAGATAATTTAAATTGCAAATGTTAGATATGATAATTTTAAATTGTGAATAGCATAATGGTATAATACAGCATAATGTGTATAATTCGCAACGCAGCATAATGTGTATAATTTAAATTGAAGCAAATTATATTATATTCGTAGCTGCGCTTCGGCTCACTTTTCTAATAACATAACAGTACCAATTAATTCTGTTTTACGTGTAAATTAATTGCAGTGCGCATTGTTGTTTATTCGTATAATTTTATTCTCATTATTTTAACCACGCGCACACACCACCGTGGGCATTGCGAGAGAGTTTCCTCGTTTCCTTTATACAATGCCGAAAGAGAATATTCTATTTCTCCCCCACAGCGCTAACAAGAAATTCGCATTTACAGTCTCAATTAACCTGTCGCTCGGCACACTCTCGGGGAAGCATCTGTATAAAGTGGGCGATAAATATTCCGACCGAGAAAGAACGTACGCGAATCAGGATTAAAAAAAAAAATCCTTTTTTTTTTTCATTTAACATTTAATCGAGGATGTACGCGCAAGTCGGACGCGTTATAGTGAAAAAAAAAAAAAAAAAAAAACACCGTATCAAATGCTCGGAGAAAAAGTCACGAACAAGATTATAAAAATTATGAATAAGAAGTAACCGACAAAATATGCAAATTCGCACTTGAAAAGTTTTGATACCTCCACAGCGCGCTCTCCTTTTTTACTTCCATCCCCTAAACATCTCAGCTACATTAAACTTGAACTGCTCTTTCGTACTTGTATATTCTGACACTATATATTTCCATCCCGGAATTATCCGCGCAGCGGAGATTAATAACTGATACTTAACCCGGAATATCGAAGCACTTCGTAAGCAACTCGTAAGCAGCACACGACGATTGCGTCGTGAACCTGTCACGAGTCTCTGACGAAATCTCGCTCTATCATTCATTCCGGTGCAACTTCGCCAGCAAACGCTGTTCGCGTGCAATTTAGTTCGCGACATGTCCCACAAGACAGAGAACGAGAGAGAGAGAGAGAGAGAGAGAGTGCAAGTGAGATAAAGAGGTTCTCTCACACCGAGTACGGTAGCGTTTTCGAAGCGGTGCATATATAGAAACCAGCTAAGGTGAATGTCGTTGTCAAAGACCCCGTCTATAGCCGAAAGACACACAGGCGACGATCGTGGCTGTCGGTGGTGAATCTCGTGTACGACGATCACGATTCCACGTTGTGCTCCTGTATGCTTCGGCTGGATATTGATCCGGCCAGAAGTACGACCCAGGTTTTGTGTATCCCGTCCTGCCTCGTCGTCGTATCATCGTGTGCACGTCCGTACGTGATTCGTATATACCGACGAGATCGCGGGGTTGCTTCTTTATCAGAGTCTCGCCAGCAAAGAGTCTCAATCTCCACCCAACGGCACTCTGCCGTTCTTGGGAAGTCTCATTCTTCTGACCGCAAAGCGTTACAGTCAATTTAATGTGCTCTCGCACAATTACAGTCGGATTTCAAAAAGCGGTTTTCTCGAAAAAGCCGCAACTTCACGCATCGATTTTTGCTCTGTCTCTCTCTTTCTCTTTCTCATTCAATTGTTTAAAATTTACTGTAATAGTATCTCAAGAATTGTTTTAATACGATAGAATATTAAGGCACACTTATAGCGAGCATAAAACTCTGTTTTTTTTTTTTTGTCGCGATGAGCCGAGGAACTTCAATATGTAATGTCGAACATTATGATATTACCGGGCACGATTATATAGGTACTGAGAGAGCGGTATAAAGCTGTTTTACAATTAGACCGTAAGTGCCATAAAAATAGCTTCATCCAAGAGCCTCGTCTAGACCATTAAAACGCTATCAGCGTCTCTTTTATATGATGCAATTTCACGTAGCGCGTAGGAACGTTGCATATTTAATGATCCCCCGTGACTGTGCTGAGCGCGTTCGGTGTAATCCTTTCCTTACTTTTTTAATATGCACTAATTCGTCATCTGTGACCTAGTTGCGTCCCCGGGTTCGACGATAAATTTCGTCATTATGTACGCAAACGTTGAGAAAGAAAGAAGAAAAAAAAACACGCGCGTGTGATATCGCGCTATTGACGCGACTCGGAAATAATTCATCAAAAGCGTACAATTTTTTTCTCTGACCTTGTTTTTTTGCGGGATCTAATATAACATCGCTCGCTAATTGTCCGCATATTCGTGTTACGGAATTGCGAGTATAAATCCGGAGTATGTCGTCTCGTGTGTTTTTTTTTTTTTTTTTTTTTTTAATCTCTCGGTAATATGTCACTCGGCGGCGCGCGGACAATATTTTTCTTGCCACCTTGCGTGAGCAAATTGAACGGTCCCGGGGTCGCTTCATCATTGACTGTCAGGGAAGACAGAGCTTCTGGAATATTCACGACGGCGCATTACAGTACGCCGTAGGTAATAATCATGTGACGTAACTTGTGCCCGTAGGTGTGCGCCCGACACCATTGTGAATTTATGGCTACCGCCTTTCGTGCGATCGTTCAGAAGTAGGGCTTTCGTTCGAGGTAAACACGCGACGGTAAGTGACAACGAGTTATGTATGCTAAAATTAATATTTCGAATTAATGATAACGAAAAGCCGCACATAAATCGCACTAATGAAAAAAAAAAAAAAACAATACGAATAGCGCAAAATTTGCAAAAAAATTATCCCGTGTGTGATGACGAGTCTGATGAATGTAATACAAGTACAAAATTTAACTATATTTAATTTGTTTTATATATATATATATATATATATGCAATTATATATAGGATGAATTTAATATATTATACCTTTATAATATACAATCTTTTACTTGTCAGTGCGTGATTTAACAACTTCATATAATGACAAAACACTCGACGTTCCGTCACATCGCAAACAGTCAATTAAATAAATAATTACAAAAATGCGTCACTTTACGACCCCGAAATGCGACGCTCGTGCAACTGAATTATTCGCGCTCTCCGGATAATTATTTTAATTAACGGGCACAACTTCCCCAAGCTTACGGGAAAAAATAGGATATATCAAGGGGCGCTTCCACGGAGGTCTTCGCCATATTTATTGGAGAAACTTTAGCGACGAAGGAAAAATAGAATAAGGAATGTATGCGAGCTGGGGGTCAAGCCCGCTATACGACGGGAGAATATTGAAACGAGTTTCGTGGCCATAAATCGTCTCGTCCGCCCGGTCCGCGGGTATAGTTGCTCCACTTAGCAGAAATTAAACAGGAGGCGGAGATTTCCGAGTCCTGGGGTCTCGAAACTTCTATTAATTTCTCGAGAGTCATTGCAAAAAGAAGAACGAGGGAAGTAAATTCCGTGGCGAGAGAGAGAACACGCGTTACATCTTTTATATTTATTTTAAACTTTAATAAAGCAAGAACGCGATTAAAAACAGATTAGTGCTATTACCTGTTCGCGCGAGAAAGAAAAAAAAGAAAGAATATTCTTTCTATTATTTACAAAGTTGAACAATTATATTAAAAATTGGACAGTTTTATACGTAAACACAAAGCTTATCAAAAATTTGTTTTATAAACAATGCGCGCAGTTTTACAAAATAAATATGTTTCTCTTGTTTTATTCACTTCTCAAAATAAAGATTTTGTTTTTTTAATTGTTTCAATTTTTGCTCAGAATTATTTTGAGGTTTCTCGAGTTTCAATCGCTTGATGAGGAAACTCGAGAACGCAAGCCGAGCGTGAGAATTACAATGCGCGCCAACGTAATTATTCCAATTAACCCTCCGCGGAAAATTCGTCGGAAAGGGACACGCAATCAGACGTCAGCCAGTCGGTCGTGATAAACAGTAACAAAAGTTTCATTTCGCCCGCGATTAATTCGTTTCTTCCGCGTATTCGATTTCTCTCTCTCTCTCTCTCTTTCTCTTTCTCTTTGTACGCCGGTCATCTCTCTGCCGATCTCACCTTTCGTCATTCTCCCCCGTTAGACAATAGCTACCGCATTATTCGCGAAGACAAACGTCGAACCATTTCCGGCCGCGTATTACACGCAACCCGCGTCCCGGTAATTGGCTTCGATCTGTCAGCGCGGCGCAAAACACCGACTGACTAATCTCCGCATTAAATCGCGAATAAAAACGTCGTTAAAAGCGTTAAAGACGTAATTATGCGTGAAAACGTTTATACGAACGCTTATCCAAACGCCTGTGTGACATGTAAGTTCTCGCTTTCGCGGCAATCTAAAATTAACGGCATTTATCTGAAATCTAATAGATCGTATCGTGCGCGTCAATTAATCACACCCGCCTTCAAGACAAATATCTCATTTATACGGCACTTGTGCTCTCCGCATGCACGTTTCGAAACTTTGTCCTCGCACACACATTCTCGCCCGCGAAGTCCCGCGGGGATTAAGACGACACCTGCCGACGCGATTGTAACTTAAACGCAGCTTATTATGCACTTGGGCGATAATTAATGTCGGCGACGTGACAGCCTAATTAATCGTTCATCGTCGGGAAGGAACGTCCGGAACAAAGGTTCCCGCGCACACTTAACACTTCCCGTCTGTTTCTGCGCGACGCGCAATTAAACGAAAAATGTATTCACACACATTGTACGTGCGAGATTTTTCGTAAAATTAGAAAGCAATTTGAAGCTCGTCAATTTTTGACACGAAAAAAGAGAATTTTTGCTTCCTGCAGTTCTCTTTTTTATCACTGAAATTTTAAACAATCGCAAATCAAAAGAATTCCAGAGAGATTTTACTTAAAAAAAAGAAAAAATCTAGAATTAAAATACACATGTAAATCTCTGTAGTGTTTTCTCGTTGCGAAGGGAGAACGCGAATTTTCTCTCGCGATATACTCGCGTAATAGAGATTTGTCAACACGACACGCTCGTAGGTCCAAAGGTATATCCTCTCTCGTTAAATGCCCCGTGTTGAGTGTACCAGGGACAATTCATTGAATAAGGATGAGTGGATCCGAGCGGAATATCGAGCAGTACGTGGACGAATAAACGCGAAACTGCATAGACGCGTGCACAAAGCTAGTTATTCCAAACGACGCGCTGTTTTGTGTATTGTCTATGGTTAAGATCGTGAGCGCATCACAGTGCTTTATGCACCTCGTGTGCGCGATATCATTATCACGCGTATATAATTGCGCTCATGAAGCTTTTTCTACTTGGGCTGAACTCAAGTTTTGAACGATATGCGCGAACATACATTTCCTCGCGTTAATTATTTATATTATACACGAAGGGGATTAAAATCCTCCGGAAACGTTGGAAAAATGTGGAGTGTCTCTCTCTCTCTCTCTCTCTCTCTCTCTTTCTCTGCTTTACAAGAATATAATTTAACAGCTTTATATTATAGTTTCCCATTCTCTTGTACTTCAAGACTTTAGATAACCGGTTTTAAATAACTTTTGATAATAATCTGAGTTTTTTCAATTTCAACGGAAACATAAAATAACGAGAGGTATTTTATTTCCTTTTCGTTTGAAAACGATTTTCGCGAATTACACACAGCGTCGTACACACAACGACACAAGCATTCGGATATATTTAAACAGAATCTATTGTAGCCAAATTATACTGACAGCGAGAAGGAGAACAACCGGCTTTGCCTGCGCGAAATTTCTACCATGTTGCACGCGAGGCACAATGCAACGTCGCAACCCGCTGCCAGCAAAATATAATGTGGGATTTCTGTTGGAAATTACCAGCTAGTATTGATTCCCCGCCTAGACCGAAAGAGAATTGTAACGCGATACCGAAAGTGAAACGTGCGATATCATTTTGGATCTCGCGCGCGCGCGCGCGCTTACAAATCCATCGTATGCATCATCACGCATGGACTTCGAAACGCACGGATCAATTGCGCCAATTATGCCGCGTTATGCATCATTATCACTCCGCCATTGCATAACTTGCAATTAACAGGGGATTCCGTCACGATGCTCCGCTTTCCAGATACGCGCATACTTCGCGCGTTAATACGCAGATGCGCGCGCGCAAAGTGTCGTCGACAAGCAAATCTGAATGACCGCATATTTCATATTGCAGAAACCAAGGAAATGGAATTTCAGTCGTAAAAACGGCGCGTGTGTTTTAAATTGACTGCGTTTCAACAACATTTCGCTCGTCTCTGCTGTATCTTTTTCCGAACTGTCACATTTTTTTTCAATGTCCCGTCAACACGTGACTTTCGCACCGTGCGCGCGTTTCGACTTTTTTTTAAAAAAAAAAAAAAAAAAAAAAAAGAACAGCTTTATGTTTCCGAGTTAAATTCACTTCAATTATCAACATTATTGTCACGCACATCGTTTCGCTCTCATCCATCTGCATCTTTCAGTTCATGCGCCCGCGCCTCGCATTTTCGTCGTAATTAAATCAGCGTTTCTGCATAGAAATTGCGCAATCTCTCAAAAATAAACTTTGTTGTTGTTGTTGCCATTGTTTTTTTTGTTTTTTTTTTTTTCGTTTTCAAGCGAGACAAAACAACGCGCACCAGAGGTTAATCGCACAAAGTCGTCGCGAAAATAATCTCTGTACATGCGCATACGCCCCTTCCCCTTTCCCTTTCCGCGTTTCGTGATTCTCGCGTCGTCGTCGCTTCCGCGCTACACACACTTTGAATCTTAATGGCTCGATTTGTATTCACAACGAGGGAATGAATTTTTCATCGCCGCGAGACGTACACGCGGCGGGGACGATCCGCTCTTGTGCTCGGACGCCTGCAACTCGAAAATGACCAATGACGTGCCGGTATTGTGTCGCGCCCGTCGTTCGGTGTACGCATATTGAATGACAATCGTTGAGCTTTAACGAGAGAGATCTTTTAAAAAGAATAAACGAACGGACTTACACACGAGTGAAGAAAAATAGCGGCGTTTAAAGGAAAGAACAAATCGATTCTCGCAATTATGCGGTACAATCGCATAAAGTACATGCGCGAACGCCTACGTGAAATGAATGTTTCACCGTAAACCGGCAAAAAACAGATTCATGTTGAAAGGATTGCGCTAAAACTTCTGTTTGATGTTTAAAACCACCGAGTGTAACAGAAAAAAGTAACAGCGGAAATCGAATCTGTCAGGAAAAAACCAACTTTGCTGGAAAATATGGCTTTACGTATATGACCGTCAATGTCGATGAATTAACGACGGCAAAAAGTTCAAGTTGTTTACGCACCGTGGAATATCTTTTTTTTTTTTTTCTGTCGGATATATAATACCGTTGGCAAAAAGGAAGTAAATATTAAACTTTCGTACTTCTTGCAACAGTTTCGATAAATCGAAGTTTTAATTGGATTTAGCGACCTTAATCCTCCGACGCCGAACTTAAGGATCCAGTGATCAAAATTGAATCGGCTTTTGAAATAGTCTCATTAATTTCTCGCAAACAGTAGAACTTGGTGGTGTGGGAAAAAAGGGAAAATCTACTAATAAAGCTATTTTATTTAATCGGTTTATATTCAATAGAGAGTTTAAAAAACTAAGAAAAGCAAAAGTATTGATGTAGAGGTTTCTCTTCCGTCTATTCTCCAAACGGAAAGTTCGTGAGTGAATTATAAGAACTTGCAATTCAGCAGCCTTTTGTATCAACGTAGCAAAACGTGAAATCCTGAAAATCGTACCGAAAAACCGACCAATGGCAGGCCAGCAAATATATTACTATGTTTAAATTTTGTAGTGCGCTTATCTGTAAGTGCATTATTAATGAAGTGCATGTCGGCTCATACTTCCGGCCAATTAAATAAAACAGCGCAAAATGGGTTTTACGTCAATAATTAATATTGATTGCCAATATACGTGAGTGGTAATCGATCAATTCCATCAGCGACGTTAAGTTGTTATGATGGCCGTCAAAGATGAAAATAATTTAGGAATGTTAGTTTCGCGAAGCGAAAAACATTTAGTCCTCACACAAAACTCAGCTTTTCAAATAAATTAAAACCTGTTTTTTCTAACACCGACAATTATTATAATGTTCAATACATACTTTATCTCGTATCTTCAATTATGTTTTGTTATCCATTCACACACAGTTTGCGTTCAGATGTGTACTTAAATTGTTAATTTGCTAGTGCTGATTGTTTCCAACGTATCGCTATACGCTAATTTAAGTTAATTGTGATCACAACAATTTCTAGCGATCGATTAAAGACATGTTACATTCTAATCCGTGCAGTTGACACGGTCGTGACATATCGCATTCTAATCTGGGCAAACACAATGCGTTATATTTACTAAAAACAAAAACAAAAAAGAAATCAGTTAATTCCAGTTGTGTCGTTCGATGTGAATCCTTCGTGCATAAGAGAGAATATTGAAATGAAAACAATACCGGACGGTAAAACGAGTGTGAAACGGACGATTACAATTCGACTACGAAAAAAAAAATACAAATTTTCAATTGATTGCAACGAAATATCCGGGAAAATTTAATTACGAAAAATTTTATCTTATCCACAATATTGCACGTGTTTCGAACGTCTCTCATCCGCGCGCACGCCAGAAAATCAAAACTTTTTTTTTTGTCAATTGCCGCAAGATACGCTCCACGCAATTAATTACGTTTCTGGCCGTTTTTCGGTAGATATGTTTTAATATCTATCGAATTAAATCGTCTCTCGCAAAGAGAATGGCACATTTACCGCGATATTGCGGAAATCATGAGTATTACTGATAATGACGACACGAAACCGCGACGCTTAATCACCGCGGTTCGATAATGTGGAAATCCGCAGGATGGATTAACAATAATAGAAAATATATGCGCTCGCGTCGGGAAACTTCTTTCCCGAAGCAATAATCCTGCGATCGTTGCGCGAGCGCGAAATTTACAGTCGCGGATTTTAAAACGAACACACTCTCAGATACGAAATCGTTAACTCGCGCGTAATTAAAGCGAACGGATTTCAAGTAGTTCGAAAACTTTTCTGTATCGCCGTTCGGGCGTTGCGTCGCCTGTTGGTTACGGTTCGACCGCAGGCCGACCGGCCCATTTTACACCGTCAATTAGATTAATTGGGAAAGACTAATTATTCTCTCTCTGACCGTCGGTTACAGGACCATCCGCGTTACCGCGGGCAAGAGGAAGGGAGGAAGAGATCGATCTTGGGAGCCTCGATTGAAATGTCGGAAACTACTCGTTCGGATAATTTACTCGGGAAAATTTAGCGCGGCTCTCGCTATTTTCACGTTAACGCCTATTATTGTGTAGTCACGTAATCCGACTTTTATTACGTCCCGATAATGGAAAAACGCGCGCTATGAGAGAATACATAATGCAAACCAATTTTGCTCCAATTTTTTTTTTTTCTCGCGTCCCGTTGTTATCAAATGAGAGTCACGCGCGCGCACAAATGTCATCGGTTCTTACAAAAACAAAAAACAAAAAAAAAAAACAAAAAAAAAACCAGACCATTTTTACTCCCATTTAGATAAAGCACGTGGAGCTTGTAGAGAGCAGTAGAGAAATATTGCCGCGAGACGGTGCAGTCGACAATATCGGGAACATGTACATTGCGTTGTACACGACGTTTTGTATCGACTGTTCCAGGAATAATTCAATGACTCGAGCCGGCGTTTTTTGCAGGCGAGATACTTAGATTTTTTTTTTTTTCACCCGATACATTTTTTTCCTCCGAGCACATCTATCTGTGTATTATGCTGCGATATCGACTCCCTTTCCAATTAGATTTTCTGTCATTATCAATTTCATGTCTCTCTAAATAACGAGATATCTGTGACAAAAAGAAAATAGAAATAAAAAGAGAGATGTGATAATATAATGTCAATCGAGAAGCATTACTGCTTCTTCGCGCGCTGCGAAATTAAAGCTTCGAGCTTTACTTGAAAATAGAATGTAAAGATGTTAAAGTGTTACTTCTTCCGTTTTATTTTTTTATTTTTTTTTTTTTTTACTTTCTTTATTCTCACTTAAGACTTTCGACTCGGTCGCAAACGTCCGGTCGAGTCTCGGACGCGGTAATATCCGAAAGCGATAGGAAGAGACAACGACGACGACGACGACGACGACGACGACGCCATTCCGCGCCAATCGAGTCGCTCATTGATCTGCTTTGCGGCTTGCGAACGTAATCGGACGAACTTTAATTGCCTGCGAATCTCACCGCGGTGAGTTCGTGACGGCGAACGGTCGCGGGAAGCAAAAAGTTAGCGGAAAAGCGGAAGGATCCATTAGCGAGTCGATATTCCGGCCGAAGATCCCGGGAAAGGCCGCCGGGAATTTTCTCGTATTATCTCGAGAAGCGGTTCTCCACTTATCTCCCCATTTTCCTCGTTTTTCGCTGACTTTGACATCGGGCTTTGTGTGCCCAGCGTCGCGCAGCGTTGTTCTATCCTTCGTTCGCCGAGTATCGGATTTTCGAATCCTATCGCGGATCTCTCGGAGGAAGGAGTGTAATCGCCATATACCCCGCGCACGAGATAACCATCTCGTCGTCGACTTACTCTCGCTCGTATGTACATACAATCGATATTTGCGCGGACATTGCGAGTGGACATTGCTTATCGCAGATCGCGAACTTATTAACGTTCCTCCGTTTCGCGAAGCAATTACGCCAACTACCCCGCCGGGAGGGACGTATCTCGGAGTGTGAATGTATTCGATTGCCACCGGGAGATTCATCAAGTCGGGAATGTTGGACTAGAGATGCTCGCGGTTACGCCAAATAGAGCGCGCGAGAGATCGTCAATTCGAGATAGAGAGAGCTACGCTCGACGAAACAAGAATCGCAAGCACGTCCCAATGGAAAAGCCAGAAGTCTCTTGTCCATGTGAAAGCGCTGCGTTGCCTCGTGAAAAAGTTTGAAAAACGTGAGTTTAAAGACACGTGACTAAAGTAAAGTCACGTGACTTTGTTTTTCTACTTTTTACGAAGAAAATCAAGAACGGATTATTTATTTATTCACGAGCTTAATTAAGCTCCTTTGAAGTGTCATTATCGAAAAGGATGCTGTGAAATATTGCCCTGAATAATTACGATCATAGAATATTTATTTATTTATACTTTTGATCTTTGATCAAATCACGAAGCGTTGTCTTGAAAAGCAGGACTATGTATTGTATTAGAGACATAGTACATGTGCTACATACAGAGATCATGAGGAACAAGGAAGCGCGATGGGAGTTCACGGGATGCCGCTTCCATAGTTTCTAGTACTACCACTACTACTAGTTCTACGACTATACTAGGCACTTAACTCTCTACGGTCGAGCGATATCCCGCATTCTGGACCACGCGTTTACAGGAACAGACCGAGGGGAGGAGGTTTACGTGGAACCTCGTTGCCATGCGGCCTGCATGGAGTTGACACTGCGCAGCAACCACCACAGGGGAGCTTCGTCGTGCGCGACACGTGAGCACCAAAATACTCTCCGGAAGAAATTGCGACTCTCTGTCGCGACGTGTCTCGTTCCTGTGTTTAACCGCATTGCGTCTTGTTAACTTAATTACTCTCGAGTTAAAATTAAATGATATCATTCAATGATTTATTAAATGACAATATTTGCACGTGTATACTTTGTTTCGCGTGCGTTTTATTTCGAAACTGTTAATTTCGCGAGAGGTTTTATAAATCGGGACGTTTACATATTAATACTTTCTGATACGATCAATTCATATAACACGGACGCGATATTTCACTTTAAAGTAAATTTGCCGAAGCTACGGAAAAAAATTGAAAAATTTGCATATTCTGTTCTACGATTTCTTTTTAAACGAAATGTACGTAACGCTGTAAAAACAGTTGGTGGCACAAATATTCTACCCTTATTAGAGAGAAATCACGATAACGTATGCGTCATTATGCATTGACAATTGAAATTAGTTATCGTCAAAATAATCGATTAGTTACCAACTAATTAATTTTATTAAGTTATCAATTAGTCAATTGTAATCTCAGAGAGAGAAAAAGAGAGAGAGAGAGAGGGAGAGAGAGAGAGAAGAGAGAGAGAAAGAAAGAAAGAAAGAAAGAATGAGTGGCGCAAGTGTAATGTTATTTCGCGGATTTTTATTGCGGTTCTCTCGTCGAAACGGAAAACGCCCGTCAAAGCGATGCCGATTGGCTTTCCTCTCGAACCGTAATGACGAAGTGGTTTAATTACGATCCCGTTGTTATTCATGCAAATTCCTGACGGTTATTGCAGCCGGGGAAACGCTCCATTATCGGCGGGGCGAAACCGTCGTCGATTTTCTTTCTGCCACGGCTTTTCCTTTACCGCATCGCCGACGACACGCCAGTCGGCGAAATGAAACATTTCTTTTTTTTTCTGCGCAATCTTTCGAAGTGAATTAGAACAGAGGCGCGACGCAGTTATTGCGAGAACCACCGGAGTACTTTTTTCTCCATCGAATCCCGTGTATTAATCTTCGTTACCGTATAGCGTCACGTTCAATGCGCGCGCGTTCGCGATTTCCGCTTTTATATTCACTCTGACAGATTTATTTTCGCTGAAAAACCAACAGGTTACGCAAACACAAAAAAAAAAGATCAAACTAAGTGTTACAATCCACTAAACGCGCGCAGAAAGTTGGGAAAATGTTCGAAGAATTCTTCGAGGGATTTTCTGTGTGACTTCTGATCGTTATATCTTTTCAAAATTATACTTTCATCACGAGACGAAGTATAATAACAGTATTTTTTTTTCTCTGTAATAATTCTTTATCTCCGTCGATAAAGAATAATTAAGTGAAAAGAAATATATATAACAAATCTTCAATGTTTTCTTCGAGGGTTCACAATAAATAATTCTTGTTTTCTCTCGTGAGAAAAGTACGGAAAATTGTTACAGGGCCGTTTACGTCGACACGCGCGTGTGAATGTTTCATGCATTTATATTGGATGTATCTACCAATGAAGTGTTTTTATTTTCTCCGAGAGAGTCCTACAACAATCGTTTTAATCTCAAAATGAGCTCTCTTGTGTTTTTATTTTTTTTGTTTTGTTTTTTTTTTTTTGGCTTTTTTTGTTTCTATTC
Organism: Pseudomyrmex gracilis; assembly: GCF_002006095.1. NCBI lineage: Eukaryota > Metazoa > Arthropoda > Insecta > Hymenoptera > Formicidae > Pseudomyrmex > Pseudomyrmex gracilis. Next base: position 432,992 of record NW_018020606.1, read on the forward strand.
TACTCAAATTTTATTTTTCCTTCATGATTGCGCGTAACAAAGTGGCGGCACGAATTAAATGAAATTTCAAGATGCCGCACGAGAGCGGCTGTTAGAATTACAGGCAATCTCTGCATTATTAATGAAAGGGTGGCTTAAAACCCGCATTGGCGAAACCGGAATAAGAGAAAGAGACGAAAAAAAAAAAAGCAGCTGCCATCCACTGTCTAAAGACACCGCACTTTACATTTCGAGAGGAAACGTCCTCTCGAGCGTTCGAGGAACCACGTTCCCTCTTATCTTTATTTAAACGATCGTGTTTATATTAAGTCGTCGTGTCGATGTAATTACAATTGTCCACGGGGATTGTTTTAATTACTATTTTTTTTCATTCTCTTCTTTCTCTCTCTCTCTTCTTTCTTTCATTCGGCGGAAGTCTATAGTTTCCCCGCAAGTTTTTGTTTTACACTCTCGAGCGTTAAGTGCAAAACCGTTAATTAGTGCGAACGAGAAAGCAAAAGCCAAGCCGTCGAAACAAGCACGAAGCTAACCAGCTCTACTTGAATGATAACACAAGAAGTATTGCGAAAATACCGTGTAACTGATGAAACAAAAACCTACGTCGGTCTTATTAAATTAACGTTGTTTCCTTTTGTAACTCGTCCGAACGGGCAAAAGTCACGTTTTGAGGAGGCACCTCTACCTTTCTGGAAGACCATCCTAATTTTCCTCTTCTGCCGTTGTGATCTCTGCGCTCATTTTCGTCGGGTGAATGCGCGAAGTGGCTACAAAGATAATAAAATTCTAAGATGTCGGGCGAGTCACCGTTAGAATCGCCTAGGCGTCGGGACTTAAGAGCCAGAACAGCGGAAGGAAGCAAAGCAAGGAAGGAAAACGAGATGAGAGAACAGAGAGAGAGAGAGAGGACAGCTGGAGAGGACAGAAGAAACAGAACGGAGGCGGCGGGAGACGACAGGCGTCGTGGCGAGGGGAATTTCATTAATAATGCAAGTAGTAGCAAGAGACGAGGGTTGCGTCGCAAGATGCACGTTCCGTAATTATTCGTAGTCCGACGCCGCAGATAAAGCGATGCGCGACCGATAGAGTACAACAATTATTTATAATGAAGAAAGCGTGACGGGAAAAGAAATATATATATATATATATATATATATATATATGTTGAAATATATATGTATAAAAAAGACGAATGAGACTGGCGCTGCTCGAGAAATCGAAACGAGCGCTTCTTTATGCGTGAAGAAAAAATATAATGACGTCGTTACGCGCTCGCCGGCAACGACGCCGCCCATTGAACGAGATCCGCGCATTGAGACAGATGTGGCGTCAACAAAAAGCGCGCGAATTTCTCTCTTCGACGTTCTTTTTTCTATTCCCTTGACGCAAGTCAATCGTTTTCCGATACCACTTTCGCGTTGTATATAACGGATAGAGAAAATACACTATATGATTCAAATAAAACCTGTAAAAAGCATTTCGCACACACACTCAAGTGATTTGCGACTATTAGTATCATAGTGAAAGTATATTTTCAGGGGCTCTCGATTTTTACGCAGACACATTGTACGCGCAAACATTCCTCGCGAGTGTAAATCAGCGCGCGTCTCTAACATCTTCTTGCTTCTTCCGTTTCCGTTCTAAACGCATTCTGTCACAGCTACGTTTCACGTACGAAAGTAACGTGACTATGTGTACTTGAGGTAGTAGTCGCTTGCTAGACTGCGATAGCATGAAATTCTATGGAGAGACATCGGTATAAAGAACCGGTCTATGGACCAACGCGACGTCATCCCTCTTGAAAGTCGCCATTTCATTTCTTCCTTTCTGCTTTTGGAACGTGGGTCGACGTGGCGTGAGAGAGAATGTTGAGGAACGAGCGCGCAAACGACGTAAGGTGGGATCGAAGGTGTGATCACGACCCTAGAACGGTAGAAAAATTGCCTTGCCAGAGACGCGCCACCTCTCTGTAAACCGTGCAAATAAATGACAGAGGACTGACTCTCGTAATCTGTCTCAACGAGTCTTCCATCGTTCATTTACTCCCGCTGTTAAACAAATTGGTATTACGGTTTCTCGGAAAAACTTTTATTCGCCGTTTAACTCAAGTTTTTAATTTAATTTTTCTCTTGTGTGAGAAATTTTTCAAATATATAATCTTCAAATTTTTAACATTTCTGTCGCGGTTGACAGTTGTCGGCTTGTTGCGTTATTCTTTCTCGTTTGCGTTGGAGATATGTTAAAAAACTGAACGTTGAAAAAACGCTTTGGATAAATTACGGATATTGATATCAAAAAACTTTTCCCAGATACGACGTAGGGAAAACTCTGATCGTAAATGTATTCAATCATACTTTGCGAACGTCTACTTTGGCAGTGTTTCAACGTGCGAGTAGCGCGCGCAGCTATCGCGCAGATTTAGGTGACACCGCTTATTACCATTTGCGTCATGACTTATTATCGCCTGCGGTAATAACGAGTGGCAGGATTTATCTCTCTCTCTCTCTCTCTCTCTCTCGTTAGCTGGTGTTAACTCGATATAAATCGATATATTCAACTGGCGTTGGGAACCTGCCAATTTTCATGTACTGGGAGATGCGCCTGGTCATTCAACGATATTAACACCGTGTATTGGATGTTTTGGATTTGCATCAGTTATAGATCCAGTAGACACATATCCCTTTTTTTTTATGTTCGTTTTGTATATCCCTTTTTTATATTCTTTTTTTTATATTCTATCATAATCAGCCAATTAGACTACTCAGATATTTGTTGCGTTGAAAAAATCAATTCTTTCAAAAAATAAATAATTTTATTTAATCACAAGTTTTGTTCGTGTATTTACATGATCTTTGGAAATTTTGGTCTCTTCTTTCACGGTTGCAATTGCGCGATAAATACAGATACTCAATTTACACACACATTGTGGCGGTATAAATAAGCGCGGAGATAAAATTCCAAACAAAAGTAATTCAATATTTAATTAACGGATACGAGATCGCGCGCGAAATTGTGCGAAACGAGTTCTCGATGAATTAAATTATGCGCGGCTACAGAACACGGGGAGCGAAAATTCGAAGCGACGTTAAAGAAAATTATTTTCGCGCTATTCTGTGTGTTTGCGCGCGCGCATATGTGTGTGTGTGTGTGTGGCATAGGAAAGAAAAAACGAATTTCCAATATTTTCAATCTCCCGTGGTGTGTGCGGGAGCGCGATATAAAGACGACGTCCATGAAAATGACAGTTAAGCGTGAACGATTTTGGAAATTGACGTTGTCGGCTTCTTCAATTTAATCTACCTTCCGGTCCACTTCCACTACCTGAGCGACACTCTTTTCATTCCGCACAGCGGAGAAATAAAAGTGCTGGACACGAAGAAAAACGAAGAAGAAGAAGAAGAAGAAAAAGAAAAAGAAAATGAAAAAAGCACAGACCGAGATCCTACAAGAGCGCCATTATCTATTCTCACGGGAATGGGGAAGACGGTTGGCTTTTTTAAAATTCATGTCGGATTGTGTATATAGTATACGCGGGCATACATACGTATTTTATGTTGCTGCAACGAAGGATCGGAAAAATTCGCGAAAAACGATCACGCTGACAATGAAAAAGAGGGAAAACGCATTGCGAGATAACGCGGCATCAATTTTCTCTTCTATCGCAAGCAAACCGGTGAATCGGATTCTTCAGTCGGAGAAAGTTATCGAGCTATCTCGAACGATTCCATAACTAAAATGAACATCTATATATATATATATATATATATATATATTGGGTATTTGTAAGATATGAAAAAAAAAGATAGATTACATAATATGTAATGTATCTTTTAACAATTTAATTCGTAGACCGAATCGATTTTCCTCCGATGAAAATGATCATCTCGCGACTGGCATTTCAGTATCGGTATACATGTATACGCTCGACATTGGCTCTTGATAACAAAACTGTTGGATCGCGTCCAGCAAATAAAAAAAATCTATCCCTTGCGTCGATCGGCAATTGGTTAATTGGCGGAGAAGGTTAATTGGCAGATGATTGTCGCTCTCGTTGACAAATTCCGAGCGACATACATATAGGTACAGGACTACACGACTCTCTCTCTCTCTCTCTCTCTTTCACTCTCTCTGAACGAAAGCAAACGGACCTGGCCACCGCGTAAACTCGACTAATTGCAGCGCGTCATTAATTTGCTTGAACTGGCCAAATTAACGCGCCGAGGAGAAGTTTGTGTCCTTCACCACCCATTCTTCCTCCGGGATTGTTTACATGTCCGCTGATTGCAGCTAGATCGGCCAATTTCTATACGCTTTTCTGCGGCATTGTCACAAAGACACAAATTGCCTCTGGGTCAGATTATTCTCTTACGATTGCTACACAAATCATAATGTAAAGTTTGTACTGAATCGGCGTTTTGTTTACACAAAATATATTCTGTAAACTTTAGTTTTATGCGATGCTTTCAACAATATTTTCTTGTTAATTAAGCGTCACAAATTACAGAAAAGATTTTTTTCTAAAAATTATATTTGAAATTTTACAAAAGTATTCACGATTTTTGAAATTATTCTCAAAGAAATTAAAAGAGAGAGAGAGAAGGATAGATAAAAAAATTGACAAGTTAAGATCAACTTTTGGGAATTTTATCTTTTCTTTTTAGACTTTTTACATTTCCAACAAACATATTTCTGATCAAAAAATTTTTAAATTTTAGAAATTTTCATTTTTATCGCAATTTTCTGATCCTTTCCAATTTGTTTGATTTTTGTCAGTTTTACGGTTTTATCTTTTTCAACGCTATCATATTTTGATTTAACTTGTTAGCGCGATTGTTTCAATTTTTATTTTGAACGATCTCCAAATGTGGTAACGCGATATTATAAAAGACCTTTTTCATTCATTTCTTGTATGAAGTCTTGTCTATCACAAAGAGCATCGATCAACTGTGATGTATCGACAAATTGTACTTTACTCACACTATTATTAAATTACACATTTCGTAATCTTTCTTATATATATATATATATATTTATATATATTTATAGAAAAAAGACTATAATAAGTTATCTGTTTATTTATTTGAAATTTCTAATATATATTTAAAGAATACATGTGTTCTCCGTAACATAAAGTGAAATATCTGAAATGAAAAGAGAGAGAAAGAGAGAAAAAGCATTAAAGAAATAACGAGCTGGCTGAAATTCGATGTGCTTGAAAACGTTTAGTCCGTAATGTAGTCGATTTTCCAGACTTCATCCCCACGCGTCGATTCATATCTCCGAAAAGAAATAGGTCGATCTTATTTCCGATCTTGAGCGATTCCATTTGCAACGGGACACGATACGGCAGTAGTAATCGAAAATTCAAATTATAAAACTGCACATGTGTGGATACGTGCATTTATAATTTCTTGAGAGGTACATTTAACTCGTTCTATTCACATGTACAGAAAGAAGGAACGAGAGAGAGAGAGAGAGAGTGTGTGTGTGTGTGTAGCAAGTGTGATATTTACAAAAATATATGGAGAGTTTATAAAAATTCAAATCTGCAAAGTCGTGTAAGATAAGATTGTAGGAGCAAACTATAATTCTTTAATCACATTTAATCACGTTTGCGTGCTAGAACGTAATTTAGCGATTATACGAAGCATTGCATATATTGTGAAATTCGTGCGGCAGAGATTTCAATGGCATAGATCACGCAGAATCAGACACCTTGACGCGTTATCGAGCAAACACCTGTTTCTACTAGATATGCGCGGTGTGGTGTTATCTAGCGAAAACGCGTGCGTGTGTGTGTGTGTGTATGTGTGTATGCATAACGCATTCAGGTTCCAAGTGAGAATACGCTAGATCCGTATTCTAACGAATGAACAAATATTGTCGCAGCGAGGAACAGAAATGTAGATAAGAGACAGAGAGAGAGAGAGACTATTTCCTTTTTATAAACATGTACATAGGTATGTAGCTCCGCGCGAGATGTCAAATGCTGTTACATTGCAAATTTCACAAAAACACACACAATTTTCCGTGAGAGAGAAACTACGCATCTGAAATAGAATTATATGCGTAGAGAGGCGGATCCGCACAGCGGACGATCTTTTCAGAAAAACCGCACGGGCAAAACTGTTTTGTTTATCTGCGTGGTCTCGTGCGGAGTTATTTTTAAAATTACGCGCAAACTTGGCGTCAGTGTTTTACACGATGGCTACTTTACGGCGGCCATGACTCCGCAAGAGAGAGAGAGAGAGAGAGCTCGCTTCGGAGAATTCGCCTCTGATAAAACAATATTGTAAATTATGCTGCCATTTTTTTGTAACGTTTTTTCTTTTTCCGCCAGTACGCGCTGCCCGAGAAAGATATGTATATTACATCGCTCGGTGTTTAACCGAAGCACGTGCGTACAGTATCTACTAGCCGGCAGGTGCGCTCAGCTTTTATTGTCGCGATAAGAAAGAAAGATCGCGCCTTAAAAGTTCCGGTTAGCGTTATACGCTACGGAATTATACGGCACGTGTTTTAATCTATCTCTGTTTGAGAAGCGCGCGCATAATACCGGATTAACGTCAGGGCACGGTGTTTTCAACATTAAGGAATCATCAAATTTATCAGTATAAGTAAATAATGAAAAACTCTGTACGTAAGACGCGCATATATTTATGCGTATAAACAGAGCAACATTGTTGTTCATGGAGTTTCAGCAAAAGTCATTAAAGTTCTCTATGATTATCATTGAAATATACGTTATTTTATACTTAACATTTCTCTTCTTAACACACCTGCGCCATTTTTTACTGAATTAGCTGAGAAAAATGGGAATTATATTCGTCTCTTTATACCGATGACCTGGCAATGTTCCGTTTATCATCCGGTCGTTTCAAGACTGCCGAGAGCGGCATAAGGTGCTCTGTCATCGCATCGCAGTAACGCGAGCCGATAATGCAGCAATGTTGTACACAGTTAGCGTCAGGCGTTGACTTATAATACTGACATGAATATAGAGAGCACAATGCCTCGTAGGGAGGTCCTCCCGGGTGCGTTGTGATTATTTCGTAATAGCAACAATAATGCTGCCAAACGCAGGGAAAATGTGCATAGCGCGCCCCCCGCGCGCACGCGCACCGTGTGACTTCCTATTGTATTATTTAATCAATTTTATTCACGCTTCGCACTTCACAAAATTGCTTCAAAAACCGAAAACCGATTAAAACTCCGTTAATATTAAAAATCTGCGCGTAGAAAAAAGAAATATTCATGACGTTACAAATTGTAAAAATAATCATTAAAAAAAAGACAACCGTACATTCGTATTTTATCAACTCCAAAAAAAAAAAAAAAAAAGCGTAGGTTACGTTGTTTGATTGAAGTTTTTCCCGCGTGAGTTGAATATATCCGTCAAAATCCGTTATGTGAATAAATAAAACCGTGACGTATTTTTTCAGAATATGCAACACAATCTATTCTCCGCAACGTAACAGAGAAAAAGAAAACAAAACTGCGCAATATCGATCAAGAGGAACGGAGGCAAATGTTATTCGGAAAATTGAAACGCGCACGTTGTGGTATTTCCGGTGTTGCGTCCCGTTCCGCAATTGGAAAATCGCAAATCATCAATGCTTTTGTTGCTCCGCTGATTTGTCACACGTTACCGTGCATTTCGTGTGATGCGAAAGCGTGAGAAGACGATCTATCGCGCGCGCGATATTTATGGTTTCGCCGCGTCGTTTCAAATGGACGTTAATTTGATTGCGAGTCGGCGTGAGAGATTAAGTTACCCCGGCGCAGAAACTACATTTCGCTTGCCGCTGTTCGATAAAAACGTGAAGCCCCGTGCGACGCGGCGCGCGCGCGCGCGCGCGAGTGGAAAAAAGTACGCTTGTGTCAGACGAGAGGAGCTGCACCGAAAAATATGTCGTCTGTTTCTAATAAACACTGGCAATATAATTACGCGCGCGCGTGATCTCGCATTGTATAATTGTAATATATTTAGTTCTACACGGAGTTGTGTATAAATATTTATTTTTTATAAATACGTAATTTGAATAAAATCTTAATTATTGTACACATATACGCTTGTAATTAAATTAATAAAAACCTAATTATAAAAAATGTTTTTGAAAGTAAAAAATTCTCGCTTTTAAAAATTAAACTTCAATAATAAAAATTTGCCTTGGTTCGTATATATGTATTTTTTGATCTGAAAAAGAAGATGTATGATTTGTTACATCTTATCTTAGACCTCTCTCGATTACAAAGAACACACACAGCTACGCGCCCATCTTGTTAGCAAACATTTTTTAAATTAAATTTTGATCTCTATTTTAGTTTACCACGCGTTTACGCAAAATATGTTTCACGGTGAAGATAATCACTTCGATCGGAACGACGACGGTTGCGATCAATGCGGCATAGAAATTAATTTCCTGATGGTTTCGCTTTACGTTATTATACGGATTACATAATCTATCTGTTGTGAAACACATTCGGTGGCTTTGATCCGTCGAAAATCGCGCGCTCACGTTGGAGGTATTCGCCGATCTAAAATTACACTGCGCACCCGCTCTTATCGCGCAGATCAAATTGATTTTCGGCCTTTCCAACCACCCGGCGTTAGGGGGTATTCGCTCAAACGTCAAAGTTGAAGCTAATGAAAAGCACGATATATAACCGGCCGTTAATTAAATTCATGGATGGAATAATACGCGCGTTCCTCGGCGTTACTTTTGTTAAATTAAGCACGTGTTTAATTGCTAATAATACGTAATTGATTCGCACTCCTTTGATGTGCCAAGAAGAGAAGAGCTCGACGATATGGTCGGCTTTCCATTATCGGCGCGTATTGACACAGTCGACACGTACACACATACTTTACCTTACCTACCACATTTTTGCATTATATATTTACAGAGATTTAACACGCGCACGCGTCCCTTAGAAGGTAGAGAATTAATTTCCCGATCGCCACGGCGCATGACGGCGGTTCCATTAGCCTTCATTACAGAATCCATTTATCATAGGATCGGCTTCGATCTCGCCCTCCGATATCTTTCTCCGTTCGTAATAGGGGAGAGGTTCGCACCGCGATCGCGCCGCGTGATCTTCTCCTCGGTTCTGCAAACCGGCATATTTCTCTCTTTCGTTTCGGGGTGAGAGGTAGAGGTAGAGAAACGATTTGCCGTACGCTCACGCCAAGTTAATTAAGCCCCCGAGTCGGAACGCGAACGTTCATTAAGTGTATCGCTCGCGTGTGCAAACTGATATATTTCTACTGTTAAATTAAACACACAACCACTCTAAATATTATATTTAATTATATTTTGCAAACGAGAGGCGCGCGCGAGAGAAACTCGCGCATTGGACCTGTTGGAATTTGTACGACACCTGCCGGAATTAACACCCCGCGATTATTCCCATTGGCGTAATTACGTAAGTGAACAAGTTACAAATATGATTGAGAAGAGAAGAAAAACGCGTATCTATCTCGAATTATAGACGGTTAAAATTAATTGCTTATTAATACGCGTAGGAAGCGATAAATAACGTTTCTGAATTATATATGGATGTTCTACATACGGAATAAGTCATCATTTATCTATCTTATCTGTCTGACAAGTCGATTCAATCTGGTCTGCGACATTTGGATAACAATCAATATCGATTTGACGTTTCTGACGAAAACCGATTTGACAAATCGGCGTCGTCCTTCTTATTAGCCGCGCCTGCAATTAATTCGACGACAGCGTCGTCGTTGCCGCCGCCGCCGTCGTCGTCGTCGTCGTCGTCGTTGTCGTCGTCGTCGTCGTTCTGGCACAGTTCCCGGGAAACGTCGTATCCCCAAATCAAGCCTGTCGCGCGCCAAGCCCGTCATCATCTTTGATGAACCGCAAGCCGGGAGCTTGCGACGACAAAATCGCTCGACGTTCGATCTAACCGCAAACTGAATTAATCTACGCTCCATTGCCGCGCGTACCTCGCGAGCCACCGTGAATCCGAGAGAGTGGCGGAGACGTTTAGACGTCATCAGGAAGTCCTCCGGTGGCTCCACTCGAGCGCCCCGGCATGCACCTCGGCATACGCATCGAACCGACAAGGAGCACCGCACAATGTAATAGCCACCCTCCCCTTCTCCCTTTCCCTATCGAACAATGGCCGCTGACAAGAAGATCCGGTCGTTGCTAACAGCACGAATTATCCAAGCAAATAACGATTCCGAGATAGGTTCGGTAAATTGCGAGAATTGACGGAGTCGATGGAGAGAAAGAGCAATCGCGTGCGGTGTACGAAAACAATTTGCGATCTGGGGAATATTCGAATTGTTCAGCGAGAATGCAAAAAGGACGAGATTTGCGCACATTCTCTTCGCGAAATGTGAAAATAACTCTTTATTGTGTAAATATAAATATATTTATTTATATACACATGTGTTTAAACAAAAGTTTGCGGTTTCTCTCGCGAGTTACTTCTACACGCGAAACGCGCGTGTTTTTATACCTTGTGTGATCTTAATAAATTTGACTATATTTTGACTTGCGGGGTAGCCGTGCGCGAAATCATCATCTCTCCCGCTCGCATCGCGCTTGCTTCACCGATACTTGCGGAAAGTTGTGAGCCTCTGTATATCCCCCGGGCAGTACTCGAGACTCCGTCTCGAGCACTTCTTTCGGAAAAAACGAAGATCAGCTTAAAGAAGTTGTATAGAGAACACCCTAGACGCGCGCGCGCGCGCGCCCCCGTCGAATTCTCCGCGTGCTCCGTATCTCGAAATACGGAAAATATCGTATTTCTCTTATCGTACGCGCGCGCTGTCATAAATCAGACGCGGCATAAAATATGCGCCGAGCGAAGACAACGGCCGGCGGAAACGACCAATAATGAAGAAACATGGTCGGTTTAGTCGCGTAATCGATATATTCAGCAGTAGAGTAAATCTTTGTTTAGCTCTTGATCTCTTAAACACCGGAAAATATCTCTGATTGCATTGGCACTGTGTACAGATCCACGAATCCACAAGTGTGTGTGCGTAAACGATTAATGATTTATTTCTCATATAATTTATTCATTAAAGAAATTCTCGAATCTCCAGCCAGCGTGACATATGACAGTTGTGAATTTCGCGTATTTCGAGATCTTATAAAAATCCTTTGAAAATTAAATACATGAAAGTTAAAGACATAAAACTGATCAACCTTGTCGAGTTTCAGAGTAAAGATGCGTTTTCGAGGATTGAATTTAATGATGCAGGAACGTATCAAATCCTTTTTCTTATTCAAGAGAAACGAACCAAGTTCTAAGAAAAAGGGAACTTGTTCTGTCTTGTTTTGTTAAATCAAATTGAGAGTTGCAACTTGTCGAGCGCTTCGATTTTGCCGGACACTCGGAATTTTCTCTTTTCTTTTATTCGATTATGGTTAAGAAGAGTCGCGGAGCGAAAAAGAAAGAGGAGAAAGAGAGTTTGTTCACGAACGGGACTTCCGTTCACGGATCCAGCTGGAAAATGTAATAACCGCCCGAGTTGCGAAACGGCATGCGGCACCTTCGCAATGCCTTCTATTTTATCGAGCACCGGCGAGAATGAGGTTCGCACGACCTTCGGTCAAACTTACTATCGAGTTACTATCGTTTTTTTGGATTTCTTGTTTCTTCCGATCTACGAGAAATAGAGAGAAAAAAGTTGAGACATGACGAATCAATTTTTACAATATAATGGGATATATTCACTTTCCTTCCGAAATTTTCTCCCGCACTATATTAATTTATAGGAATTTGTAGCACTTGCCGAGAGATGTCTTTTGTAAATTTTTGACGTGCAACTCAAGTTATGTAATAAAAAGTTTCCTCGCACTCGTTGACTTTTCTCACAATTTTCGGTTAACGTAAAAATTACAAGCAATCTTGCCGAAAAGAGAATTAACTTAATTGTTCGATAATTGTCCAAAGAACCGGTATGCAACGTCGAAGACATTGTTAACGAACAGCTTCTAAAACTGTTACTTTTCTGGTAAAAGCAAAGTTTGCTGAAAGCCGCTTAATAAAGAATCCCTTCATTGGCACAGGCTTAATAAGCGAAACGTAGAAGGAACGTTGAGTTTAAAAAGGAATTGAGAAAGAGAGAGAGAGAGAAAGAGAGAAAATTAATAAATACATTTCTCGTAAGCATAGTGTAACATCTTCACTAACGTTTTATATAAGGAAAATATTGTAATTATGCAAAAAAAAAAAAGTAACAAATAAACTTAACAAATAAACTTTTATCCATACTACAAATCGCATCATTTACATAAAAAAATATTATAATATTATGTAAATGAAAAGTAATTTGTCTTCACGGTTTTAATAATTAAACAGATTGGTTTCGAACTTCTTTGTGTGACTGTTTCAAACTCTGAAGAGAATATTCACACAAATCTCATTAAAAGAAATAATGAAGTTCTTTAGATATCGCATTATCAAGACTTAAAAGGACTTTGCTGTGAGATGGGCTTCGATTTGGCGTCGGCTACGTCTCTTTCTCTCGCTCGATCGTTACAGATCTCTGATAATTTTCTTTCACAAAACAGAAAAAATATCCTCGTAGAGAAATTTTGTAATGTACCAGAAAAACTTCTACATATAAAAATATATGTAAAAAACTATATATATATATACATATAATAAAAAATATATAGTAAAATAAATCGCATAATCTTGCGATATAATTTTCATTAAAAGAACGTACCTTCTCTCTTTTTCTCGCCACAGGCATTACGTAAATTGTGCAACAAGACGCCACACAGCCACACAATCTTTTCATTCGATTGAAGGTTTTGGGTTGCTACATGATGGTGCTTTTCACTACACACAGAGGAATAGAGGTCGGTATTTGTCGGAGCAAATCGAAATCGTTTCCCTTTGACGCTCCGCGTCGACAGGGTTACACGCAATTTTGTTGTACGTTGCTGCGCGCGCGCGCGCGCGCGCGTCTCGTATCTTTTCGTGCAATTTTGCGTCGTCGTTTTCGTTTTAACACGTGAATTCGTTTCAAACTCGTTTTCGTTTGGTCGTCGCAATGCGTATCACAGACGAAGATCCGGGCGGTGAATTTCGTGCATCACAGTCTAGTTCTTTTTTTTATTTTTTTTTTTTTTCAATCCACTGCGTGTACGTGATTTCTAATTTTTTACTAATTTATCGTTCGTACTCCGTTTGTTTTTATCTTCTTACACTATAATAATTACAACGTGTTGAAAGAGTTATAAGTTAAATAAAACACGTGAATTCCATCTCGTTCAGTGCAAATACAAATTCTATCTCCTCTCGCGCGTAAAAAAAAAAAAAGAAAGACATATTCCATCCAGATTACAATTTCAAAGGCTTTTAGAAACCGCACCGGTATGATTACGCGCGCAAAACATGGGATTTCTTTAATAATCCGAGGCTTTTATCTACGTTACTAACGTAATTCCGACCGCACGATATATATAACCACAAATATAGTTTATTTCATTTTCAACGCGCGCCAGACAAACACGCCTGGCAAACAACTAACTATAAAACTTTACAATCTTTGAGCGGGAGAACTACGAGTTCGATCCTTTCTTTGTGACAGGCGCCTCAAAGCGCGTTGCGGTAACAACGACCCGGACAGTTCTCCAGGTCGGAAATGAAAATGGATTCAGTTAATCCGATTGAAGGTCCGCGGAAACCGCTGGTTTGCGTGTTTTAACTGTTGTCGAAAATTGCAACTACTCGCGGGAAAAACCGCGGAACGCGGAATTAGACCTCATGTAACTTCTTCGCGCTCGTTGTGTGTGTGTGTGCCTTTTAAACAACGACTATGTTTCGGTCCGATAATTACAATGCGTTTAAACGCGTTAAATATAATAATTACGGAACATATCTTTGTTGAAAGTAATTTATATTCCAAAAAAATATTCAAAGGAATAAAAGAATATTTAATTTTGATCTCACTTTTTATTAGTGTACTAGCACAACACAGGCGCGCGCTACGCGCACGCTATTGTTATTTTTATTTAACGTGTTGTCAGTGAACACAACCTGTCACCGCGATGACAGATAGTATGTACATCTTATAAACCATATAATACACATATGAGAAATGTCAGAAATAACGCATGAAAATCAAAAAATAGTGAGAGAGAGAAGTGGAAAAACAACACGTGACTAAAGTGTTGTTTTTCGTGACAGGAAAAAGGGTAAAAAAGAGAATATTATATATATTATATGTAATATTCTATATCTATATATAATACTCACACATACGCATATATATATATATATATATATACCGTAATTACGTGACCGAAGTCACAGCAACACCGCCGCGGTCGCGCGGCCGAGGTCAGTGACTCCACCGCAGTCGCGCGACCGAGGTCATTGACCCCGCCGCGGTCGCGCGACCGAGGTCAATGCCCCGCCAAGGCCGCGCGGCCGAGGTCAGTGACCTCGCCAAGACCGCGCGGCCGAGGTCAGTGACATTACTCTGTAGTATGTATATAATACATATAATACAATATAAAGTATAATATTATAAATATAATAAATTATATGTATAATATGTATTATTTAATGTTATATATAATATAAATTACAGTCACGTTATTTTCACGTGTTGTTTTTCTATTCTTTCCTGTCACATGACTTTAGTTACGTTTTTAATTTTCTCTACATATACGACGACCTGTCTCAAAATCGCTTTTCATTATTTACTCTCTCGATCTTACCAATTTGATTCGACTTGATCAACCAACCAACCAATCGGCAACGCGGAAAAGAGGCAACACTAGGTGCGATATATTCGACTCCAAACGCGCACTTCTCGGTCCTTTTTTAATATAGGATGTGTGTGTGTGTGTAAACGTTTCGCGCGCGTTCAATCGAAGTCGAATGAAAATTTGTTGGAAATAACAAATTTTGCGACAATTACAAACTGTTTAATATCGCAAATTAATTGCATGCGTGCGTACGTTCAATTACATATATTTCTTTTGTGCGGGTAAATTAACTGCGAAACATAACATAAAATTAATATTTGATTTAAAATGAATATTTTATTTGTGCGGTAACGCAATATATTGTGTGCTTGCCCTTCAAAGTACCATTTTATTTTAATGCATTTATTTGAGATTTAATTGAATTTACGATCCGGTTTTCTTCGTATCGATTGAAATATTTGATATTAAATCGTACGGACATAATGTGCGAGGCACAGTAATATCGTCCACTTCAATTTTTGCGCGAAAGGCGGATAAAAATTCCTCTAGAGCGCTCTATTCACTACTTTTGTAGTATAGACTCGTGTTGTACAGGCACGCGTTGTACAGAACGCGATGCGCGAACCGAACTCTCTCGTTTTGCCCGCGATCTCGTATTCCGAAATCCTCGTAAACGCGGAGCAGCACGGGGAGTTGATTTTCCCGGGATTTGCACAATTCCAAAAACGCGCAGCAATCCGCGAAAGATATTGAATGCGAACTATTTGCGAGAATGGTGGTGGCCGGTGGTGGCACGCAACTTCCACCGTTCGCAATAGTTCGTAGCTTGTTAACCTTGCAGATGGGACAATGGTCGCGCGAGTTTATGGCATCGACCCTTCTCCTAGAAATGTTTCCGCAACGCCTCTGGGACTCGTCCAACCGGGAGAAGTTTATTCGATGGATGTCCGTTTCCCGGTATGTGCCACAAGCTGGACGAGATTTCGCATGTTTAATGCAACGAATTTCGGCCGATTTCTCGCGGATTATTCACACAGAATTCGATCTGTGCGCGAAAAGATCCTGTGTGTACGTATTTATCTCGCTATTTTTGCGCGGCGCGTCGCGTGACTTGCCGTAACTTGTCGCCGACACTCTAATTACCGACGTTACTTTGGGATGCGACAAGTTTGTCGGGCGTGCTAATCGCTCGTCTCTCTCTCTCTCTCTCTCTTAACCTCTTTCTCGGCCAGAGCATTTCTGAATGTCGCTAAAATTTTCATAATCTTTTTAGCACGAGCGTCGACTTTAGTCGACGGCCGTCAAGTGTTCCCTTATAGCCGCGCGTTATACTTTCAGTTTCATAGTGTCTTGCTGACAATTATTATTTCAGCGTTTATATTGACTTGTCTCTTTGCGTTTTCTCGTTGTTATTTCACACAAAATGTACGTATTATTCGTACATAGAGGACATACGAAATTGTCCGTAATTTCCAACGCATAATGATAGCAATAATACATAAAGTGATTATTGGGTAGCACCAATGAACTCTCTCTAACATACTCGGAATTTACAACCACCGGTAAATTCCGCGATATCATCGCAGAAATGAAATCGCAATTTATCATAGCGTTGTTTAGATTGAGCAAACACACAAATATACACACGCGTGTGTATAAATATATATATTTACTCAATATTAATCGACAGATTTCGTTTTCCATCGCAATTTGTAGACATTTATTGCTTGCGGAGTAATAAAAAATAAAAAAAAAATAAAAAAAAAAAAATATGTACCTATACAGAAGAGAATCGTTTCATTTGGCCACGTATTAATTCACGGCGAATCAATTGCCGAAGCGGGTGAATAAATTTTCACACACGATTATTGCCTGCCGTGAATCTCGTTGAATTCCGCCGCGATATTATCCGCGGTATTTCTACCGTGATCGGCACCAAATTAGAACGATTCAGTTTGGTGGAAGATTTAGGATAGCGCAGCCGACAGTAATTACACACCAAAATCGAACACCGCGCGCGTTTCATACGCCGAGGCTATTTTCGATGCGTGGCGAGATAGAAAATGATCGTCTAATTGGCGCCGCGGTACCACCGGCGATCTGACACGATATACTAGGATAACGATAAACCAATCGATAACGACTACTCGCCTACCTCTCCTTTTCCCTCCTTCCCGTAGTCGCTATCCGAATACACGCAATTTGCCTCGTCCATCTGAGTCAGCTAATTACGCATTCGTTTTGAGCTTGTACCGACGCGTCGTCGTTGACGAACGAGGACACGGTGCTGCTGGATCGTGCTGCAGCGAATTCAGTAAATTGTGTTTATTGCAAATCTTAACCGTCACGCTCATAAAAAAGTCGCAACTCTAAAAAAAAAAATTAGGTCACTTTCTTTACATTCAAAAACTTCTTTTTTTTTTCTTAATATTATTGTGTATTTTATTAATGAGAAAAAAATTATGTAGTAGATAAAAATTTATATAAAAATTACGTATAGCAGACACATTTTTCTCATTTTGAGAAAACTATCTTCCCTGCGAAAAATATTTTCACAGTTTTAATTACAAGTATTTCGCGCATTTCAATTATAAGCATTAACATAGCATTCATTACCGGAGTGAAGTTCGCTTTTGAAGGCGGCCCCCCCCGATGAGATGCCATCGCCTTTAAAATCCACGCTTGAAATTGGATTCGACGTTTCTCCGCGCGAGTTCCATCGCGCAATTTCTACAACCGACGTTCCTCGACATATTTCCGGATCGTCGCTTCCGTTCTCCTTGCGAAGCTTCGCTCGAGAAATCGTAATCGAGAAATTTAGAGGTCAGAGAGACGGGAGGGGGATGGAGGGCCGAAACTAAATGGGAATTGTGTGATTTGCTGCAGTAAGATATTTTCATATTTCACGCGACGTACGAAGAGCGCAGAAAGAAACCGCGTCGTGTTATATAAGTCAGACATAACTACGTCTTATGTCAGATATTGAAAAAATCTCGTGTTAAGTAAAATATAACATACGAAATCCTCGCTCCACTGTGCGCGCGCTGCAATAAATCGTGGGAAGCTAAATTTACGAATTGTAATCTTGTGTGAGTTAGTGCACGACTTTTTTCTCCCGGGGCATCCCTCACACGAGCGCGAAGCTTTCACGAAATAAGGCGAGATCTCTAAAACCATCCCTCATCCGCGCTCGCACATCTCCTTTGTGCTCCTCAGGCCGGGTAAGAACTCTTGCTCTTTCCTTTCACCCTCCTCCCGTGCTTCTACGTACGGAGTTGATTCGTTTGACGGAAGATGCCTTCATTCAAATGAGACATGTCTGCTCTGGCATAACCGAGCGCACCGTAGCCTGAAAGCTTTTCTCAAATTATTCGAGAAATTTTCGAAAAGTTATGCTAGTTCCCGAGACGTCAAGAGAGAGTTTACCTACACGTAAACGGCATTTCTTTTTGCGCAACGATAACTTTTACCTTCGGATCTCTAAATCGTGATTTTGCTATCTTGTGCGACTTTCTGCAAAAAAAAGTACTTTTCAACAAAAAAAAAATATACTTCAGATGTTTTTTATATTTATAATTGAAGAAAAAGTTTTGCTCTGTTTTATATCTGTTCACGGTTGCGACTCTTTAAAAGAGAGAAGCAGTTTTAAATATCATTCATTACGAAACTTTCAGACGCATTTATACAACAGAATATGTATAACTTGCATCGCGTGGTTTGGCGAAGTTGATAACAGCAGTACGTCTCGTATGGTTTCGTGGCAGTGATTTCCGCATCGACCATATATAGTTGATAGTACAGTAATTAACAACCTTCTCTTAAGCATACCAATTGTCACAATTAATTTCCAGCTTCGGTATTTCATTTGCAGACATCCATGGTATTATTCGAAACTCTGCAAATACGCACTCACCTCAGAAATACGAATAATTAAGCTTCATTCCGCTTGACTTGGGAGAGAAATACACACTGTACGTGTAGGAATATTCTCTTAATATGCGCGTTAATATCATCTATGAGAGAGAGTGAGAGAGAGAAAGATGAGAGAACGTTAATTGATACGAGTGTCAATTTCATTGTACATGTCGCGACAGGTGTTAAACCGAATGAAATTTCTGTATCTGTATTGCAAATTAATTATTACATTTCTGATGCAATCGTTATCCACATTTTTAATTATCTTCGCTTATTTTCTTCGCGCAGTCTCAAATTCATTTGGCAGAAATTTCCACGGAAAATCCGTCGACTTTTCTTTCAAACACCGAGCAGAAACAAGCTTTCTTCTCGGGGGTTTTAAGTCCTTTGCATTCGGCATCCTTACAGGACGAAAACAGTAGAGATTGAGCGAGATTGAGTGAGAAGTAGAAGTAGAGAGGAAGATAGTTGAAAAGATGGTTACAAGAGACAAGACTGTGCGTGGGGAGGAGAGGGGGAAAGAAACGGAAGGGGAGACCGCGGTGATAAAAACCCGAGAAACATTTTTCGTCGTTGGTCGCTAGAAAAAATAGGGGAGCGAGCGAAAACAAGGAAGGGGAACCGCAGGTTGTATCTTTTATGTGAGCCATCCGTGGCGTTCCTTTTCACGGAACGATGACAAAAGATCAGACGCGAAAGAGACAGGACGTCGCGTCTCACCGCGGGAAACACGACGTGAAAAATGATGTTAGAGGGTGCGTTAGAAGAGAAAAAGTAAGAAAAGAAAGTTTAAATTAGAATACAATGTATGCTGGATTGCAGATCGCAATGAGCTAAACCGTCGAATCTTAACGAGATGTCAGAATATTCCGATGGGGGATCGGAGAATTCGGTCGAGTGTAACAAATTGCATTGTCAAATGTCACATATATTGTGCGTTATGATAAAATGCGTCATGTAAAAACACCAGATTTTACATACTTCCAACGAAATCGCGTTTCAAAACAAATTATTTTATTTGTTTACATATACCCACACACACATCTCTCACCATATAGGTGCGCCAAAAGCCACAAATCTGAAATTACACAGTTCGCTCGTATTACGCGTGTTACGTTTACTCGCATTACGTATTAAAAAGATCGTTGAGTAACGATATGAATTTATATCAAAGCGGAAACAGAATTATTACGAGATGTGTTTGGTTTTCGAAGCGCGAGTCGCGCAGGAGTTTAAATTCTAGACCGTTAAGATAGTTTAATCTCATATATAATTCGAACGTCATTTGAATTTGAATGCCGGCGATCATATAATGGCGGAAGCTCCAGTTCAAGAGACACGGATGGTACGCTTTTAGCTCAAAGTTTCGGCGACTGGTGACGTATGTATAATAAGTGCGCCGACACACACGGACACGCAGATGTGACATTCGACACGAAGGTGAACGTGTGCGTGCGCGCACCGCGTGATATTATATTTGACGTCGGTGGAAGAGAACTTTGATGAAGTTGGACCCGCAGTTATACCGAGAGGAAGTTTCCAAAAAGCCATTGTGTAGTCAGTGAGTGGGTTATACGTCGGAGCGGTTAGTAATTTTGCTTGATGACAATCTGAATTTCTGTCTGTATTATAATTGAAACATGCACAATGCTTACAGCGCGATCTTCGCGTAACCGATGTGCATTGTGGATTTATCGCTCGAGTCTGATTTCAATTAGAAGTTAGGGAACCGCGACAATAGCGACCGAACGCGACTTAGGATTTGATTGCTTTGATGATGCGCTTTGAAGAAAAATTCGGGTGCGCGAGCGATTGTATCAGTGCTCGTTTTCATGCTCGCGTATATTTCGATATTTTTCTGTCACTTAACATGTAATTTTGTCTCGAGTTGTTGTTCTCTCCGGATGATGTTAAAAATATATGAATGTTTGATCGAATTTGTCTGATCGTCTTCTTGTGAGACAAAACGTCTGTTTCTACTGACTTTTATTTATTTATTTTTTATTATTTTTTAATATCTGCAATTTTTGTAATAAAACATTAAATGTAAAATTTAGGTGTATGTACAACCAAAAAGAAATATTTATTTGATTTTTCTTGGAGAGCAGAATTTCCTCTCTTCTCTAAAATTACTTGTATATATATATAGACTCGAGTGAAGTTTACTACATCACTACCAACACAACCAGTCGAAATTTAATCTAGTAGATTGTTCAATAATCCAAAAGTTTGTTGTTGAATATATTTGTATTATCTGCCGCGTTGCTCCATTAAGAGATTAATTCTCTCTAAAGCTCCGACGAGATATTTATAGGAATTTGCTCGGAAATTCGGGAAATTCGGGGACGAAAAGGATGGAACGCGGGGAGGGATGCTTCGTGCGAGATCAAACCGCGGATTTTGAGGAAACTAAAAGGATAAAAGATCTGGGAGAAATTTGCGCGAACTGACGCAGCGGAAACTCGAAATCTTCCGTTAAATCGGAATATATTCGACGCAATGTCTCGGAGATATCTTGAACAATTTCCCGCCTTTCGTATAGCGACTTGACTTACGTAAAGTCGGTGACAGGTGCGATATAAACTCACGAAACTCACGAAGCTTGAAGCAATAATCTCGGCGTCTAGTATCGGGCTGACAGTTTCAGCGGGCTGATTGTTTCGAAGTTCTTAGAAATGTTAGTTGTGCCTCTCTTTTGTAGTTACAAATTGAAAATAAGAAAAAGTTTTATTCCGTAATTATTTATCGTCGAAATTTTGCGCGAAAAACTTTCGCAAACTCGCACGTCGTGCATGTTGTAAATTTAAAATGATAAATATAAAATAATTTAATGTTTCACAAAAGAAAAACAATAATAATTTTATTTTGCACAAAATAAGAATTTAAACAAATAATTAAAGAAATTACTTTAAAATAATTGTAAAAACATGGAAGAGACTAATTGTACTGGTGAAGGTAACTGCAACAAATTTAATTTAAAATAAAGATACTGTAGAAATATTGCACATGTACGTCGTGAGCGCGCGTAGCGAATTAACAAAATTCAACACGTAAATTTCTGTAATTTTGATGCAAAGGCGCGTTAAAGCACTCAAATCCATTGATGTAGGCGACGAATCGTCTACTTGCTGGGCGACGAACATTGGCGAAACTTTTTCGCTCGTTTCCAAGGAAAAGAAGATGAGCTCTGCATATTTCCCGACATTTAAACTTATCCAACGTAATTCCTCGAGGATGTATACCATTCCATAATTCCGCAACGAATAACTTTCTTTTTATCCGTCCGTCTGATTTCCTCCCTTCGCCTCCATTCTTCGTAATTCCATGAATATCGAAGCATCTCCCCTTCTTTCTTTTACTCTTTCTTTTTTATTTTGCACTTGCGTTTTCTCTTTGTAGTCGCGAAAATCACTCGGCTGCGCGCATCGGAGCCGATTGAGCGGGAAGAAAAGTGCACACGTGAGCCTTTTTCTCCACATCCCGTTAGGTCGGGAGGGCGGGAGGGAGGGAGAGAAGGGTGGAAAAATGATAACGCTATTTTACGGAATTCAACATAAAAGATGAAACACAGAATATGCACTGACTGGTATTATCTTTCAATAAAGAAGTTTGCCGTGTGTAATACGTATAAATCGTGTTTCTCTTTCGACCGTCTTCTGTTTGATAAACAATGAGTTTATTATTTATCCTGAAGCAAAATTCTTTTCAAGTTTTATATTTCTATATTAAAGTTTTTGTTTCGTTTTTTTTTCTCGATACAACTGACTGAAATTAAATCAGTCATTCTTCTCACGTTATCGTTTCTCACGTTTATTTCTATGTTAAAAATTGCAAAATTTTCTCTCTCAGCATCACATTTACAGAAGTCAGTCAACCACTATTTTCGATCTGACCTCACAACTTTAAAAAGTGAAACAGAGATCATGTTACAGTGAGAGAGGGATGAGGAGGGAAAGTTGAGGAATAGCGAAAGTTTCGCCTCAATTGGGTGAACAACATCGACGTTTTCATGCGACGTCGGAAATCGGAGAGAATGTAGCTTGATATCCTTCTTCTCTTGCTCTCATCCTCTCTCTCTCTCTCTCTCGCGCGCGCGCGATATTCCTGTTCGATTTAACTTCAGAGGATGAAGTTGTGTGTGCGTTCGTGTTATTACGGGACTTTATCGTCATCGCGACAATAATGTTTTTATGTTAGTAGCAATTCTCTGTTAATTCCAGGTGAAATTGTACGAATGCGCGATGTTTGCAATGCTAACGAACTAAATTGAGCTCAGTAATAAAAAAAAAAAAAAAAAAAAGTTTAATTTCACGCACCGGTGCATCTTTTTTCAGAGAACTTGTATTTAGCTATTACAAGTTGTAAACACACATATATTTATTTTTCTCGAGCACGGCAGCGGCTGTTTGGCGAACAACACCATAAGATATTGATTTTGACTTTGTTTACCAAAGCTTTTTCAAACTTATCCCAATCGATCGCTACGCAAACGTATTCGTAAACTCATTTTATCAATTTTTGCTTCATCAACTTTTATTTGTTTACTGAAGAAATTTAATTACTAATAAGCGCGCATTTGTGACGAATAAATATTTTTACGCAGATTGGTTATTAAATAAAAAAAAAAAAAATACATGTCTCAGGCCAGCAATCTTTTATGAAGTTTACGAATAATTCTGTGTAGATGTCTATCATTTCAGTTTAAATTAAATCATATCAAAAAAACATCGCAGTGCATTAGACACATTAATTATACACGTTTTAAAAACGTTGAATTATAACTTATAGGATAAAAATTTTGTATCACACACACATAACGGATTTGTAAAATTCTAATTAAAATACGGATTTATTTCGATCGCAGCACCGAATTATTGTTAAGTCATGTGAAAAATGTTACGCTGCGATCACACACACATACACACACACACACACACGTGAAGCTTACTCGACGACACTAAAAAACGTCGTCATTCTTTTTATGGTGTTTCAGACATGCATTGGCTCGTTTGCACCTGCATCCTCACCGCGACGACGGTGCTTTCCTGCCGGCAGAGTGAGTTTCAGTGCGCCAACGGGCACTGCGTTGCCCTCAACAAAGTCTGCAACATCATCGACGACTGCGAGGATGGAAGCGACGAGACGCGTCCGTGCTCGCGTGAGTGAAACTTTTGCCCTCCGGGTTTTCCGCGCGCGTGGAAACGCCTGAAGGGGCTTTCAGCGCCACCGATAAATGCATATCCACTTGACGAACTTAACGCAGTCGCGCGGTGAACCGACGCGATGCGACGAAACGGACCGAGAGATCGTTGAGATCAGATGAAATGAAATCCGGTCCGCGCAGGATTAAGTCCCGACTTCCGCAATCTCATTTCGAAATGTCTGCTTCTCGTTGTAGCAAATGTCGAGAATGATATGGATTTAAGCCACATAGAGAGAATTTTCGAAGCGAACGCACGAACATTTTATGAGCCAACGCGTGCTAAATTCTCTAATAGCCTTTATTTAGACTGATTAAATGGATGTGCTCTAATTAACTGAATTTGTCTAATTATATGTATATGTATATCTTCCTTACGCGGCGCTACAGTTCACAAGTAACGATATATAAATAAAGATGTAATTGCACAAACAACAATTCCACACAATCGAGCTTGTTCTTTTCTTTTTTTTTTTTTTTTCGTCATAAAGTAATTTATCTGCGCGAGAACGTTTGTATTGTCGTGTATCGAATCAAACGTCCGTTTCCAACCGCGAGTATTTTCGTCTCAATTCCCGTCGGTGAGGCGTTCTAGCGCGGTAATTGATCCCTTCATTGTTCTCTGGGCAGGCAGCCTTCGATATCCGCTTGGAAACGTGCTTCGTTGCGATTGCCAGCAAAGGCCGGCGTTGCGCAGGAATTTCTACTTCGTTAGAAGCGCGCGCGCGCGCGCCCCGACCTCTCTTCTGCTTTCTTCCACTTCACGCGAACCCGCTGCGATGCAACTGCGCAACGTGTAAAAGACGGAATGAAATTCCAGCGACGTTACAAGAGTGATATTACGGCGTGTTCGTTTCAAAGAAAGATGTGCAAACAGCTCGATCGATACGGCGCGCGCGACGCGGCCGCACATTCGCGCGCGTTAAACTGCGAAAAAGTTTCATGAATATTAAATAATACAAATATTGCGTACCCCGAGAGATATGAAGTATATAATACAAAATCTCACGTTGCACAATTGAAAAAAAAAAGATGCGTATGTTTCATCCGTAATTGTACAAAAATACAGCCGCAATATGTAAGTAATGGAGATTTTTAACGAAAGTTTACATAAACGCTTTTTTTTACGTAATAAAATAAAGACCGCTTTATTAAAATCTAATTTTACAGCTTTGTCACGTAAAAAATTATATATAGATATTTATAGTATTAATTCATAAATATATTTATAACATTAATTTCATAATTTCTCTCTCGCGTGGTTCCGCGTAGCTACTTTTGTGAAAATAAATATTTAGAGAAGATCATTAAAACAAACAGAACAGATAAATTAATTCATTTTATAGAAATTTTCAATTTTTTATAGAACGTTTCAAACAATGACGCACGTGAATAAATCGCGTTTTAGAAAAATATAAAGAAATCACAAATAAAACTATCGCAAATAAAACTATTTTTTTTTTTTTTTTTTTATGAGAAGTTTATGAGAGAAAAGAGAAAAATACTACAAAGAAAAATATTTTTACAAATATAATTTTTCTACTGTAAATATACGATGATACAAACTGATACAATGTTGAGAAGTATTTCGTTCGAAAACTATTTTTGTTACCTTTTTCCCTCTCTCTTTCTAATAACAAAAAAATTTGGGAAATGTACAAATCGATAAAACTGCATCGAAATTCGAATGGAAAATATTCAACTATCGTCGCTACGTAACATTCCTCATGTTGAGACAAATTGATTGCATCGGAAAGCTACGATATATCGCATTCCGTGACCGATTGACGTAAATGAATGCGACCTCTGATATTTATGTTTATTTAACGATTATTTTACAATTATTTCTTGAACGCGTTAAATTGAAACAGTTTTGTTCGGTATTACAGATCGTCGGTTTGCGCGTAAATCCGCAAACGCACGTTTGCAATCTGAATCGTCAGCATTGGCAATTTACGCGCAAGAAATTGTTTGACGTAGCGGTTTTTATCGCCGATCGATCGTGCGCAAAGTTGGCGAGCCCAGCAGCCACTTCATTTCGCGAGAATCTACGACGTGCCCGACGAGATGATCCTATAAGAGACAGGGGACGCGCTCCCCTTAGTCAGAACTTGTCTGTTATCGACAGATCGTGATAAAATCGAGCAGTTCGAGCGGGCAATTTGGCAGTAAGAAAAAAAAAATAAGAGGTTCGTTCTTTAGTCGTACGTGTCCACTTTTTCTCGGCATCATCTAATTTCGCGCAATTTATTTTTCTCCCTTTTCTCCGGCACATCTATTAGAAGTGCCAACTGCCACGTCTGCTTAACAAAATGGAGGAGGCAATGATCGTTTATAATTCATCGTGTGTACACGTTAAGAGAATATTTCTATCTTTTGTAAGAATGTAGTTTTTTGCAAAAACAATATACGACTGATATTATGTTAAGGTCGTTTATTTAGAATAAAGACGTTAGTTTAAAATAAAATAAAGAGATAAACATAAGCTTGCAATATGCAACAGTATCTTAATTTTGATTTTCGCCGTGTGTACAATCGCTCGCGGTACAGTTTGCGCATGATGCGTTCAATTGTTAATTACAATTTAAACGTGTCACTCGTGAATAAGATTTCCCTTTAAACTCCCAACTGAGTCTTCGCTCTAAGGAAACCCAAGGCTCTTGACACGTGTGAGCAGTAAAATACTTGCCAAAATACACGACGGCCGTTTCCATGGCTGCCGGAATTTACCGAATGCTCCAGCGAGGCCATCAGCGACATCGTAGTCGTTTAATCTGCCGAGGGTTTTCGTCTAAGCCCCCGTACACAAGAGGGGTTGCCCTGTACAATACTCCCCCTTCGTCTCTTTCGGTGGCATTTCGCGCAAAAGCAAGCAACCGACCAACCAACCAACTCTCTCTGGTTTGTGTGTATGCTCTGCGGTAATTAACCCAAGTTACGAGATGCGTTTATGTACGGCGTATACACACGGCACGACAGGAAATTACTTCTGGCCACGTGGACACCCCTTTATTCGCGACAGTGGACTTTTTGTCGCTGACACGAACGCGAATGTTTCTGATTTCAAGTACGCGTCGCTGCCTCTTCGATCACGCCTCGTTGATCAATATACGAATTTCATCTCATTTTCGGTGTATAATCGCTTTTATTTTTCATTTTTACTAAATATTATTTTATAAACTAGTTATGAAGACATTATTTAGCTTGTGAATAATTAACTTGAAGTACGCGAGGGGAAAAACGAACAACAGAAACATAAAAATCTTTTTACTGCGGTAATAAAACTGTTCAATTACGCAAACCAATTTTTCGTATTGAAAATATACGCAAATTTGTGCTAATAAATGTATATTATCCAAATGCACACGGTTCCCATTTTCAGTTGAGTAACAATTTCTGCGGGATGAGAAGAGTCGCTCGAAGAACGTGGCGAGTTATCTCGCAGACGTGCCAAGGCACACAAGCGATGCATTCTAGTCACGTATCCATAAAGCTGCGGGTCAAAGGAAAATCGTTGGGCGAAAAAGAATTACAAAGCTTCCGCGTGACGTCGAAATTGAGACGAGAAAAGCTGCAATTCTTGAGAGACACGGTTTTACATTTATAAACCCCGTCTATTTTCCTTCGACGTATATATCGTACATGTATATTTCGTATATGTATAATTTCTTATTTAATTAATAATTTCATTTACTATTTAATTCATCTACTATTTAACAATCTTTTTTAATTAATTTTTTTCTTATTTTTCTACTTAATTTGAGTTATTTGTTAAATTACGGCATTTTATTACGCGAAACAGAATTTACACAACACACACACACACACACAGAGATTATATGCACCTTCTGCAAGCGAAACAATTGTTGAAATTTGACCGAGCATTTTCCGAGAATGATATTATCGATTGAAGTTCTCTTCCGATGTGGAGGAGAGACGTTGGGGTGCGACGATTACGCCATTTAAATGTCCCATTTATCTTCCTTGTACACCTGAATGCGAAACTTTTGATATAAAATAGCTCGATAGTCGGTCTCTCATCGTTACATTGGCTCATAAAAGGACACAATCTCTCTCTTTCGGCTGAAAGCCTCTCTCATTCAGCCTTCCACCTTTCGGTTCGCGGGAAGGCGAGGTCCTCGCAAAAGTTACGACAGGTAATAACAAACTTTCGTATTCTTCCATCCCCGCGACGCAAATGAAACGCTCGAACGAAAACGGGTTAATTTATATCAATTACACCGGTTGACGTGATTAAGCCCGAAAAAGGAGAATGAGGAGAGAGGGATTAAGAAGTTAGTCTCCTTCATATTCGCGTTCTTAATACTCTCTCCGCCAATTATCTACAGGAAGAATCGGCTATGTGTGTGTCTTTAAATATATCTCCGACCGCGACAATTTCCGCTTAAGAACTATTCTTCCGCGTTCATTTTGTCGTGTTTCTGGTTAAGAAGAATTTTAGAAGTACTTAAGAAGATTGTCAGGAACATTGCGGGGGATTATTGTCGTGCATTAATTGCGATCACGCGGCGCGCGATTACAAACAAGTCTTACAATATTCCGCGATGCGGCCGTATAAAGCAAGGATTTTAACGAACCCCCGTTTTTATTAAAGCCGAGTGCTTGTTCTTTCTCTACTACCTGCGCACACGCGCGTACACGCACACACAAACAAACGCACACTGTGATAAGCACACGTAAGAGATCTCTCCTCTTCCTATCTTATTTTCCCAACGAACTTGTTTCTCTCGACGAAGTAAGTGACGCGATAGTAACTCGCTCTCTCTTTCTCTCTCTTCTCGGAGAAATTGCCGGGACCAAAATTGCGGGAGAGAAGCGTAAAGGAGACCGAAATTCGCGACAGAGGCACATAATCGCGAGACTCGGCAAGAACCAGCATTTATTTAATACATACCGCGAAGTTGTCGCGCAGTTTGATATCTACGCGCTGTGCGGTTTACATACACAGAGGATGTATATTAGCCATTTAAACTCCGTTGTAAGAATCCGAGATCACTTTAGGGAGTACGCGAACGCACGATGTAACTTCGCAAGTAACACAGACATTAAGTTAAGTCTTTACTTGCATAGTCATTCGACGAATAATCTCGAATAATGTTTCGAGTGAAACGCGAACAAGTGTTTCAAGTAGACAACGTCATTATTTTTATTGCTGAGATATTGTTTGTCTTTTTGTTACACCAAGATTGGAAAGAAAAAATAGACTCGTTTTTTTGCTTGATCAATGTGAACTTGTACAGTACACACACACAAACGTACACACACAGTACAGAATCTGTAGAGAACTTAATCGACGTCTAACTTGTGTGAAACTTCTGAGAACGCGTAAAGTTATATATCGAATTGTGTGTTACATGGTTTTGTATGTAAAATAGCAAAGTAAATCTTTTCTTTGTCACCTGTTCAAAACAAAGTGAAGCCTTGTTTCTTCTTCTTCACAAAATTCTCAAAGTGAAACGCTGGAAAAAAACGCGGAAGTAAACTTTCCGAAACCATGAACATTAATTGCGAATATATGTTTTGGGACCAGAAAATATTTACGTGATGCAGTCCTTTCATTGGACGGATCTTTCCCCTCATCCTGAACGTTTTGATGCAGAGCAAAGTTTCTCGTCGAAGTAATCGACACATTGTCGACGCACTCGGGCGATATGTTTCCAATCGAGGATATTTTATAATTACAGAGAGATTCTTCGTAAACTGACCGCGCATCTGTTAAAAAAAAATTAGCAAAATTATGTTTGTATAAAATACATACCTGTTGCGACACGAAACTGAATTTAAGAAAGAGCTAAAACCTTTCGACATGAAATCGAAACTCGTATTGCTCTCGCAGTATTCGTATATCGGCGACAACATAACGGGGATAACGCTGCTTGCGGCAATCCCCGTTTCTTGATGATTGGGTTTTGGCATCGGTTTGGTAATCATCACGTTGTACTGCACCGATTCTATCTTACTGATTCTCGGACCCGACGGAACTGGAGATTTCATATCCACTTCCTCGATAACAGACGGCTGAAGAGACGTTATTTTATTGCCACTTTCTCTACTGTCTTCTGTTTGAAGACGCATTCTTTTCGTCTCAATTTCACCCTGTGTATCCGCGACGATGCCGTGTTTGAGCGAGTTTTCCTTTGTACGGGAGCTCGGTTGCACTTTAACAGACTCTTGCGACTTTTGCTCTTTCTCTTGAAGGATCTTCTTTATTTCTTCATCGCTGTCCGTTACCGTTATCACTTGTACCACTTTTTCAGTACCGCTCGTTTCCGCATTTGGCGGCGGCACCGAATCGGCGCGTTTATCAGCTTTTTCGGCAGTTATCTTGGAATTGAAAGACTTTGTCGTGTGAGCTTTATCTTGTTTGGGAGTGTCGTTTTTTATTATTGTCAATCCCGTTTCCACATCTATCATTTCGGGCGACATCGAGGCGTTCTCGTTTATACACAACTCTTCGAAAGCTAAGGTATTGACAGACGCGGTATCTGAAAAGCAACACAGAACGCTATGGATGTTTCTATGAATCGAAAGGAATTTCTGTGCCCACATCCTGCAACACAAAAGAATGCAAAATTAGTTTTTCACCATCAAAAGTATCTTGAATTCGCTTCCAATGATGCTGCCTTCTCGTGTGCAGTTTATTTCGAGCGTATATTTCACGCTGCGGTATGTTAATCTTTGGTGGTACCATCTCCATCATCTTTTGTTGCCTCAATTTTTTTTGCTCCTCCGTCTTCTTGCGCAGTCCTTGCAGCTACAAAAAAAAGAAGCAGATGTCTAGTTGCGTTAATTACAAACGAAATAAATGTACAATCAAAAACTAATCAGATTTAGCGGGATTGACGAACACCTCCGTTTGGATCGATTGCAATTTTTTCTTCCGATAATTCACGTTCACTTTTAGCTTCAACAACTTCTCCTCCAGCTTGGAAGTCTCTGCCATCATGGCGGCGAATTCGATTATCTTGCAGCGCGTGCGGACCCAGTCGATATGTCGTCTCTGTTTGATGATGTTCGTCATTTCAGCTTTTTTATAAACTGCGATCATGTACTCGATTTTAAGTTTCTCCAGCTTGATCTTAACCTCCTTTCTGGCCTTCGCCAAAGGAAATTCCTCGTACATGGCCTAATTACAAATAAATTCACTTTTTGTTACTTTACAAAATCAAATCCCACGATTACAAATCGAGATTTAACTAACGTGATAAGAGTGCCACGTTTCCTTGTATTGGTTCATAATATTTTGATACTCTTGAGACTTCAGTTCCATCAACTTGTACTGATCATCAGCGTTTATTTTTGTGGTTTCTAGAGCATCCGTGATTTCGTTAACGGATATGTACACTCTGCATAAAACGTATTTCAAATTAAATATCTTCGCGTGATATTGCAATAATAAATAAATGTGTAACAAATAATTGGCCGATTAATTTAATCAAAAATAGCGGCCTACGAGGGTGCCTCTTGATATGGCGGAAAAAAAATTCTCATAAATATTCCGTACGCACTCTATTGAAGTCTCACGTAATTTCGACAATATATCTTCCATTTGCACGACCTTCTGCTTAAGTTGTTTTCTTGTATCGATCGCATTACGCATCGTTGCTTTGAATCTATCTATCTTCATTTGATTATCTGGCAAATAACACACACATGTTTTTCAGTTCTTATCTAAATAAAACTTTAGCATCCAATAAATACAGTTGTATGAAAATGTCATATTTTTATATAAAATCTCGTATTTTTTTTAGTCAACTACGTTACGTTTCCCATTGCAATGCAGTGCTGCATTTACTTTTCAGCTTTTCGGTGACCGCCGCAATTTCCTTTGTCAAACAGGTTTTTAATATTTCCAAAAATTGAGGATCGTTGTCTTGATTATCGATGTCCATTTTTTTGCAAAAATATTACTTTTGTGCGGTACACAGTACGTGTGTATATCTGCTTTAGAACGACGTTGAGTCGAAAAGTTTGGAACAAGCGAACAAGTTGCGCTGCGACACAAGAAGAAGAACAAGATAACGGATGATAGATTAGAAAAACGCACAATGTTTGTTCAAAAGATAATACTTTTACACAATTTCCTATCTATCGATAAAAAGTTTACACGTACAAACGGGTATTTTGTATGCGCGATATTTAACTAGAATGACAAATTGAGAAAATTGGTTCATCGAAAGTTTGTTGTTTAGTTGTTGGCTGTCCCGTTTGCGACACTTTCAGCGGCTAACTTCGCGCGGAATTCGCAAGTTTCCACGGAACATGTACTACAAGCACTTGTCTACTTACTCCGTGAAAGGAAAGAGAGGATGAAGAGCGACTTTGCGCGCGTCCGTCGTGTGTTTCTCCAGCCACAAAAATTTCGCTACTTACGGCAGTCGGCGTTTAGTTTGCTTCACGAAACTTCGATTGTTTGCCAAACGATCGTAACTCCAAACTAGAGTTCGTTAAAAGCGAGCCACCCTTACGCCTCCCTGCGGTGTATTTTGGCACGAATGTGGTTCAATGGTTAGGGGTTTGGGAGAACGGTGGTTGTACGAGTGCAGAGTGAAGATAGCAGAACGAAGCGAAAAATATGGCCGAAGTGATCGTAAATCTTGACAAATTTTACGCACCAATATTTAATATTTATCGTTTTTGTTTTTTTAGAGGAATGTAAGCTCAAAGAGAAATATTATTGCTTGAAATGCCTGCAATATTAAAATTCTATAAAGAAAAAGTATGCATGTTCTATTAAATAGTAAAAAAAAATGTTATATATTCTAGAAAACACATTAAATCTACTGAAATATCTCGATAAAATATTGAAGATGATACACAATTTTGCATACTTGAAAAACAATATTTGGATTCTTTTAACATTTTTGTGCGCCGACAATGACAACGTGACTGTAATTTAATTTTTTAACTGAATATCGTTGGTACATCAATCACTTTCTCTCCTTTGTATGCACGTAGAGATCTAAAAAAAAATCCAATTATTTAAACAAATAAAAAGTGAAAATTTTTGTATGTGTTCTATACGATGAAATAAAAACAATATGCAAACGTATAAACAAATACTTTGTTTTTCACTTTTTACAATAGCTAATTGTAAGAATTGTGTTCAATCAAAAAATTGGAATTACAAGCATCACGTTTTTTTTTTTTTTTTAAACTCGTCGTCAGTTTTTTTCAAGAATTAATTCGACGTGTCGCCGCGCTTAATAACACGGAATGGTTGTGTCAAAATTGTCCCCGACCATCGAGAGAGCATTGTCCGCAGTCGCACGTTTCTCTTAGTCAATCAACGAAAATACACACCGAGAGAGAAACCAACCGCGCGGTTTTGCAAGTTAATAGAACGAGGCGAGTGTGTGACAACCGATCAACTTATCAGCTCTGAAAATTGATATCGGCTGCGCCGGGCGTATCCGGTCCGCCGCGTGTACGGCGCAATGATTCCGCCGGAAAAATATAAGTAAAAATTCGAACTCTCTTTCTCTCACACGCGTGTACGTGTGTGAGTATGTCGATGAGGGACGTTCGGGGAACACGACGTGCTGGCTGTCGGCCAGCCCGGTTCGCATTTGGGTCAAACTGACCCTGCCGCCATCCTTCGCTCCGGCGACAAATCCTGCATCATTCTCTTGCATTCACGTGAAGAAAGAGACAGAGTGAGATAAACGAGAGAGAGAGAAAGAGAGAAAGAGAGAAGGGTTGCACGGACTTCTCTCTCTTCCAGTGGTATCCTAGCTGGTGTGGCCCTGCTGCTTTTACGCCCCTCGGACACGGGGTGCACTCTCTCGAGAGGTGGCGCACTTCATCGTGAAAGATTTGTAAATGCACCCGGCACCGACGACGACGAGGACGATAGCACGAATAAGAGAGCAGTTCTCAGTCGAATCGAGATTTATAGAGAAAGTCAACTCCCTTTATAGAAAGTCAACTGTTTGAAGATTAATTGGAGTGTGTAACAGTCTAGAGTTTTTCTTTTTTTATTGAAACACGGAAGATTTCTACGACGTAAAGCTCTGTATGTCTTATATAAACATCATAAAAACTCGATCATTTCATATTTGAAAAAATCTCTCTTTCGAATTGATTTATTATTTAATTATTAAATAAGAGTAGATAAAGCGATATACGAAACAGCGCTGTGATAACACAATTTCGATATATATATTTTTTTTTGTATAATATCCACAAGCTACGCACACCCGTTGTGTAAAGTGTGCGATCTTTTCAATACGTAAAACGTATATAAAGTGTAATACGGGACGCATAATTTGAAGTGTACAGCAGTAGCTGAAAGCAATCGCATTTACACGCGTGCGCGCGACAATATTCTCATGGGAACACTGCCGCGGTTTCCACGAAGGTTTCCGTGAATTTCCTGCGAATACTCAGGCTCCGGGCGCGTTAACACGATCTATCCCGCGAATCGGTTTCCTTGAGCTAAATTCCGCCGGAGAAATGTGCGGGAGATTTATTCGCGACGCTCAGACACGTACGATAACAAAATATCAGGATTATGAATCTTTCATGGACGGCTATGTTCCCCGTTTCGGCGAAATTGAAACGGCATCGAAGTGCGGCGCGGCGGCTACAATGAAAAAAACAAAAAAAACAAAAAACCAAAAAAAAAAAAGAAGATAGAAGCGCACCCCCGTAACGCGAATGGCATCCTTTTACAGCTGCGCCAATAATTGATCGCTAGAATCCGTGAAGATGAATGTTTATTGGTATTGCTTGAAAACGCGCGCACGAGGATAAATACTCGTCCGCGCGAGTATTCCCATCGTTTCCGAGAATATCTTTCGCGGGATCGATTCCACTGCACCGCATGCAGTGCAAAAACATAGTTTGCGCACGTGTGTAACGCGCGCGCGTAAAATAGTTTTCCCTTCGTACGAAGCTGGGGAAACATCGTTTACATCGAGCAACGGAGTATCTTCTATCATATAGAAAGGACCCCCTTAAACGGAGCGCACGGTAGATTTTATAAATGGATAAAAGTTTTCAATGGAGGTAGAATGAGGTGAGGAGAAGAGATCGTGGGGGAACTTTTCCGTAGAACGGAAACGTGGAGAAAGTAGGTCTCGCGGAAACCACTGATTAATCTTTCGCGTCGCCTCGTTCATGTCTTACTCGCCAAAAAAAAAATAAAGTAAAATTTTGTTATTCCGTAGAAATAGCCGCTGGCATCTGTAATTTGTTTTGTCAGGAATGAAGTCCGTAATCGGGTCAGCTTGTGTTAAGACAAATAAATGACTGGTTGCTCCAGAGTTCACGCTTCAATTAGAGGGGAAAAAAAAGGGAGAGAGAATTAAGTTACTCTTTAATATAATTTTAAATTATTAAATAAATATAATATTACATTACTTGTACTATGTATATAAAGTATATATTTTATATAATCTATGAGAGAGGGAGAAAGAAAGATAAAGAGAGAGAATAAAAGAGAGGAATGAAATTAAATATCTGGGTTATCAAACTGAGCGTTTATTCTATCAGCTAAAATACGCGTACATATTTCTCAGTGAAGATTCGCACCCTCGTTCCGTAGAAAATACTCTAAAGAGACTGCTGCTTTTATTGAATACAGGACAGAAAGTGGACTGCGAATAAGACTCTCCCCGTAGTTAATTTCCTCTTTCTTTCGCTAGCTTTTTTTATTTCGTTCAACGCTCTCTTCATTATCTATTTTTCCTCTATGCCACACACCGGTAAGTAAAATCAATACGTCTGCAGTATAAAACTCCGTCAAACTGCAGCGCGAAAGGTCGCCGACTGAAAGCTTTTTCTTTCGCTCTGTTAATTTTTACGTCGCGCGAATTACTGTTCTTCCGAGTGAATTAAATCACGGAACTGCGCGGAATCGAATTTATATACCTATATTTCGAGATCCTTCAAGCATCATAAGCTTGAACTCTTGTAAAAGAAGATAAAGAACTCATACTTTTGTCTCTCTCCGTTATTTTGTTTTTATTATTTTTAATCATTTTCTCTTGCATTTATCATCGTCGTCCATCCATCGTGCGTAGACTTGGCGAAGGAAAAAGAATAAAATAAAATAAACACAAATAACTGTTTGCGCGCGCTGACGCAAATCGTGTAAAGCTAGATGAACGAGCGAGAGAAAGTAGGGCAATTTACATAGGATGTCTGATCAAAGTTCTCTCCGAGCATCCCGGCGATGGAATATCATCGGCGAAAACGGCGCCATACGGATAGAATCGAGCGGTGTCAGCGCGACTTAAAAAAAAAAAAACAAAACCAAAGTACCACTGTCCTTATCCTCGCAAACATGATCGTGTTAGGTCCCTCGATATTAGCGTAAATCGTCCGCGATACTGGCCGTGTTTACGAGCACCGTAAACATTTTCTCCTCGTATCAACAAATTTTGCCGCGCTAATTGAAGCAATTTCGCACACGCGTAATTTATCCGCGTATCTCCGCGGATAAAGCGAAATGCAATTACGCGCGCGCTTATTATATTCCGGAAGAATACGCTGAGTTGCTTTATCTATATATATATATATACACATATATACGTAAATGCAAACGTAGTTTATGAAATAGCAAAGTTTTTACGAGTGAAGATTGCGAGAGAAAGAGACAGAGAAAAGTTGCTCGAAAAGCGAGTTCTTTGCTTGCACATCGGCGAAAAGGGTGCAGGAGAAAGAGGCAAAAGGCGCCGGCAAGAGTTTCGGAAATCGCGCGCGCTGCGGCCTTGCTATTTCGTCGAATTTATCGTACGCCGGGGAGTCAGGAAGCGGCGCGTGCATAATCTTCACCCGAAACTCATTTCCGGAGATAATCCCCGAGGATAAGAACATTATTCCCGTTGCCCTATGTGTTAAAAAGACTACCACCTGTTAAACGCGTTTATTACTTAAAACAGCAATAACTTATTTTGTCGCGCAACGCCTCATAATTAATACATCGCAACCTACTTAATGTTTCATGACGTGGAATTAGCACTGATTACAACGTCATTAAATTTCAATTAGTGTCGCTACTCTCTCGTCTAAACGGTTCCACAAATATGCACATATGTATAAATGATAATATTAATATGTTAATTATCAAAAGTATATTAAATATAGTGATATATTTGTTATTAATGTCAATAAATTATAAATGTGTTTATATTATAAATATATTATAAACGTTATAAAAGCGAACAATTACTGTGCGTGAGCGCGCGAATAAAAAATTAATCAGGTTTTTTCCCGAAATTTTAGATAAAAATTCTCGGGAACGACACGGGATGTAAAACCCTCTAATTACTTATCCCAAAATAGAAAGATAACTCTTATCGCAATGCTACAGCTGCTGCTCGCAGGCGTTGATCTTGCGCACGGGGGTGTGCACGGGATGCATTAACGAGACGAATGCGTGCACACGCCGTGAATGTCTCTCCCGCACCCGGGAGTTAATTCAACTTCAGTTTCACGTCACGGTATAGTCTTTTAAGGTATATTCTGTTGATCTTTGTTTGGAAAATAAGCTTCCCGGTAAACAAATGCGTTAACTACTTTCACACTTTCGAATGAATTTAGATCTTACGCTTAACGCATTAAACGTGGACGCATCTTGTCGCCGAAACGATAATTGAATGCGACAGCGTTTTAGCACACACGCTTGTTACGCGCAACTTCGACGTCGTTGCATCTTCTTAAACAACGCGACACCGAAACGCACTCACCGTTTGCTCAAAATCAATTATACTTTACACCGCTTGATACATGAAGCGGAAAAAGATACTGTAAAAACAGCGACGATGTTGCAGCGGAATCGGTTTGCACATCGGTATGTGCAATTGGATTGCATGCAAACGCGCGAAAGAGAGTAGCTGCATTCCCTCTGCAGATTTAGACATCGGCAGCATCGAATTTTATTTCCGTGCTTGTGATAGAATTATTTTCAATTAAATTTCTTTTTTTATTTAATTTACATTTCGTAACTGAGTTGTTGAGTTTTTCCTACGTCACGTAGAGAGATGCGGATGATTTGTTTGTCGTATTAATATTTTGTAAATACCGTATAGTACGCTTTCTATTTGATTGAATCGCAAAAACGCAGTGATGAAAAATATAAAACTTATTAAACGCGCATCTGAAATAAATTTCATATTCATAAATTTGATATTCGCGAGTAAAAAAGAAAAGGTTCGATTATATATAAAAGTTTTTGTTATTCCGGGTCTTTGGAACTTTGTAAGAAAGGAGGTAGTCATTAGTCTTGCTGTAGAGAGCGATGACACGCCGGCATGAATACGTCGCGTTGCTATTATTGTATTCACGTTAAAACGTATACACACACACACACATACACTTTCGTGAAACATCCCTCGCCAGACGATATTGTACTTATCTTTTGATCAACGAACTCTCGCACACACCGCGAATTTACATTTGATTTCTTTCTCGTTTTTCAATTTTGTTCCGCGCGCGCGTGCGCGCGTCTCTTCTCTTCTTATTTTCCTCGGGATTGCACATCCCCTCGCATTTTTGCGTCGATGACGTCAAGTGGAGCGGTGCAAATTTGTCGTCGCGACAGCAGCTACGCGTCATAGAATAGAATTCCGCGCGTATGTAACGCGCGTCTCTATTTTTCGCCGGGCTGCGAAAAATCCGTGTCTCGTCGACGAAACGAGACGCGTCGAGCGAGGGGTTGTATCTCTTTTTTATTGTCCCGTTTGTGCGAAAGTTTCGTAACGACGCGATCTCGAAAATATATCGTTAGAAATAGAAATGTTTTTCCGCGAGAAGTGAGTTCAGAAATGTGTATTGTTCTTTGTCTACAGAGTAATATTTAAAGACCGACGGCAAAAATTACTCGAGAATATTCCGAAGTCAACAAATAATTTTTTTTTTCTTTTGCGACACTAAACGCGCGGCGTCGAGTAGTTAAATGTCAATGTTCCTCCAGCATCCGCGCGACCTGACGGTGAACTATCGGAAAATTCACGGCGATCGTAGCTTGGAAAGAGGCCACATTTGTTCTGAATCCGGATTTTCAGGCATTGTTAAGCGCGCTTGGCTCGGCGCCAATTGTGCATGGCGTCCCTACTTGCCAGCTCGAATTCGATTGCTCTGTACAAAGGACACGTTTAGCCGAACTACCCTCTGTTAACTATTTGCATGTAAACGGCACAAATCAAACTGCGAGACACACAGTTGAAATGTCGCTGGCATTTCTGAATCATTGCTCATCGAAACGTGTAAATAAAAGCGTTTTTGTCTCGTGATTGTTTCGTAATGTTTTTTTTTTTTTTTCAGATCGAAACTAATGCGTGTCGCATATTTACACGGATTTAATACACGTTTCGTTCGTGACAGCAAGATGCGACGGTTTTTTCAGCAGAAATAAAATATTGCGACGAAAGACGTTGATCGAGCTGACCGCGCGTTTGACATTACGCGAAACAGAGCGACAGTTTTCATTAGGAACAGCGTTACTAATTACAGCGTTATTAGAAAGTCTGTTTTCACGCATTTGAAAACGCCCTAACGCAAGGTGGTGTAACCACGTGACGTAACGTGACGTCTACGGCAGTGACAGAAACCAGTCATTCGTCAAGCGTGTTACCGCTTGAAGGGGGAATGAGAGAGGTTTCTTGATGCCGCAGTAGTAAAGGTCTATATAGTTACCAGACGCGTCTTCGGGTTGACGGAACAAAATGGTTATGTCGATTATTAGTCAGACAATCACCCAAATTTCGCAATTGCTCAAAACTCATTATCAATTTTTTTGAAAAACAAATTAAATGCATAAAAATGATTTTACATATGAAATTCATTATCAGAGATAAATATATTATGTATGTGCACACACAAATATATTATACGTAAATTATTATATAAAATAAAACACAATATTTGATTGATGTTTTAATTACAGTTAAGCGATAATAAATCAATCAGTTTAATTTGCTGTGTGCACATAATCTTTATAATTTGTAAATTTGTTTATCTTTTGATACTTTATTTTACATAAAAAATTACCTTTATATAGGAATTGAAACTTTAGACAGAAATATTAATATGGCTTATAACTATATCTAATATATATGTATGTGTGTGTGTGTGTGTGTGAGGGTGTATGAGATGTTATCATGAAATTGTAATGGTATTTAACGCGTCATTCCTCAAACACACGATTGTCATTACCTATCGTCTGTACAACTCAATCTCGCAACGATTAAAGGGATTGTTTTGAGGTAAACGCGCGCGCGCGCCGTCGCAATGACCCATTAAATCAGCTGAAGCTCCGATTAGAAATGACCCCGTGCCTGGAAACGGTGCGTATTGTATATACGTGACAGCTATTCGCTTCCACGGTGGCCTCGTCTACTCGGCGAACCCTTGGTTTCAACCTCTATACATCCGTAATGAGCCCTTGAAGCCTCACAATAGTCCTATGTGTAACCAACCAAAACCCAGGAGTAATTCCGAGATACGCGGCAAAGAAGCCAGAGCAAGTCGATCACCTAACGCATTTTCGATTTGCCTAATCGCGATAAACGACTTGCGTGAGAGTAGCTCGGAGAAAGTAGCTCGGAGTAAAATACCTCGAGAAATGAGCGGTAACACATTTTCTCTTAAAAAGAAAAATAAAATTACCATAAAGCGATAAGAGAACGAGAGATAAAAATAGATATTATTAAAACAGCGGAGAGATAAAAGCAGATATTATTAAAATAACAGAGAGGGAATTTAATTTTTACTTTTATTTTTTTTTTTTTTAGCTTTAATTTTACCGACAATGTATTTTTAGCCAAACAGCTGCAAAAGTAGATTTTAAATAAATGCGCCATTATTTGTTACTATTTTTAATTT
Source organism: Pseudomyrmex gracilis (assembly GCF_002006095.1). Taxonomy (NCBI): domain Eukaryota; kingdom Metazoa; phylum Arthropoda; class Insecta; order Hymenoptera; family Formicidae; genus Pseudomyrmex; species Pseudomyrmex gracilis. The sequence continues at coordinate 473,666 of NW_018020606.1, forward strand.
AATTGTATCATTTTCTTGAGCAAGTTTTCTTCTTAAAAAAAATTCCGCTTTATAAGACGGAAAAAGATTAGAGGACAACTTTGCGAACAAAAACGAGATATCCCGAAAAAGTTGGAAAACTATATTATTCTATATATATATATGTTAGTTCGGCGAATGGATTTTCTTCGACCCTTCGCAATATGTTATGAACTAAAGTCTAAGTACAAAAAAAAAGAGTAAACTCCGTGAAGAGATTTATATAAGATTATTAGATATTGGGGTGTAATAACTTTCTTTTATCTTTTATATTTCAAAGAAGTTTTCTGCGTTTTTGAAGCGTAGCGTTAAAAAAAAAATTATTACATACTCCGTGTTGATGTAATCCCGAGAGGAAAGTAATTTTTAAATAAGCATTATGATTATTTTATAGAGTAAATCTGACTAATACGCTGCGTTTTCTGAATCAGCAATGGAGACTCGAATAGATTTGACGTCTATCGGTTGTCCATTGGCGTGAGAGAATCTCCTTAAATAAATAAATAAATTCGGTACTCCAAAGGATTTGCTTTTACATGAAAAAACATCACGAATCGTCGATCGTGCGTGTCTTTCGCCGACCTTTCGCGAAAGGTTGTATTCGTAGACTTTGATTGAGCGCCGTTTTTCCAGCGTCTACGAAGAATATTAAACATGAACGAAGGGTGGAGGAGGCTGCGGTTGCTTCTCTGCCTCGTTCGTTCGTTTTCTGTCCAAAACATCGAGCCGGAATGCCTAGCACGAAACAAACGACGCGGCTCATCGATAATTCATTACCATCTTCCATCAATTCCTTATCTTGGCATGCACTACGATCCGTGGGGGATCGTACCTCTCGTAATCTCTCTGATGGAATCGGTCTGCGGTTGACGAAATACAGCGCTGCGGATTATGACGTTCCGCGAGAAGGTTTTTTTGCAATATTTTATACACAGCCGTTTAGCGGATGTGAAATATTCCGAATATCTCTCGTACATATCGAAAGATATTTCTCAAATTCTGTCTCCGATAGAGAAAAAAAGATATATTTAAATATTTACACACACACACACACACACACATACATTTAATACATAATTCTCTTTCACGATATCTCTTTCAATTCGTTATCGATTTGAGAATGAAATTATTTTTAGTTGCACACGATTATCACGATGAAATTAACGAACGTCTTTTTTTTATAAACCGTCGTCTTCTAATCTTGTGATCACATTAAGTGCTTTGTAAGTTAATTCTGAACCGACCGCGTTTATAGGAATAGTATTAATTCAGCGGAAAGCTAAACTCTCATGACACACAATTAACGAGATAATGACTTATTATCAGAGAACGACGTAAAACGAGGTTGAGAGATAAAAGAGCTGGCACAAGTTGATTAATGTAAATTCATTAATTGCTTACACCTCGTTGCGTTAAATCACCGTACGTCGAAAGTAAAAGAATTATGTTAATTAGATTCTTGTAAATAGAAATATCGATTATTCGACATTTTTTTGTTCTTTACGACGAGGAAAAAAAATTAAAAAATAAAAAAAGAATCGCAAAAAGAAAAGGAATATTTTCCTTATTTTCTCGACCGCTCTCATTTCCCGTAAATTTTTAGCCGCCGGATACGATTTTTCACGGCTCTGCAAAGTGCACTTCCAGGTTTGAAAAATGCTATTCGCGAAAGAAAATTTATGGACGGTCGTGACGGCGTTGTTGGCTGCAATAAGAAATCGGTTTCGAGAAGATAAGGCAAGAGAATGGGAAAATTCACTATGGGACAACGTACTTTTCTACTACTGGCGATCTAACAGCTATCGGATATCAAATTTACACAATTTGTACAAAACTTTGATAAAATACGTCGTGTGATATAATACGTATAATAAATATAATACCAACACATATACCGTACGATATAATATATACATATACACTTGACATATTATAGTATAAACAGTATTGTATAAATAATATAATATATTTTCTGATGCACACTTATGTTACAGCCTGCAATAAAACGTATTTTGGCGACGTGGGGAAAACATATGATTTGGAACTGCATCGACCGAAGGAGGATAAGGTGCCTTACATTTGCAAGCTGACCTTCAACGCGCCGGGTGACGATTTCGGTGATATTGTGCAGGTGAAGATTTTGACACTCGTGTTATTACTTATATTTACCGTGACCAAAAAAAAAAATACAAAATTAGAGACGTGAGATAATTCGTTTGCGCGCAAACTATCAAAAAAAATGCGCTTCAGGAATTTGAAGTAAATTACGCTTCGTTGAATCCGATTTTAATTAAAGCACTAACGAAGTACGCGGAAGAGTTCGATGAAGAAAACGCGAGAGACAGCACGGGATAAAAAATGCAGCAAATTAAATTTAAGTTTTTATCGAATCGTTCGTTAAAAACAGCCACAACAAATTTATTATTTTTCTCGTGGAAAAGTGGAGAACGGTTGCGAATATCTCGCCGAAACGCGTTTAATACAATAAATTTTGTATTACATTACACAACCACTCGAAACGCACACGTGGAACGAAAGAAACGTTTGCCGTTCCGGAAAACATCTGCACACCCATTTCTCGCGCAGCAACCGCGGGGGAATTATTTTTTGTCCGCGAAAGAACGGAATTAACGACGGAATTTTTAATAACAGCCGCGCATTTTTCAACGATTGTGTGAAACTGAAAAACTCACCGGGCCGTTGAATTTTTTTTCGAGAGCGTGAAAACTTTCTGGATTGTGCACCGAAAGAGCGACCGTTGAATTGTTTACATGACAGTGTCTACCGACTTTCTCATATCTGTCATAAGAATCTCGTCTATACCGACGGCATGCGTGCGACCGTGGTCTCAAAGAGACCGCAAACACAAAACTGTGTCAAAAAGTAATATATCAAAAAGTAAAATAAGACACCGCGTGGAATTGTGAATATAACATACTCGAGTCGACAAGTTGCCAACTTTTTAAATTAATTTGATTTAATAGTGACAGTATATTATTTATTGAAAAATTAAAAAAATATATAATAATATAATATTACAATAAACTATTTATATATACAAGTTGATTATTTGACTCTCTCGCTCATCGATTACAAAATTATTTTAGAGGTATAAAGTGTTGTATTACAAGCACGTTCTCTAATCGCGTATATCACTTTACTCGTGTATGACTCGCCGGTATCTGCAAGCTGCTTTCTATCATCGCCAGAGCGAGTCTGTCGATATTTTAATCGCGCGGCACGAACGGGCGAACGAGCGCGACTGCTCTTTCAGATGAAAACCCGCGCAAACTATCAATTTTTGACGGTTTGATCAATGGTCGATGACGCGGATGCGAATTTATTTGCTCGGCGCCGTGTAAAAAAAGGAAGGCCTACCACAATGAAATCATTCAACCGTCAATGTCACGATGAAATTTTATAAAATATGAATAATGAATGAAGAACAATTATTTGGAAAAATAAAATTCATGAATATTTAACATCAGATAAAAAATGTGCAGAAATATAAGTGTCACTTTTAAAGTTGTATCTTATGTTACGAACTCAATTATAATTAATCTAACAATCTCGGATATTTTTTCGTTAAAAATAATGTTGTTAAATTATATTGTTTTGAGTAAAAATGAAATATATTCTAAAAGAAAACGATACTTCCATGATTTACTTGTTATTAAATACTCACAATAAATACTCACTTCTCTGATTGCAGCTGACCTTCGACAGCTTTACTTTAGGTAAATTTGTGTCGTTTACCGCGGAAGGATGTCCCGATGGATCCCTGCAGATCTCGGAAGCGCAGCGTCCCGACGTCGGCGGGCTCTGGTGCGGCACGTCCTGGGGACCCGCGATTTATTACAGCGAAACGCCTAGCGTCTCGATTATCCTCAAGCTGCTCAGGCTCAGTAAAGATCAGACAGGATTCAACTTCGACTTTAGAATGGCGTACAAGATGATCAGAAAGTCCGACGCGGTGGTGCGCTACGGAAATCCCTTCGTCGGTAGGTGATCAGCTTCCGGTTACAGATTTCGAGCACGTTCCTCGAGAGTTTGGTTCGCAACACGTTCGACATTTGTCCCGCGTCGTCTTGTCTTTTATTTTCGTACATTCGTTTCGAATTCTCTTGAAACAAGTTTTGAAAACATTTTCGCTGGTTGAACACCGTTCGCACTAAAATCTAATTTAACTTCTGTTTCTCGCCGCTTTTGTGGATTTTATATTATTATTGTCACTGTTATAAAGTGTCTCTCTGCAACAATAAATATTTGACGTGCGAGTCGTTCGAACGTGCTTTGTTGCTAATTCGCGCGATTGGCGGACTATCCTGAAAGGGCGGTCACAGAAAGTGCGCACCCTAATTTTTTTTTTTTTTTTTCACCGTTTTCGATTATTAAAATTCCAATATCGTCACGTGGTCAGGAATAACGCAGTTTGTCGGGACACCGGCGTCGACCGAGCGCACGTCCATCGAGTATGCGAACACGTCGATGGCGATGCCCGTGCAAATGGTCGAGCAACGTGTGCCACTGCTGCCTACGAAGCCGAGCACGGAACAGTTCTTAGGGGACCTAATATCCGGGACTTATTGCTCCCGTATATTCACCGACTGTGACCGGAAGAAATGCAGATTGCAGTCGCCTAACTTCCCCGGTCTCTATCCCCGCAATCTCACCTGCTACTACGCGGTAAGACTCGCGCAAATCGTCACCGACAAAAGATTTTTGTTGTTGTACGAACACTATTTCTTTACCGCAGTTACTGTAAACGACAAATATCATCGAAATGTGTTTTGAAACAACGCCATGAGAAATTTGCTATTTTTGAGTTTCATCATCATTGAGATAAGAAAGTCAAATTTTTACATAAACAATATTTTCTCTGCTATAATTCGAACATTTGTCTCTGCAATGTAACAAGACGAAAAATGAATTTCTGAGAGATTCCCTCTAAACTGGTCATTAGGGAAATGCTTTCGTGACGCAGAAGACGTATCGTTAAGCCGATGTATCATCGAATTAATTCGCTCGTCGCCGAGCAGATGCGCGGCAGTGATATACGATCGACATAGTCAGACACGGAATCCTCTCCCCGGAGCCTTGACACGACTCATATTTCTGTTTCAAGCAGACGCACCTGCGACGGAAGTTGTAAAAATGGCCTCGCTTCCTCTCTCACGCGTGGTTGACAAATTTCTGTATAATCCCCATCCCCTTTCCGTTGGCCATTATTTCCTTTTAGCATCTCGCGCAGTGCCGTGCGAGTCGGCGCTACGTCTCCTCATCACGTAAATCAACACGAGCGACGAGGCTCTGGCCTCGGTGCAATTTTTCGTTTGCACAGAAAGCTCAGAATTGGTCAACAGCCAAGCACAGCCAAAAGTTTGCTATGTCATTTCGGTGATATTTTGTGAAGAGATTGAGAAGACAAGTTTTGCACCGTAATTTCAATTGAAAAAGAAAACCAAACGAAACGGAATTTTTTAATTTGTGAGGTTTTCTTTCTTCATTAACGTCTAAATTTATTTCTCTTTTTCTTTTCGTTCTTTTTTTCTGTGTTCGAGTCCTTATTAGAGAATCAAGTTTATTTTGTTTTCGCTTGAAATCCTGTAATTGATCGTGAAAAGCTATATATAATATATATAGACAACAAGAGGTAACAATAATGTCGATATTCTATGAGCGTATGTTATCGCAAATCGATGCCGCGAAGCTAATCAGTTGCACGATACTCAGTCATTCCCGAGACGATAGGCGAAATACGCGAAGTTAGTAGAATTTACGGCCTCCCGTATCGATGCTGGAGGCAACCATTTGTTCTCTTCGTGTGCAACTAGACAGGCCAGACACTCGTGGGACTTCCACTAGATAGACCTCGATTACGAGCGGAGCTCGCAATTTCTGTCGGCGTATTTCTACCGACGGTCCATCTTATTCCGAAAACTCCGATACAACCATTCTGATCTTTATCTCGCACTTACACTCGACGTCGTAAAGCTACCTCGACGATTTGTGGAATAAAAGTCGATTCGCAAACTGTCTTTCGTTTCGGATTTTATTAGTCACGAAAAATCGATCAATCCACGAGTAATATAAACGACATGTGAAAATGCATTTTATTTCTATATGCCGCACGCACAAATCTGAGTTTGATTATTACAAATGCAATTTATCTAAAATTCTAATATTTTTTAAAATAAATAAACATATGTAACTAAATTTCTCTTTTTTTTTCTGGTATATGTTGATTTCACTTACAACTTCACTTTTTAATTTAGAAAAAAATGGAAAAAAGAACCTTGAAATTTCTTTGTGGTAATCTTCGAGCGAGATTGCGAAATAAAATTTATATTACATATGCGCGACACAGGAGAACGCACTCAGAAGTTAAAATAAGAAATTGTATGCGAAGAATATTACGTTTTGAATATGTGCAAATAGACGTGACTCACGCGTGTGTACGATGTAGGTGAGGCAGCACGAGGTGCCGCCGGGTAAGCACGCTTTAATACACGTGAAACAGCCACGGGGCCAATTGGTAGCTGTAAGGGCGCGACCAGCTACTCAAGCCGAGCCGCCACCCCGGGAACTGCGTCTCTGGCAAGATTGCGACGTCGTTCAGGTACGTAAAGCTACCGCGAAAATTGGATTAGTCGTTATAAATTCGAGACAGAGACGGAGAAAGAGAGAGACAGAACCTTGCTCGTCGACGACGTGACTCGTCTACCAAACAGCCGCGCGCTGCCTTTGCATAGTGATATCTTCTAGCGGAAGAATAAAATAAAAAAATAAAAAACTAAAATAAAATAAGCGCTGTGCTTTTTTTCGCAAAAACGTCGTGATCGTAGAGATATTTCTATTGTCAGAACTCATAAAACTTGTAAATTGATACAGTGAGAAATAAAAAAAACGCAGTATTTAAAGAAAAAAAAATACGAAGGAGAAATCAAATAAAAGCACAAGTTCAAACCCTCGCGATAACGCGCTATAAGGTTTCCCTCCCGTCTCGTTCGAGGTAGTTCGCTAATACCCTTTTCAAGTTACAAAGTTTTTTTTTTTTGATTAATGATATCAATACACGCTGGAAAAAAATTCCGATGAACTTCAACTAGTTTTACACGGTGCGTCGATCTTTAACGAATTAAACGTCAAAAACACAATCGACATAATTTTTTTTAGTATTTTACTTTCGAACTACTGTTCGCCTACTCTTTGCAAAATCGAGAAATTTGTCTTTGTAGGATTACGTAACAGTGTATGACGGATACACCACCAGGGAGCCCGTGATCCTAAAATTCTGTGGCGGCGGGGAGCCGGTACCGGAGACTATCAGCAGCGGGCCGGAGATTCTCGTGGAGTTTACTACCTCTCCTTATGGCACTTTCTTACATCCGACGCCACCTCATTCCCATTCCCTACATGGATTTCAATTAGAAGTGCAAGTACGTGAGAGCTCTCTCCCCATAAACTGCATAATAGCCACCTTAATTAATGTCTAACTTATCCGCCGCTTCTTAATCACCCACGTGAAATTAAACACTTCAGATACGTAATACACTTTGTGAAAACAGTTTGATTAGATGCAATCTGTCCTGCATTGTAAAATTATTCTTTCGCACGCCTTATTTGATTAATTATTGTAACAAATGACACCTACACGCGTTGATCAAATTAAAAAGGAAAACCCTATATATAGGAAGGAGGAATAAAATAAATGTAATTAATTTCCTATATAGCAGAGTGTGAACTTCCCGAATAAATTATCGCTCTTTTTCCGTATCAACGAAAATCAAAAGTCGTTTGGGTACTCATCCCACCTCGTTGTGATTGCGCATAAAATTTAACGAACCCCTACGCGGGGTAAAATCAACGATATCACCGACGTATTATCCCGTAAAATTTCCTAACGACACACCGCGCGGCGAGTATATACATTTCGCATCAGATAGGACCGCAAACACGCGATCGCTCGGCAATCCGCTCTCGGACACCCCGCAGAGCGCGGTTAAATCGGCAACGCCGAAGCCCGGCACCGCCGAGACTGCACGCGACATGAAACACGCGTCGGCTTTCAGGTCACGTTCGTGGACGCCGAATCGCCGACCTACACCAAGAATAAACGCTGCGAATTCTGGCTGAGGGGCACAGGCGGCGGCGTACTGGCGTCGCCACGTCATTCACTGCCCAGAAACAGCACGTGCTTGTACCATCTTCGTGGCGCGGGACCGGCTCTGCCGAGCCCGACGCCGCCGCGTCCATTGCCCAAGTTCCCGGAGAAAAGACCGGGCACAATTTGGCGTAGGCCGATTGCGCGGCAGCCGCAGCCGCAGTTCCGTGTTTGGCTGTCCATTCTCAAATTTCACGTGGGCACCAGTCTCACCAGCACGGACGAGGATTGCTCGACGACGCTGATGATCTGGGACGGCGAGATGATGCCGCTGTCGGAGTGCAACGATGTTGCCTGGTGAGTGCTGCAGAAAAAATTCGATTTTCTGGAGAATTTGCGGGATTTGTTGCAGGACTTTTTTGCGAAAACCAAACTCTCTTCTCGTTTACAAGATAATAATTTATATATCTTGCCTTCTCTTTCTTTAACGATTCGCTTGAATATTCGATTTATATAATAACACACATCGCCGTTTTTACTATTTATTTTATTTATTATTTTCCATGTCTCTTGACGATTTTCTTCTTAGTTGCGACGTTTGCGATAGAAATTGGAGAACGTTTGTTCCAGTGAGAAGGAGCGTCAACGTTACGCCGAGAGAATGGGCGACTCGAGTCAGTCCGTCTCGCGTCCCGCGAGCAATACCACGCTGCTGGCGAGATACTGCAAGGACAAAGTGCCGAGAACTTGCGATCACGCTATCTTGCAGAACACAAGTCGTCCGTGTTCCTTGGGAGAAAGCTTCGTTTCGTCCGGCAGCAGTTTAACTATCGAGATGCGCATGGTCGAATCGACGGCTCTCAGGCAAGTGTTTAATTGCTAAATCGATTTGTTATCGCGCGGGTGTGCAGAGAAACAAAATTTATACACACCATTTTGTATATTTTATTACAAACATAAAGATATTTGGTTGATTGTTAAGAAAACTAATCAATCGTTCAAACAATCTTCAAACGCAAAAGAAAACCGATCGGGCAAAAAGAAAATAGAATTGTCGCGAAAAATGTCAAAGAAGAGATAGTGGAAGAGCGCAGCATATTTGAAATTTGCACCGACCGGTAGTAAAACGTTTGAAAAATGGCACGCCAACACTCTCGTTGTAATCTCATGTTCCATCCGATTCGCTTACATCGAACTGCCGAAGCGTTACAAGCGAAGTGCGCGTTTTATGGCAATACGAAGCGCAATATCTGCCGTACGTTTCATTCGTGTTTCGCCACCGCGTGCAGCGTGCTGTGTCGCGTTTCGCTCTTCTCTCTCTCTATCTCTTTTATTCATTCTTTTTTTTCTCTTTCTCTCTTCTCCGCACAACCTACAATATATATTCATGAGAGATGATTTTCTCCTTTCCCGTCGTTCCCCACGCGCGAAAAGGAAAGATGGCAAAATTCAGAGGAATGTCGGTAGACGCCGCGTCTTATTTTGCTTAATTTTATATGCTCCTCTTCATCCCGCGAAAAAGTATTACGCTTACTTCTCGATTCGTAATACTCCGTGCGAATGTAGAAATTATTTAAACGAATCTGTGGGTTGCGCATGAAAACCCGCGGGCTATACCTCTCTCTCTGCGCATCAAGAGCCTTCTACTTGGGAAAATAATTTACAAAGCGGAACACAGAAAAAAGAGGTCGCCGTTATATAATCTCAAAGCTCGCTGACAGAAAATGTTAGAGATAAAAATGAACTGCGACGCGCGCATGTATATAACAGTTCTCTCCCATCGAATGTTAATTAAATCGCAATTTTATCAGTCTTTGTAACGAGTTAATCCGTTTAATCAAAGAGAGAGAGAGAGAGAGAGAGAGAGAGCGAGCATTCGCTTTGCCTCCGTTATTTTTCATTTGTTCGCACACGATAATCCCGACGATCCTTCAAAGCGCATGCGATCCCGATTGGCGTTTGCCGATGAATAATTGAGAGAGTCGGTTTTTCCACGACGACGTTCACATCGGAGGTTGACACACTCCGATTCACATTTCGCACGCGGTACATCCGTTTATCAGTTCACGTACGACGTATCTATCGTCGTCCTATCTTCTCTCTCTTTCCTCTTTTATTTTCTAGCAGGTGTCTATCGGTTTGTGGACACGGTGTGCTCGGGTGTGTGATAGTCGACGGTGAGTGACGTGCAATGCGGATGCATCGCACGGTCTAGTTAATCCTTTCCGCACGAGGTAAAACCTACCGGCGCGACGCTTTATATAATAATAAGCTCAGACCCGGTTTAATAACATCCCTACAACCGATAGTGGCAACGTTTCACTTCAAGGCCCCCGGCCGTCTTTCGCAATCCATCGGGGGTTCGTCGATCTTTATCAGTGCATTGAACCCGCATCGTTGCCGATACGTAACAATCGCACGCACGCGATCGTTGTTACCGCATCTCTTCGCAACGTGAACGCAATGTGTATCAGGAATTTTATTACGTTATTTCGAGGAGACTGAACAGACGTTACACACGAAGGAATTTTTACAATCCCGATGTTTGTTTTTGTTGATTTCTTCTCCTGAATACGTATGTGTGTTTGTTCGTTATCAAATAAACGAACTCGACGAATAAAATTCTGTTTCAGACCTGTCAACTTTCGTGCTCTGTACGAATTCGTCGATCTGCACCAGGACGGCGATCCGTACGGCACAGGGCCGTGTTCGCGGATCTTTTACAGTCGAAACCGGGACAACTATCCGGATCGTAAATTCCAGGGACCGCGCGACATATTTCTGTACGGTCGCGGAGGATCGAAAAATATAAGGTAAGATCGCGTCGTCGCCGTTAGATAGTAAATCGAATATATCGAGATCACAAAAATTGAAAAAGAAAACTTTTCATACAACGCACATCTTGAATCTCTATTCGCTGCAATAACAGTATACGGATTGGGAACGTGTATTCGTGAAATTATTATTATATTATTAATAACGAAATTTTTTTTTAAGCGTGTGATCGCGCGCAATAAATTCGTCGAGATACGAATATCATTTGGCCCGTCGTAATTGATCGTTTGCTAATAGACTTACAGCGACAGTTTGTCATTATATGACGTTCTATCGTCGACGTTGGCACCGCATCGATTCGCGAATACCGTCACGAAAGCTAATGTAACGACGTAACGTCGCGATAATAGTGTCGTTAACTCGTTACCATTCGTCAATTTGCGGCGGGCCGTTATTAACGGGCCATTGTGTCGCTTAGGCTGCTTCGTCGTAAAATATACCGGTTTTTTTTTTTTTTTCTACTATCTTTTTCTCGCGATCAAATGATTGGCGGATGACATATTGCGAGAACAGATAAAATCAGAACGCGTCACGCTAAATGACGATTAAAAAATCCGCAGTTGCCGCGTATTGTTCATTCAAGACATTTGTGTGCTAAAATCGTACCTTTTTTGCATCAATTCTCGTTCATCAAATAAGTCGCTAATTATATGCAGTATTTTTCAGCGTGAAAAGCTCATTAAGACCGACCTGTTTCTCAAGAATCGCAAGAAATGATCTTTTTTCTCTCGTATGCGCCGTTCTCGAACGCGATTTTCTCGCAATTCGCAACAAGACGCACGGAATTGGCATTTATTTCCGGCCATGTGTAAAACGAATATGTAGATACACTCCGTCTTTGACGACGAAACGTATGATTCCCCCGTCGAGCGCGTCATTCTTTTATTACTGTCCGCTGAATCGAAACTTCCATCACGTCGATAAAATATCAGTTAGACCGCGACTTTATGACAATCGTAAAATGGGCTTTGTGTCGTTAAACCGAGATCTTTCTACAAATCAGAATTTTGTCCGTAAGATTCGAAAGAGTAACGGTTTTATTTACGATCTTACACATGAAACATATGCGCATTTTGCAGATTTCCGAGATAGAACACGATATATATATATATATTTTTTTGATAGACCGCGGTTTAAATTATTTTAAGAGACATATAATGTTGATTAATGATAGGATATCACACACACCCACAAAACATCCATCGCAAAAGGATCAATTCTATACGATTCAGAAAAATCTGGCAACTGTTATTTGGCCAAGATATTAATTTCCCATTAAGTGTGAGATGAAAGGCAAGAATTTCTTTTTCCGACGAGATAATTGGTATCCGAAAAGAGATCACGAAACTCGATAATGGTGGCGGCGTGTGTTGCCACGCGATCTATAGATCCGTACCCTAGAATCACTTTAGCCGCTTTCCGATTAACGAGCGTTCAACGCGCGCTCGATGCTCCTCGTAATCTTCCTGCAGTATCGATCACTGAAACCGGCTTCTTTGCCTGGCCGGCGAGGCGTGTAGATTCAATTAAGTGCTGAAAGTGCAGGCCAGAACGGGTTTTGCAGCTGCGTGTACCGCTTCGAAGGAGAACACGACGAGGTGGTGAAGCTGAGGTTCAACAAGCTCCTCAATGGGAATCGCACCTGCCGCAGCGTTAGCAGCACCGACTTCAATAGGCTGCTCTGCGTCGGCTCCGAGAACTTCTCGGTTAAGGTGCGTAATTGAAACTCTTGGTAATTGCGATTAGTTTCGTACACGAGCGCTCCGTTGCGCGACCTCCGGCATTGAAAATTAAATTTTGCAATCGATAGGTCACGCTGAGAATCGCGCTGAGAGGTTTGCTTATTGTTAGACATCTATACACATGTGTATGTTGCACGTGTTTTCCAATATCTCATTTTTCCATGTGTGCAAATTTTTATTAGATACAAAAAAAAAAAAAACAAAAAAACACGCACGCAAGAGAAAATTATGGTAAGTAAAAAACAATTTCTTTTGTTTGTTTTTTTTTTTGGTTTGCGAATTACAAATCAAATCGGAAGAGCCAAGCCTCGACGTTACGCGAGCAATAGACTGAATGCGAATTACAGATGCGAATTACAGATACATGATGGAAGTTACGTAGAATTGGTGGTAACAGGTGGCATTGATCGAGTAATTAACAGCGATGGCTTTACCCGTGCGATAGCGAATATCAGCAATCTCTGAATCCAAACACGGAAGATCGAAGTAGGCTCCGAACAGGCTCCCAAGTTTCCAAGTAGTCAATACCGACATGAATCAAACTTAGAACACACGCCGCGATTTGTCTTATTAGTTCGCTGTCTAATAACGCATATACGGCAGTCGGTTGGGACACGACTTCGAGACCGCAATTCAATATCGCGCGCGATATTATTGATCCGCGATTGCAATTCGAAGACCGTGTCCCAAAGTGCGCGCGCAATTCTCATTCTATATAACCGGGAAAACGTTCTAATTACCGGATGTTCGCGAATATCCTTCCTTAGTCACGTTTTGTCAATTAAAACGTGATAATTTGAACGTATTCGAATGATAAAAAAAACAGGAATCAAGGAGCAATCTCTCCGAACGGCTTGTTCACAGGTGCTCGATCTACCCTGGCCGAACGCGCCGCCCATCCAACGTGACTGTCTCTGCTCAAATCGATCGCTACCCATCAATATCAAATCCACCTCTAATATTGTCGAGGTGCATTTCACCGTTCTGTCCATGGACGCTTTGGATGACTACAACAACCTCTTCTTCGAGGGCATCTGGGACTTCGTCAAGACGACACCCTGCATGCAAAAACGCAGAGTCAGGGGACCGTCGGGCGAAATTAAATACACATCACCATCCGAAGATGAGGAGGTAAATATGAGAGAGGAGCTTTAGGATCGCGCTGTAAAAACTCTGTCTCTTAAACATTTTTATCGACCGATGTCGGTTGAAAGAAGATAAATTATGTTCGACGAATGTTCCTACTCTACTCTGACAACGATGTATAAAAAAAATCGTTTAGTTGCAACAATCGTCACTTGATTTCCGACGACACTTGAAAGAGTATCAAATTATCAATTTCAATAGATTTATCTTGTTTTTGAATTAAAACCTTAAATTAAAACAACGAACAAAATAACGACGATTTTTGGCGATCGATTGAGTGATTGTTCCGTTGTTTGTACTTTAATATTCACAGCAGAAGAACTGCGAAGATCAGCCGTGGCTGATCGACCCCGGTCCAAGTCAGTATCTGTATGTGAAACTGCACGGCGTAATCATGTCGAACAGCACCAAGTGCGCGACCAAGAATCGCATCGTCGTGCACACCGGCGGCGCGATTCACGTGTCGGTGTGTCCGAAACCACCTGCCGACTCGCGGCATCACGTGGTGGAGGTGTTCAGCGACGGTTGGGCGGTCAGCAGCAACGCGATGATTCTTGCACCGGGACAGGATCCGATTAGGACCATCGCCGTCGAGTTCATCGTGGAAGAACCGGCTTCCTACACGGTTACGTGGTTGGAGCTCACCCGAAGGTTCGTAACATGACAACATCTATCTTTTCATCGCGCGAATTGCGATTGAAAAATAAAAACTAAGTGTGCAACTTGTTGTCGTTGATGTTTAAAATTAAGAAACATTACATCAAGCATTATCGCGCAAAAAGTCGACGTACGTATTTTCTGATGGTCGACACACACAACAAAAAGCTCGTATAATTGATAGAGTCTTCACGATCTCCTTCTTAAAGCCCTTTCATTAAACTTCGCTGTAACTTATCCGTAACTTTCGCAATCTCTTGCGAAATAATTAATCTCGTAGAAACGAAGATTGCTGCAGTAGATGCGCGTGGTATATCTGCAGTTTTGAAAGTTGCAGAGAGAGAGATCTCTCTCTCTCTCTCTCTCTCGCTATCTACTTTTACACGTAAACAGCGGAGCTAAAGTATACTGCTTACAATGTTCCGCGTCGTTACACAGAATACTCGTGAATTGATAATCTAAAACCTTCGTAAGGAGAAAGAAGATATGGTTGTGAAAGCGAACTTGTCTAAAATCTTTTTCTAAAATATGGGATTATGAAGATGAAACAAATCAGAGCGATGCCGAGAAAAAATAACAACCATAACTTTAGCTTTATCTTTTTCTACTTGTAATAAAAATTCTTAATTCGACACAGATTTAAAAAATATGAACGTCGAAATATGAGAGTCGCGTGGTAGGTAATGGCGGGGCGATTCTGCACGATCTTCTTTCTCTGAAGCGCCGCGCTCGAATGTTTCCTAGGCAAACACCTTAATTAATATCCGCTCGACGTTACATGACCTCGATTGAGCGGAGAGGTTGTCGAGCGACGGCGACGAGTGCGTCGTTACGCAGCGGGAACAATATGACTTCTATATCGATCCTCTCTCTGACCCGCAGACCGTCGGTGACGTCAACAGCGGGCCTGCAAATGTCGCGGGACTGCGAGCAGCGTTGCCCGGAGCTGGACGCATGCATAAACGCCTCGCTTTGGTGCGACGGGGTGTCCCATTGTCCCTCCGGTTACGATGAGGCGCTCACGCATTGCTCGATGCTGCTGCAACTGCCGCCGTTGCAACTGGCTCTGGGTCTGCTCGTCATCATCACCGTCCTCGGCGTGATCGTCTTCATTATCTGGCGGGTGTGCCGACGGCGCGGTCGCCGTTCGATATCCCAGCACCGCTTGAAGAGCATCTCCTCCGAGACGGCGATAATCGACGGCAAGGAAGTGATATGCTGACACAGCGACAGTTCTGTGCGTTACGTCGAGGTCGACCGTGTCACCACTGTGTGACGATCGCCGTCGTCCACGTCGTCGTCGGTCCTCCATAGATCGGCGGTCAGACTCTGTCGCCCGTTGGTGCTTCTCTCCTGAAGCAACCGGGCTTGTCGTCACCGCCGCTGGAGGATCCGCGGAACTGCCTCCGCGTAACGCGCAGAACTGTGTCGTGTACAGGGAGACGTTAGGTGGAAAGAATCGGGGGATTTTTCACCCGCGATATCGGAAAACGCGTTCGATGCTCGATGACTCGGGCGAGTGAAAAAAACGCCTTTTTTTTTGCCAAACGAACGCTTTCGTTCCCGTTATCGGTTGTTCCGGTCGAAAAAAGAGAAAAAGGGAGAGAGAGAAGAGAGAGAGAGAGAAAAAGAGAAAAATGAATCTCTCGTTTTAGAATCGAAGTAACGACAAGTGAGTTGGAAGAGCTGGGCGTTGTCTGATTACAGGGGGATGTGTGTCGAGAATTGTAGAGCAGCGACCGAAGCGAGGATTCTTAGGATTAGAAGTTCGATGATGTCTCTATATATATCGAGTGTAACGTCGAAACGCGGTGGCGTGTAGTAGAACGTCGTGTAACGACCGGATTCAGCGATGTAAATGCACGGTATATATATGTTTACTGTGAATTTTCACTGATTAAATCAATGCTACAACATCATCACCATCCATCACGTGGTATACGGTGCGGATTACTATATTTCGTACTTTCCACGACACGTACTGCCAAAAAAATGCAATTTTCTCATTTGAGACTGAAATTATTATTTGAACTTGAAATTATTCGATAACTTTTTAAGCATAAATATATAGATGTAACGAATTATCTAAAAAGTTCCATCTCTTAATGTCCAATTTCTCGCAAGCGAAACGCGCAAGAGTTTTAGACGTGACGCGTGCAACAGTCACGTGACCGAGTTCCTCTCGCGCGATCTCGATCTCTTTCCGCAGACATCGAAGTAATCACTGCCGCGATTAGCCGCGTTACGTTTCCCGAGCTTTTGATACTTGCGTTATCTTCTCGCGCGCTCGAGAATCTTTACTCTTGTCGTTACACCCCGCGTCGTGACAACCCGCGTGCAAAAGTTTCAAACGATTTCTCATCGAACTCGACCCGCGAGAGTCATTTCGAAAAGTGAGAAGTGGATTAAGAAAAACCAAAAAGAGAGGGAAGGAGAATGAACCACGCGCAACGTAGAATTCAGGCCGCAGAATTCCAAGTGCGAATCACTTTGTAATGAGGACAATAAGTAATAAAAAAAAAAAAAAAAAAAAAAATCCTAGTATTACGTTTCGCTATTACGGTATAGAACGGGCTTAGTGACGATTGAACGACGCCGCGCCTTTGATCGAGAGCCGCGCGATTATAAACGCGACCGTATAAACGCTAAATACCACGGGAGAGATTACATAAAGTGGCGTAACCCCGCGATTGAGCGCCGTAATAAGTAAAACGTTGCGTCTGGCGAGTTTAACAGATCGATAATACGTTGTTAGCGGATTAGCAAGTTATTGCTGGCCAGTTTCACCGACGTCGGTTGACCTTAACCGCATTTTAACGGTTTCGACGGTCGCTAAGTTCAGTGTAGCAAATGTAGTTAAATTAAAGCTGTGTCGAATCGAGAGACAGACGTTGGGGGAGAGATATGAAACGCCGGCTCCGCGTTACACTTCATTTACCTGCTGTATCAATTTAACGGAACTATTTTTAAACGGTCACATACTTTATCCGATCAACAGATATATATATACATATATATATATATATATATATATATACACACACATATATATGCGAGGTGTTTATATTTGATATATCATGAGAGGAAAAACGTTGTATAGCTGAATTTTCGTATAGCTGCCGAGATATATTGTAATAACGTTAATTTTTGCTCAAGGCGCCACGTCGATCCGATTGGCACGTCTTCGACGGCACGAAGAGAAACCACACCCTCGTTCAGAAGTTCCGAGACATCGAGCGTCGCGCGCATCGTTCTAGCACTATAAACGTTAGTTTCTTCTTCAGAATAAGAGTAGAGACATTAAGCGATTCTATATAGAACCGGGGGAGCGAACTTTCGGGCGTCGGTTCCCTTTCTTTTTAAAACATAAAGAGCGCGTGACATGACTCACACGAGAGAAAGAGAGAGAGAGAGAGAGAGAGAAAGAGAGAGATTGTCTGTAAAATATAGGTGATTAGAAATGGACGACGCGCACGTGTCGAGTCGCGTGTCGTCTGCTGCAAACGATTCTTAGATAATTACGAGACGTCGATCGAGGAAAGAAAACACTAGAATATTTGATGCAATGTGTGTGACGTGTTACTTTGTGTTGCGGCCGTGGTTACGCGAGAAACTCCGAAAAATCTCCGCCTATCATTTACTGCCAAAAATAGTCGATTACGTCGCCGACTGCGAAATAATTTTTAATATGTATTACCGTTGCATGTGTTCGTATCATTAATAGAATCTGATTGGTTATTCATAGACCGTTTTTTTTCACATCGGCGGATTATTATTTCATAAGAATCGTATGCCGTAAATACGGTCAATTGCGAAGAACTCTTATTCGTGGTATCATGGCCGCAGATCTCTTTCGGACGTCTGCATTGCGCTTAGGTTGCACTTCAATGTGAGCTAGTTTAAGGAGCGTGTAAAAAAAAGTGTACGAAAAAAATTACTAAATCTCGCCGTTTTTAATCGGCCGGACGAGCGAGAGGAAATTGTGGAAAATTCTACACATGCACACAGACACACACACACACACATACACACAAGAACAAGATATTTCGCGATAAGAGCTTACGGAAGTGCGGTCTCGGCCGACGACGGAGAAAAATTTTCAGCTAGAGATATATTGACCAAGTTTCAAGCGGTATAGCGCGCGCCGACTTCAGGCGACTTAATTACTCACACTTTAGCGATCTCAGAAGAGAAGCGAAATATAATATGTAGACTCTTCAGTAGCCTGAAATTATGTGATAAATATATGATGCTGTTTTCCTCGGAGCTGTGCTCCGACATTATTGTTACGCCGGGCGAACGGCGTCTATCAGTGCGCAGACACATTCGAAAAGCTACTTAATTTCCTCCGTCTCGTTGTACTTCCATCGAAATCGATGACGAGGATACCAGAACGGAGGCCCAGCGAGACGAAGTAAAATATATGACCGAATATATATATATATGTTCACTCGGTCTCGTGCACATCGACGTCACACGCCGCGGCTTGTACACCTTGTTCATATTTGTACATAATCGATTATTTATCTATTTGTATCGATTAACGATGTGTACTTCCGCTCGCACACACTTCAATCCCGAGAGAGCGTACAATTCTCGTTTCAATTATATTCAGCTCGCGCACTTCTGTATAGAGCACTCCTCATAATTTCATGAGCGTTGTTTAACGGTCAATTTTAATGAGCAAATTCGACGAAGCGACGAGTAGGCTTGGCTCCATCTCCGTTAATTAGCGAAGATGTAATTATGATATTATATCAATACAATTATATTTGCTGAGAAAATGGTAAATGTAACAGTCGCGCGCGAGAGAGAAGACGTTAAATAATTTTGAGTCCCAAGGCGCGACACATCGAGGTCGCACCGCGTGTTATCTTTTAAATTTTATAACCAAGCTCGTCGTGTCACAATGTCAAGCGATAAAACTTGGGCATTTACAACTTTGTCTCGTGAGACTTTTAGTATGTCGCGATATGTGTGTTATCAGTTTTGATAAAATTTGCACAAGTGACGCACAACAATTTCAACAAGCTCTCGCTGCTCTGTTTTTTATTAATGTATGCGTAACAAAAAAAAACTTGTCAAATTGACGGAAAATACAAGAAAAATTGTGAGATCTTCTCATCAGTTTTTTGAATTAGGAGCATTTTTAAATAATACGCAAAAGCGTTAGCAGTGGGATTTTTCTTTTATCGCGCACAAATGTGCATTTACACTTCGGTTTTCGTTTCACGTACAGTGCACGTCGATATACTGCGAGCAGAAGTTCGCACTTTGCTGCTTTACTACTTGATAAGTGTAGACCTTGAAAAAAATCACTATAGTGTCGCGTACATTCTCTCGAAACAGGCTGCACAGGAGCAAGTGCAACGAGAAGTTTAAGAAGAATCAACGAAGAGGAACACAACGCGCAAATCAATGCTGAAATATCGCGTGTCATCAACTAAAAAAGTATAACATTCTCTATATTCTACTTGGGAGTGTTTACGCAACAATAATTATGACGTATAAACTGAGAGAAGTAAGAGAGAGAGAGAGAGAGAGAGAGAGAGAGAGAGAGAGAGAGATGTAAGTGTAATAGGTTTTTTAGTCCTTCGAGAAAAAAACATTAAATGAAGACAATCGAGGACAATTGAGTGTTCCTCAATACAACAAAACAAAATTCAACACAAACTCAGTGAAGTGAAATTTAATTTTATCTTCATTTTGTACATCCGTTAAAAAATACTTGTGTGTAATTCTACGCACGTCACGGATATTTTTGTGGCAAAATTGAGATTTATCGCGCTTACATTCTAAGTGATAACATTACGGATTAGTCAGACTACGCGTACTACGCACGTCACTTGAAACACGCAATTGATTACGTCTTGTGTTTAAACAGGAAGACAGCGATGCAAGTTCTTTTTTTATCAAGAAAAGGAGGTCATGCGGTTTTATTATCCATCGTTTTTTTTTTTTTTATATATACTCAGATATTTTTATATCTTGATCCTTTCTCTTCTGTCTTTGTACTATGACGTGACACAAGGTAACACGTTAAACTTGTTATTAAAATGCGGTTGCAAAATTGCTTGATTAAAAAAAGACAAGATTAAAAATATAACATCATAAGAAGAGTGCAACTGATTTGACGTGGAAAACCTCAAGTATTTTTTCGAACAATTTTAAAATAGTTTTGCTCGTGTCATGATATTCTCTTGTTAAATATTGATATTAATTATCTTTCAAATTTATTATTTACTTGGGACCAAAGATATTATTTAATTAATATTCCCTCGGCCTGACACACACACACGCACAAAATGACGTAATCGCTTTGCTTCACGCGAACACGTCTCACGCAAAAATATCGAGATTCTAAACGACTGAGATTCTGTGAGCAGAGAACTAAAGACTGATTATTTACATGTATTTTGCTTCCGTCATTAAACAAAAAAAACCTCGCACTGCCACTACGAAATCTCATTTACGACTGTAAATCGATCTCATTTGTAAATCACTTATTTACAATAAAAATTTCGTAAGTAAAACCACTTGTGCTCGCGCCAAAAAAAAAAAAACAATATTAAGATTACGTAATTTAAGTACAACTTCGACTAAAAAGTACATTGTTCGATCTATTTTATACGATCTCTATAAAAACACTGCGAAAACTTTTATAATTTTAAGTCACGGTTGAACCCGCAATGTAACGATATCGGCTTTAAAGCCATGACCCAGATACGGAGTTATCTTCGCTAATATGTTCCAGCCCGTCGGGGAGAAATTTTTTCCAAAAATAGATCGTCGAAGGTCTTCTTCTAATTACGTTAATCGTTCCCTGACACGAGCAAATTAATTTACAGAGAATGTCGACAGCGCGTAAATAAATGCACTCTAATTACATGCACAATTTATCATTTCCCAATTTATGACAGGAACAATTTTGATTTTCTAAAAGAGAGAAAGAGAGAGAAAATAAAGTAAAGAAAAAAAAAACATTGTCTTAGCAGAACGCAAGCAGTGACCTCCTTTTAAAGAATAATGTGTAACACGCCTGATATCCTTGTAATTGTGTACAATTGCTTCAATTCAAATGACAGAGAAACAAAGAAACAAGTTTTACTCTCTACCTTTTTCAATAATATTTCCCTGTCCTTTAACTTATTTCAGCTAATTAGTAATATTGCACACAAGAGTCTGATGACCGCCTAGATGTTGTGAAAAAACATGAAAAAATATCCGATTATGCGTGTAAGTCGCGTACGCATACTCGATAACAACAAGACTGTGAGAAACGTGTCATCGTGCGCACGTACAGCGCGTACTGTCTTCGAAAATGGTTACATTCCCATATCCGATGACAGTAAAAGTTTACTGGGGGATGCACCACCTGATAATGCACGTCGTATATTGTGCGAATACGACCGCGACGTTATCGCATCGTGTTGGGAGTGGAATCGCGACTTCGACGTTCGCGCATCGCCATTTATTGCCCCGTAGCGCGAAATGAGCGGTAAAAGTTTATTATCGCGCGCGTCTGTGTGAAAATCTGAAAGATTTAACGAGCGCGCGAGTCAAGACGCTTCGAATTTCTCACCAAAATTAATTAACGGCTTTATCCGCCGATTATTATTCGCGCGATTGACAACGCGGTTTTGTCGAAGATTGTTGATCCGTAAGTGATCAACAATTCGATGTTTGAAATTCGCGTGGTGAAAGCTCGTTACAATATCGTTGAACTCTCGAGTAGTTAATTTCGCGCCTGACCTAAACGTCAGATTTTATCAAGAACCGAGCGAAGAAATGAATTCGAGCGATCCAGAATGAATTTAAAATCGGGGATCGCACAGAAGCTGCATAATTACTTATCGAAAGTTGGCGCGAGAGATTCGACGTTTAATCCCTAACTCTCTCTAAGACGGAGATGAAACTTTGATCTAAGGATTAAACGGGATTTTAATGTAGAACGAAGTTATATACGCGTTTAAACGAAGACTTTAAAAACCGTTTATTTTTTAAATATTGCAACAATATTACATACCGTGTCATATGTTCTTCAACCAAACGCAGGCGAATTGCAAACGCGCGTGTTTTATCAACGGTAATGATAACCCACAATATCTCTGCAGATATTTATAGCTACATAGTCCTCGAGAGAGACGCGATTTTAACTATTCGCCGATTTTGAAGAGATATCGCCGTGTAGCTTTTCTCATCTGTAAATATACCAATCGCTGTGCAAATGACCGGAGTAATGCGAGACGAATTTTTCGATTACCGGCTGATTCTCTCATTTCTCATTGCGATGATATTGTGTAAATAAGCGTAAAAGTTCAAGCAATCCTAGATGACGATGTAAATCAAGTAAAGTAATTACTTAGAGACGATTTAGATGTTATTTACTAACGAAAAATGTGTATGTGTGTAAAAAACAATTATACCTGCGACGAGCACAAATCGACGATCGAAATGTCGACTGTCAAATCCATCATAATGAATTGTTGATACAAAGAAAAAAGCGTATGTATTTACTATATTTTTTATATTTATCTTTTCTTTTCTTGCCATCACTTATTTACTATCTTCAGAAGACGGTTTATTTTTATTCTCTATTTTTTTACATACCAGACGCAAAATTCTCATTACTATATTTCTACAAAAAATATCAGTTATGTTAAATTTGTAAAAAAAAAATGATTTTTTAACTTCGTTGGACACGTAAAGGAAAAACAATCAGAACGAGACAAGAATGTCATCTGCGGCGAATTAGTATCGTGCAACGTGGTATGTTTTTGATTACGTAATAAATAGTCAGCTACTACGGTCGCGTGTTTGTTACATTACCTCCTTAATACATTGTCTGCGCGGTTATTACGCAAATGAAACGTTGCAACGAGACGAACGACTTGCGTGATCGCATGTACGTACATAAAATTCTATATTGCCGAGACGCTGCCGAAGATGCGACGATTTATCATCCCGATGTTTCACAACTCATATATTTACAATTAGTCGCGAAAACAAAATGTAAAGCAATTGCTTCAGTTTATCTATTTTATTTTATTTGTTTATCTGTTCTATTCAATTTTTTATTTTCTTCATTTATTCTCTTCTCTTTATTTTTTTTAGTGAAGAAGTTTATGTTATACTTAAGTTCCTAATAAATCTAAATTTGTATCTAGGGCTGTCTTTGAACATCGAGACAAATCACTGTTTGTTATCACGAGTCTTTGCATATTCATCTTGAAATGGTGTTTTCTTTGTATCTTTAAGATGCAAAATTTACTTTTACAAGCGTATAGTTTAGTTTCCGCTTGCGACTATCTTCTATTGACTCGCGTATTAAGTCTAATTGCGCAATCAATTGGCAGTCATTGTTCACGTTGAATCGAGTTGTGCATCCAGAGAAGGCAGCGACCCGAGCCGATGAGTCATTAATGTGTCATGATTTATATTTGAAGTGGTGGCCTTTCCCGGAAGCAAATGCGTCATTTGACGTCACTGGTGTGGTGTATCCGATCCGTAGTACGCATCAGACTATCTGCTGACGAGAACGTCATTATACAACAGACGAGGTGTGCGAGGCAATGTTTAGATCGGCAAAACGAACATCACGCGATTCCGGTATCACGTGATGCTAGGAAAACCAACGATGTGTCACAACATACACACACACACACACACGTACAATTCTATACATGTACATTAATTAATTCACAATAAAATAAGAACAATAACGATCGATCGCCTGTTGAACATATAAATCTTACTTGATCCTCTCCGACACATGCTCACGCGACATGCATATAGTTACTAATTGTACCATTTGCCGCGACTCGAAGTATATTATCGAATATACGCAACATTTTTAATAAATTATTTTGAAGATTGCGCGTGTGATTTTCTTCTTTACAATCCTTCCACATTTCCTCAACCTTCTTATTTTTGTGACCACTTTTGTGACAGCACAGTCATTTTATAGCGCAGCCTGAACCATAGGCGTTTTTGAAAATATCTAAAGCCTGTTCTGCAATACAGTCGTAAGCTGTAAGTCGTAAGAAATTGATCAATCACAATCGATTATTCTTCTGTGATTTGTCTGTGACTGATCAATTTCTTACGATTTACAGCTTACGACTGTATTGTAGAACAGATTTAATTTCTTCATCTCTAAGTTCTCAACTTTATCTAAAAGATAAAGTATATCTTTTTGTATATCTATATCCAGGGGATAGCTACCGGGAGGTATGAAGAATCGAGCCTAAGTAAGAAAAATTTCAGAATTTTCCATATGCCAAGCCTAAAAACTGTTCTCGACAACAGAGTTCAAAACAATTACAAATCGGAAATCACACTAATAAGTCCTAAATAGTATAGCATAAACGTATTGTAATATTGTCACAAACATATATCGTAAATAAAAATTGTTCAAAAAGCAATTGTGAAAAAGAAAATCTGTGTAAAGATTTTGTGAATGAAAAATAAATCATTTTTTAAAACAAACATCGATGACGATTCTTTATGCATCGTAGAATATACTAGCATTTGAGTTTTTTTCTGGATATTTGTTTCCCTAGTATTTTGATCATCTCTGCGTCAATATTTTAATTGTCTTTTAATTCATATATAATTAGAGAATTGTGACTCTTTGTAAAAAAAAATCTTAAAAAAAGTGAAAACTTATATTTGGAGTTTATATTTTGAAGAGACTGTTGTTCCGTGTATTATATAAAACTGTCTGCGTGATTATTTTCCTGACTATGATTGGTAGTTGACTAATGTTGACTTGTAATGATTAGTACGTATTAGAGTGACGTGCATCAATAGTGACTTGTAGAAGACAACGAGTTGAAGCACAGAGCTATTTTTGACCAGAATGTTCGATTCTAAGCTCAGAACTGGTAGTATTCAACGGCGAACTGGTAGTATTCAACGGCGCTAATAATATAACAATTTTCGGAAAACAAATTCCAATTACTGGCTATGTACATTGTGTTGCGGTCATGTCTATTCTTGCGGTCTTCTAACAACTATTCGAATGAAATTGCCAACGTGACATCAAGATTATTTTAATTTCAACTAAATAATTCCATTTGAGCATTAGCAAGCAGCATAACTCATAGATATTAGACAATAGATATATTACATTTATCTAAATATTCGCACGCATTTTTACACGTCCGGCGTCCGTATAGTTGTCTTTTAGTTTCTATTGTGTTGTTTCCGCAGGATTTTCAGTGACGTCAATTGTCAAGAAAGAAACCTGTATTTCCCCACCACCGGATCTGACCTTACCACTGCCAATTATATAGTCCATCATTCTCTCTTCGTTTCTCTAGCACTGTGTCGTGCATCTCTTGTCATTCTTGTGACACGTTTTGTAGGCGGCGGTTGGCAGGTTAGAGGCGTTTTGTTTCCTGATTAACGCGTATACGTCATACAAGAAACCTACGGGATTCAACGAACAATCTCAGGTGAGCTGGTGACGTCGGATTATAAAATTCAGCGTTGTACGTAGTTCATCTTCAGTGTGTTTCGGTGTTTCGTAACGAGAAGACATTAGCGACATTTGTGTTCAGTGGGCGTAACCAATCATTCGTTTCGTTTATCCTTGTCAAGGTGGTTGTCCTTCACTTCTTCGTTAACTTGTCATAATAATATCGATAATAATTGCTGTAAATATTATATGTTACATTCATATTACGTTGTTTATTTTCAATGTTTGACTCTCTTGCTGTATTAATATAACAAATATCACAGTTAATGTGATGATAATTAACGAGAATATACACGAATTACCATATGGTCGGTTCTGTGATTCAGCGTAAAAACAAGTTTTGTAAATTTGTATTTTTCGGTGTGTGCAGGTACCTTCAGTGTAACAGTTTAACTCTCGAGCAGACAAGATGAGCTACGGTTATCAAGTGAGTACATCTATTTTATCACTATTGATTAAAGAACTTTTGTTTTTTAATAATATATATGTTTCACTTTCATATGTTTTTGAATAAAAATTATAAAAGTTTTTCTCAGTTGATATACAATTATATCAACTGATATAGCAATATACAAAATCAACTAACAGTTTTTGAAAATTGGCTAACAGCTTTTTAATCAAAGAAAGTAGACAAATCTTTGCACAGAATTGCTTTATATATTTCTTTCTTTTATTTACTTTATTTAAACCTTCACATATCCAAAGGGGCCACCTGTTCAATTCCCGAGACGAGCAGGACCACCAACATCATTTGGGGCTCCATCTGGTACACCCTCTGCCCCTGGTGCTCCGTCTTATCCTTCAATGGGCTTCCCAAATGCACCACCAACATCTTTTGGCATGCCTCAACCCTATAATCCTTATCCAACTCAAAATCAGTCCATGCCTGTTCCTGGCGGTGCCACCAATGTGTATCCCCCGCAACCTATGCCTATGCCAATATCCAGCAGTTATTCACCTAGCACACATTCTAATTATCCTGTACCATCTCCGCAACTTATGCCCACACCTAGTTATCTACCTAGCATGCATTCTAATCATTCTGCACCCTCCCCTTATCCACAGCAGCAAACTGGTAATATGTATCCTGATCTCTATAAAGCACCAGATAGAGAATGTTTCAGTAGCATGGCTCCATCCTCTTATCCTTTGCATGCAACTAGTTCTGTTCCATACCAAGGCGGAAGCTATCCCGGGGGGCAGGGGGTTGGCTCGTATTCTTATTCTGCTAATCCACCTACTGCTGTTCCACGTGGTGCTACCCCAGCCCCCCGAAGAGATCGGTTTACGCCTAAGGTGAGATCAAGAATGATGTTTAAAACTTGATTAAAGTTCTATCGAGATGTGATGAGTTTTGTGTTTACAGGTTCTTGCTTACGAATATGCTACAGTAATTGCAATAATTTCTTATATCTTGATGTGAGATTCTTGTATTACACAAACTTTATGAAAGTTGAATATTATTTGTTTTCAGACTTCCCCTACTGTTGTGCCTTACGATGCTTTCGATGCTCGGGCTGACGCGGAAGCTCTAAGAAAAGCTATGAAAGGATTTGGCACCGATGAGAAAAGTATCATACAAGTTCTTGCCAATCGCAGCAATTTGCAGCGTCAAGAAATCGCGTCCCAATTTAAAACTCTTTACGGAAAAGTAAGAATTGAAGGTCAAAACTTTTGTTACGCGAACTAAAACAAAAATATTATTATTGTGTATTTCTCAATTGATAGGATCTAATAAAAGATCTGAAGTCCGAGTTGTCGGGAAATTTCGAGAAACTCATTCTTGCCATGATGATGCCACTACCTCAATATTACGCCAAAGAACTTCACGAAGCTATGTCTGGTCTTGGTACTGATGAAACTGTGCTCATTGAAGTATTGTGCACTATGTCCAATCATGAAATTTCTATTATTAAACAGGCGTACGAAGCGAGTGAGTTCATTTGAGCAAATCAACTTTACAAAATAACATTCACATTTCTATCCTATATTCCATTCAATTATGTAATATCTATTTGCGTTTCAGTGTACGGAAGAACATTGGAAGACGATTTGATTTCTGATACATCTGGCACTTTCAAACGCTTAATGGTGTCGCTGTGTTGCGCCAATAGAGATGAAACATTCAACGTAGACCACGCCGCCGCGATGGAAGATGCTAAACAACTTTTACAAGCTGGTAATTGATGACAAATATTTAAATAGTCTCGGTATTATTTTATGTCTATATTCATTTTATTTGTGTTTCACATTTTTCCATTTTATCTAAAATCATCATTTTTTTTCACACATTGCAGGAGAGCTTCGCTTCGGCACAGATGAATCTACCTTTAACGCAATTCTTGTCCAGAGAAATATGGCGCAGTTGCGACAGATATTCATAGAATACAACAACATAACAGGTCATGACATTGAAACAGCCATTGAAGAAGAATTTTCTGGTGACATCAAAAAGGGTCTTCTCGCGATTGGTAAATATAACAAATTGTGAATACGATAAAATGAATACTGGACTATTTACTGGAACACAAATATCTATCCAACAGTAAAATGCGTCAAGAACAGAGCCGGTTTCTTTGCCGAACAATTGTACAAAAGCATGAAAGGTCTTGGAACGGACGACAGCCGCCTTATTCGATTGGTTGTGACTCGTAGTGAAATAGATATGGGTGAAATAAAGGGCGTGTTTTACCAAGAATATGGACAGTCGTTAGAAGATTTTATATCTGTGAGTTATTCAACATCAGAAAATATCTATTGGGACAATTAGATGTGTCTGTATACTTACCTGCATATTTACGTTGTGATCTAATTTCTTTTTTTTTTTTCAGGGTGATTGCTCAGGGCACTACAAGAAATGTTTATTGGCACTAATATCTTAAAATATTTTTGCAGTCGCATTGTTCCATTGCATTTATCATTTATCTGTTTATGTACGATACATAAGACGTCAAGGTTTTAATTTTTTTTAATGCGCGTTTTAATTTTTTTAAATATGTTCTACAGATACACACGGGTAAATAATTTTTTACACACAGATGACTTACATGTACGAATTTTGTATCGTACGTAGTATGAATACTTAACTGAGAGATTTCGTAAAATTTGACAGTTTTATGTGTCTACATATATGCGTAAAATTTTTGGTTAGAAGTTGATGAATAAGATTAAAACACGTTCTTTGCGCACGATCATCTCTGATCTTATAAAAGTAACAAAGAGTAAACATGTATGACATACGCGTTTTTAAAAACTCAATATAATTTTTTAAGTTTTAAGTTAGAGTTTAACATGTAATCAATAAGAGAGTCTATAAGGAAAAATGGATAATTTAAAAAAAAAAAACTCCAATTTATATACACATACACATTTAAAACTAATCAAAATTGAATGTTCCTATATCGTAAACGCCTATAACACGAAATATAACTTTGACAGATGAAATTTGACGGATGAAAGTTTCGATAACAGCGTGCCAATATGTGTATTTTATAGAACGAATCTCATATAAAGAGATTTATAATATGTAAAGAGAATCTCGCGCAGGAATTGTCTATAGCTTTGTTACTTGCTCTATGAAAGAAAATATATATTTTTTGCACTTTATATTAAGAAACGATACTTCAGAACATTTTGTAAAAAGTATTTTTTATGATATATTCATGTGTATGCGTATTTGTTCATACACATGAGAAAGATAATATTTTCTTGCATACAATATGTGTTACAGTATTTATAAAATACTGAGTTGATGTAAAAAAAGGAGCTCTATTTTATATATACATATATATATATATATATATATATATATATAACATATACATATATTAAAAGAATAAAATGTTATATATTTAACTTGTGCGCGTATATATGTATGTATCTTATCTTGATTCTTATATTTACTCTATAAATAAATTTGCATAAATAAACTTTTTAATTGATATAAATCAAATTATTCTTTATAGTTCTCAGCTATCACAATACTAACACCATTAGAAACTGTTAGAAACCCACAACCATAAAATTTTACATACACGCGCGCGTGTATATAACATTTAATTAATAATAACACACATACCTGGAATTTATTGTGGACCTTAGAATTTTAGATCCAACAAGGAAGGGATGCGGGAGGGATTAAGATCGTTTCTCGACACTCAGCAATAGCCGATACCAAAAACTATGACACCGCTTATAACAATGACAATCGGATATTACTATACACTATTCTTCTTTTGTGATAAACATTCGCAAAACGTTTTCGCCACTATTGCGTTAATAATATTCACGAAACCGCACAAAAACACCCGCGTAAAGTACGAACCAGCTCGATCCGCGCGCAGCCGCTATTTGGAACTTTTGTAAAATGCTTGCGATTCTCGAAGTATCGAATATCGATTGCTGATGGGCGATACCTCGATACCTCGATACCTCGATACCTCGACTGTGGGTGTATTTTAAGATTTGATACGCATGTGGACCGAAAACGATTATTTCATACTACTTACCGCTCTAGGTCTAGAAGCTATATGCGCATCAAACTATATAGTTTCAACTATAGACTTTATAGACTGTCGGATATCGTCACTCTTCCTGTCGTCAATGCTGCAATATATTTTTAAATAAAACGTCAACAGTAAGCAAATCAACCAATCACAGGTCAACATTCTTTCAAATGTAGCTTACGTTCCGGATATTGTTGGCTCGTGATTGGTTGATTTGCTTGCTGTTTATTGCTGCTTTTTTGCACTAAGCCGCCATTAACAATATATTTATGAACTATGTATTCGTTTTATGCAAAGTCGAATTCTGACATGTAATAATCACGTGTAATAATTAGTTCGAGCAGTTTTTTAATCATTTTGCACGTGTCGAGAGGAAATTTCTTATAAGATCAATAAATCATTCGTGTATCCACTCTCTGCCTGATACGACAAATAAACATCGTAACAATGTCAGTCTCGTGATAAAGTAGCTTTTGAAGCTGCATTATCAATTATAATAAATCTTGCGAGAGAGAGAGATAGAGAAAAAGAGAGAAGTAACTAAGCGCGGCATATCATCACGAGATTCGATTCGAATCGCTTGTATGTATATCTCTCCGAAATGAGTAATGAGAATATCAAATACACAGTTCTGGTGACCGGTTTTGGTCCTTTCGACCAATATAAAAAAAATCCTAGTTGGGAGGCAGTGAAAGACTTGCTGAGCCTATGGAAGAAATACGAAGAATTTCCAAATTTTCAATTAGTCACCGTACAAATTCCGGTCTCGTACGAGTGCGTATCCACTTACATTCCTCAGCTCTGGCAACAATACAATCCCATAGTAAGTATAAATGTACAAAATTACATTTTCGCAGTACGTTGTTTCTCAAAATAATCTTTGTGTGTTTAGATTGTTCTACACGTAGGGGTGTCGAGCAAAGCTGAGTGTTTGACAATCGAACGTTGTGCTCACAGCACTGGCTACAAAAGAATGGATGTAGATGGCAAGTGTCCTGATGAAACCTATACAGAATGTTGCGTCTTGGCAACGCAGATAAATGTCGAAGAACTTTGTCATATAAATAAAGATCTTGCACACGAATATATAGCCTGTTTTTCAGACGATGCCGGTAGATATCTGTGCGAATACATATACTATAAATCTCTCTCTATTAATCAAGCAAAGACTTTATTTGTGCATGTTCCGGATCTTTGCAAATCTTCAAGCATGCACACTGCAAATGACTTATACAAGATGTTGAGTTATTTAATAAAAACTTT
This sequence comes from Pseudomyrmex gracilis, assembly GCF_002006095.1. Lineage (NCBI taxonomy): Eukaryota > Metazoa > Arthropoda > Insecta > Hymenoptera > Formicidae > Pseudomyrmex > Pseudomyrmex gracilis. Next base: position 505,418 of record NW_018020606.1, read on the forward strand.
GAAACATAGTTAGAATTTTATTTTTTGTGCGCAGCAGATATATGCTCGAGAATTTGCAAAGTACAATAATATTCAAACACTTGTACAACACTGCGCGATTGATATATTATTTACATGTAAATACCTGTAAAACTAAATTTTTATAATTCCGTAGTATGTAATGCTAATGATATGCATTGTGTGAAGATTTTTACGTGTATCATATTTGGGAATGTACAAATACAAAATGTGATTTATATACATAAGATAAAAACAAATACATTTTGTTTTTGCATTAAAAATGCCTAATATTATTTAATACAAATGCTGTACTGTCCAATTATTTATCTCATCCGTTACAACTCATGATGTAAGTTTAAAACTTTGTTCGCGCGGGTGGAATATTGTATCTGATTTCCATGGATTCTGGTTTTCTGAGCAATCGTGCCACGTGTCCCATCTGAATTGTACAATCGGGATTTAGATTCGGTGGCAACAATGTACATTCTCGCTCCAAGATACACGCTAATCCTTCCAATAATTCCACAAATCCTATTGACACCGCTGCGCGTCGTAACCTGTTCACCTCCTGTAAAATCGCAAAAAGAATCGATCATTATTACTCAAATCGTACAAAATACTATGCGCGTTCTTTTCTTTACATTTTACCTTGTAAAAGTTTTGCGTTTTCTCCGGTAATTTTCTCGCGTGTCTCAGTATTTTTTGAATATCCGATTGCAAGCCAACTTGTCGAATCCACGAAGGAGCATTTTGCGTGTAACTTCTCTTTTCGGTTGGCCTGACTGGAAAATCGACTACTAAATCATTGCTGGAATCCATTGGACCGAGATTGTTAAAGTCGCCTAACCACGGTACCACATCAGATCCTGGTTCGAGTACCGTTAACATTAAGTTAGATTTCTTCTTGGTATCTGCCCATGAATATATAAATCCGTACCAATCATTGTTTAACAAACAAAGGGCTGCCATATTTTCTACCTGCAAGATATATAATTTGTCGTTCAGATCATATCAAAAAACTAATTACTGTAATTACTTGTGAAAATATTACTTTTAATGCTCCGTGAAGCAGCACACAAAAGGATGGTATTTTTCCCTCATCTCCGTTCTCGTCAGTGTCCGAATCTTCTTCTAGAGATATGCCCTGAACGCTCGAAGTTTTTTCTGTAACCAATGGTAATACCAAGTGTCTAGAGATAGAACTTGGACTACCAACATCTCTCACTTGTATGAATCCGCATATCTCAATATTCTTTGATATTACCAAACCTGGCTCTAATTCAAAATCAGTCTTTTTTGTATAAGGCTGAAATAAATAAATAAATAAATGTACAAAATGTGATTATTCCTTACGAGCCATAGTATGTGAAGCTTGATATTACCATAGGAGCTGGTGATAATAAAATACGGGAACCTAAATTGCCACACTTTAGATATCCTTGAAAGGAAACATAATTTGTTTCAGCTAGCTTCTGGAAGCAAGCTGCTACAGAATATTTATTAAGTGGCGACTCTGGAACCAATACAACACTGTCATTGCCAGCTAGATCAACCAAACGTTGATAAAGAGGTAGGCCAATTTGCAAACTGGGATCTAAAATTATAACAATATGTGAATAAAACAAAGTAAAAGTAATAGTTCAATAAGAGAAAGATACTAAATACCAATGAGTTTTTATTTACCTTGTTGTGATCCAATACAGACTATACTCAATTTTGCTGGAAATGGAAATGGAAGTGGAAAAGTATTTGCATCTTGTGTGATATTCAAAGAACTTAAAGAATGACCTAAGGACATTGGCCCTACTCCAGGATTGCCATCTGTAATTAGTATCACTTGACAAGCAGTAGTGTTACTCCATTCTGCCATAATTATATTATTAACACCACGTAATGCACTTTGGATGCATGTCTTGTCCCATTCCTCGATATTTTGTAATTTTGCACGTATGCTGTCATAATCGCGAGTAAAAGGACAAACCACTTCGTACAATGATGAAAATATAATCTGGAATTTGATATACATATATATATATATATACATGCAAAGCATTTATTATAATAACATATTTATTATCCACCACAACACAATATAATATTTATGCCATGTCTTTCTTTCTCACCAATGAAACAAATTCCAGCTTCGAATTAACTTGTAAATATTGTAATAGAGCGTTTATACCGTGGACCGCTAAATGACGCCGTGTCAGTGGTTCATTCTGTAAATTATCGTTCGCTCCATTTGTTAATACGGGTCTTCTCATTGACAAAGACACGTCTAATGCAATAACAGTCGGCATTTCGATACGTCAGCGAGAGAAAACAAAAAACTTCGATCAAATCCACCAAATACTAGAAATATTTAAAAATCTTGTAACATGTTTATTATTAAATAATACTTTGGTAATTTACTCAGAAAGAATAGCTGCTTAGTCTTAAGTATCGACGAGTTTATGCTCACTTGACGCAGTTGTGCGTAAAATGAAAGAATTTAACAGGAAAAAGTATCGATCTAATACAGCACATATTCACATATAAATTTGGTGGACAAAGTTTTTTTGACTTAATTGAATAATTGTCAACTTTAGCGCTCAATAACTCACTTAGCAAAGCAAATTGAGCACTTCTTTCCTACCAGATTCTTTTGATTATGCGTCAAACAAGCATAAACTTATCAATATCTGAGACTGAGTAGCTATTTTAAATAATTACCTAGATTTTAATCTGTATTCATTTTATTTATTTCGTTTTAATGTGTTTCTACCGAATCCAATCAAACCGTTAAAATATGACACTGTTTAGGTTAGGGTTCGGTTGGGTTAGGAAATTTGTTATGCTTACAAGCCCCTCTAAAAACTATTTTTTTTGCAAGAAAAGTTTCATGTTTTCTCTCTATTACAGGTCTTTTTTTTATAACAAAAAACACTTTTGACATTATATATCATACACATGTATATTTATCTATTAAAATTTTATTTACAAAAATAGAAGAAAATCTAGTAAAATATATTTGAAACTTATATTACAGCATGATATATATTTCTTAGATTTACAAAAACAAATTTCTCCTATAATAGACATATCACATTAACTTATGTTGTCCATTGATCCAACACTATTTGTATAATTTGAAATCAATGCAAAATAATATTTCTATACTTTATAACTCAATAAAATAATAACTTAGTTTTTAACAATCTAAACATACAAAGAGCCATCAGCAGGACCTAAATATCTCATAGAAATCAATATTACATCAATTAAGGTCCACACACCTAATCCACCAAAACTGAAGAGCTTGCCAATGCCTTCTTGCCAATGTCCCAAGTAAAACCTATAAATTTTAATAAATATTTGTGAAAGAAAAAACTGTTGCATTTAATTAAAATTTAACTATTTTACAAAAAGTATATTGTTGTCAAGTGTAGTTAATTTTATGATAAAGTTATTTCATCAGTTTGAGAGAACTAAGATCACATTGGATCAGCCTTTACATATAAGACTAGCAACACTCAACAATAATATACTCATTGTAAAACAGATTTTATAACTAAATGTTATACAATAGAAAAATACCTATCTGCTCCAAATCCTCCAAGTGTAATGCTCAAGATCAGAGCTGTAGACCATCTATATCCAACTGTCCAGTTACAAATCAAATTTTTCATGAATCTTCGCCTGCCCAGACATAATATATCGCTATTTACTGTACAATTTGTTCTACAACAAGAATATTTCATCAAAACTGTTGCAATTTAAATATAATGGAATTACGACCGACATTAACATACCTGTAATATTGTTGTGGTGATGCTACAGAATTACAATTATTTTTCTGATGACACTGATGTTCCGAGTGATCAGTTTGATAACAATAACGGCATATATATTTTTTTGTAAAAGTTTGTTCTCCCTGTATTGATAGAATAGTTCAAAATTTTATTTAACAATAAATCATTATACCAAATATATATGTATATATATATATATATATATATCATATACATGTGTGTACATATGTATATATATACATATTTCAATATATATATAATAAAGACATTCTAATATTAGTTATATACTACATACTATACAATCAACATGTTCTATCACAGAGCAGTTAGCAACTAATGTTTCACCATATACACAAGTGTAACTTAAATTGCATTTCAGACAGTCTGCACTCAATTTTGTACACGATACTCCACTTGGACACATACTATTTACTTCTTCCTGTAAATTAATAATGTAATTCAATGCAATGTATATGTGATCCAATCCTATATTTATATGCTTTATGTATATGCACATGGAAAAAAACCTATTGAATGTTTTATAAATTTACTTTTTTACTGCTATAAGCTGGTGTTGAATTTACATTGCCTTCTTTCATAGCAAAGGTGCTTATGGTTTCTGCAATTGAAAAAGATAAGTCTTTTCTTCATTTTTTTGTTTATAAGGCACTTAAAGAGACAAATTTACTCACCATGGCCCATATGAACTTCTTTGATAGAGGTTGACAGAAGCGCTATAAAAAGAAATATTACATTTTTCGAATTGATTCGCACGATATTCATTCTGCGTGAAATCTTGTTTCACCGAGAATTAAATGCTAGTCGAGAAAAACTTGCTATCCCAATTCTCACATTTATTTGTTTATTTATGAATTTAAAATCGCGTATATATAAATGCAAACATGAAGTTTTCTATTTTGTTCCAGTTGATTGCATATATCATATCTGTAGTTGCGGTCAAAATAACGCTGCAAATCATTCGAAATATTATTCTATCTTTGTTCTCTATATATACTACACATTCATTGCTCGTATCTAACAACCTGTAATATATTAGGGTGCAATTACATGTAGTCCAAAAAAACGGAACGGACAAGAGTTTTACACTGTGTTTACATTGAACTCAGTTTAGACCAATACGGGCGCGTTCAGCAATTGCTGAAGTATCGTCTCAATAATCGACGTTGATTTGTTGGTTTTTAAAATAAGAACCAATCATGGTTGACTGCTATAAAAACAGTTTGTTCTACTAAACATAGAGAGCGTTATAAGAAAATATGTGAGATACAGGTTTCTTCTCTGACAATGTTATGCTTCTTACACTCAGGTGATCCAGGTTGCTGCATAGCGTTGATGAGATTGAGTCGACAATCGATGTTAGCCGGTATGATATAAACAATATTAAAAGGGTTGAAAACCTTTATTTAAGACTGATTGTAAATTAAAACAAATACATAGACAGAAAAAACAGTCCAAATACTTAATTTAGCTGCACAAGGTAGCTGCAATCAAACACGTGCTAGCAATTGCGAAACACATGTACTATAATGCCACCATACAATACTGTGTTTAATATTTCATTATAAAAATAAATTTTATAACACACGTATGTATTTACAGGTATGTATTCTCTATTTTATATTCAAAAATAGCACTTAAAAAAGGACAAATTGTAGGAAATAAGAGAAAAAGAAAAAGTAAGTAGAGGTTTTTGAACCACAGAAGAGAAAGAAAAATACGAAGATATTTCGAATGTATATGTTGCTCTAAGGTAAGAAAATTGTTGCTTTTGATAAATTAAGAAGTCACTATCCATTACTATTTATATATGCACACATTTATAGATAAAAAATTAGATAAAAGATTTTTTCAATATGTTGTATGATTTTGCAATAAAAAAATGTTTTTAAGACATATTTAGGTAAAGATACTATATACTAGTAGTATTCTTGAGATATTCCAGAATTGGTCACTGAAACAATACTATTCAGCGCAAGAAATACAGGACAAAATATTGGAAAAAAAAACAACTATAAATGTCAATAATTTACTACAAATTACAACATGGACTACAAAAAATATTATAAATATGAAAATAATATATATCACTTACATTTTTTAAACAAAAAAGGACTAAGACTAAATGAAATAAAAGAAATATGTTCAGTTTATGGAAAAACTGTATGTATATTTGAAACTGCTGACACCTATGGCATGAGGTTTATAACATTTAAAACAGAAGAAGAAACAATAAATTGTATAAAAGGATTAAAGGGCCACAGCTTTATAGAATTACTGCCAGAGAGAAAATTTCGAAACACGAATGAAAAAAATAAAAAAGGTAAAAATAGGTTAAGCTGAGTTATTATAAAACTACATAAGAAAACAACAATAATACACAACACAACATTTAGACATAAATGTTTCCTAAAAACTGATAAAAACTTACAATATAAAAGATTTAAAGCGTGTTATAACTTTCTAGATACTGATTTTACCTCAAATTGTAATGAAAATGCAATTAATGGAGAAAGAAACTCATTTATGTCTGAAAATTTCGTACAAGATCTGAAAAATGATTCTTCGGGAGAAAGAGAATGGGAGAAGTACACTAAAATAGATAAAGATGGAAATTATTGTTTACATTTTTATGAAAACAATAATCTTAATAAAAAAGAAATAGAAAACATTTTCTCACGTTATGGAAATGTTATGTCCGTTGTATTTGGTCATAAAAATGGGATTGACACTAAAATCCGATTTGTAGCATATAAAACAGTAAATGAGGTAATTAACTGTTTGAAAGGCTTACAAAACAATAAAAAAATAAAAATACTACCACAAAAGCATATAAATGAGACTAAAACAGGACTGAACAAATATAACAAGAAACAAACTAGAAAACATTTAAATTCTGAGCAAGCAGAAGAGCAACAAGAAATGATAGAAGAAAATACCGATGCGCGAAACAAAATACCGTCATTATTGTCAATCAAAATACCGCCGTTAATTTTAGACGACAATGTATCAGTTCATCCAGAAATAGAGCATGGAGAAATTAATACGAAAAAATCTCTTCAAACACAATCTGTGAATGATTTGTCTGCCGGTAGACAAAATATTCCATTACAAGAAGTAATTGTTGCCAACATCCACGAAAACTATGGTACACCTTACATCTTGCATTTGCTTGAAAAATATGGACCTGTTGCAGCAACATTTGTGAAAACAACAAGTAAGGAAATACGATACTGTATAGTTTACCTCAAGAGTGTTCAAGATGCGGTAGCTACGGAAGAAGAGTTAGACAATTTTTGTTTGTCTGGGAAGAATCTGATTGTTCTACGACATTCTCGCCTAACAAGAGAAATTATGAATACATAATTATTTTCTTAGATTAAAATATAAATCATTGGTGAGAGCACATATAATATTTTGATCTCCTTGAAACACACACATCACAATTTACACACAAATATATTTACATTTTCAAACATTTACATGTTTTTATGTTACTGTTCTATATGTTGCATTTTTCTAATTGTTGTGTCTTTGTAACTTTTTAATGTGCACGTAATTTGAGATAAAAAAAACTTTTTCTAAAATAGGCTCATTAATTATAGTATATTATAGGGATGATCAGAAATTATCATTATGTGTAATTTGAGAAAATTAATGTGAGAAAGACATTTTACATTTTTTTATGTTACTATTCTATATATTGCATCTTTTTAACTTTTTAACATGATAATTTTGAATAGAATAAAGAATGAGGTTAATTTTAATGAAATTATCAAATTATAATTTGAGAAAAATAAGTAACAATACTAATAAAAAAATCTATTTGTATGTCTAAAAAATAAAAGTTTGATTTCTTTTTATACAATCCTTAGACGTAGTTTTCCAACACTTACGTTTTGCAGATAATATATCAAGTCAAGTGAAATATCAAGAGATCTTTATCAAATCTCAATTCTTGTAAGAATAATAAAATTGCCTTATTTACATGTGTAATACAGGTTGCGTTCCGAGTTACGCATCTATAGTACACGTTACGTATAATATAGATAAATGCGCGCATATGCGTGAAACGGAACGCAATCCTACTGTATACGTCTTAGGAGGTTTGACTGTATCGCGTTCCATTTAGGCCTGTTCTACAATATCGGAACGCAGCCATAATTGTAAGCTGTAAGTCGTAAGAAATTGACCAATCACAGACTAATCACAGAAGAATAATCGATTGTGATTAGTCAATTTCTTGCTTCTGACTTCTGATTTATTACTAATATCTCATTGTAAATGACCCTTTACTTACTTATTTTATTACACATGGTTCATGCTCTTATGGACCTGGCCGCTTTCATGCTTCTCTCTGCTGCTTACATTCGACCGGAATACAATTGTATATAGATTTGGAACAATAGCTCAACATCTTTAGGGTTAGTATGCCGACTCATATGTTGTATTTAATACAATTTGTTCATTAATATTAGAATAAATAAAGTTATATTTTTGTTATGTTAGATTAGGTAGGTTAGGTTAGAGGTTAGATTTAGTTTGTAAATATTTAGATTTAGTATGTTAATATTTCCTCATTACTAGTCATACATTTTTTAATTGATATTTCTTTCGTTGTGTCTTTTATTTTGCTATATTATATACATAAATATGTATTATAGAAAAGATGCAATTAACAATGGAATCAAAAGGATTTGATAAAAAGACGATGCGACAAATGCTTTTAACAGAAGACGAATTTATTTCACAAATATTCTCTATTACATCTTTTCCAAAACGTGAAGCAGGTAAGAATATTGTTGATATGTCATAATGTTTACATATATTCAAGAACTTTACATATATCAAGAACTCAGTATTTTTACGATTAAACTGATATTTTGTACTTTTTAAATGCAGCAGGACAAAATAATTCATTGCAAGAGGAAAAATCAACAAAAGAAGGTTATTTTTGTATTTGTACAGAATAATGGATAAAGTGTGCAGAATTTAGATATTTTTGAAAATTTCTTTCTTATTTTCTTTTATAACAAAAATGCATATATCATAGTTTACTAAAATATGGAAATAATAGTTAAAACTGAGAGGCTGAGTAATAATAATACTATATAATGTTCAGATTATTTAAGATATCTATTCTGCATATTTTTAAAAAATCTATTGTGTGCATAGAAAATTTGGTATTCTCTCCGATACTGCGAATTATATTGCTGATTGTATTTTTTCAGTTGAGCCATTTACATTGCTAGGTAGGAAAACAAAGCGGGCACAAACTTTTGAGGAATTACATGCCAAACTGCAAGAATTAAAAAGTGTAAAAAAGTTAGATTATAAACAGAAACTTCTTAAAAAGAATTTGAAGAATAAACTCAAGAAAAAGAAAACAAGGGAAGAACGTTTTTTACAAAAAAAACTCGCTAGAACAGAACAGAACGCAGCTGGTGGTAATAAAGCAAAAATTGACAATGAGGAGATGCCAAAAGTTCCGAAACCAAAACCGGTGTTTAATTCGGAAGGCAAAATGGTATTTAGTAAATTTGATTTCTCTGAGATTGGCGTGAAGAAGAAATTACCGAAAAACGACCCCAAGAAGATGTTACATCAATTACAACAGAAAAAAGAAAAATTGAAACAATTAGAACAATCTGGCGATAAAGAAACAGCTGATAACATTAGAGAGAAAGATGCATGGAAATCTGCATTGTTAAGAGCTAGTGGTGAAAAAGTATGCACTTGATTTGATATATTTACATACATGTGTAATATGTATATATTGACAACTTTATATTTATTAGGTTAAAGATGATCCTGAACTGCTGAAACGTTCCATGAAACGAAAGGAACAGATAAAGAAACAGAGTGTACAAAAGTGGAAGTCCAGAATAGAGAATACACAGAAATCTATACAGGAGAGACAAGAGAAACGACGAGAAAATATTATGAAGAAAAAGAAAGAAAAGAAGTTGAATAAGTTAAAAAAAGCGGCGAAAAAAGGACGCATAGTATCTGGACTTTAATTAGTAATTATAATTTAAGATACATATATATACATATGTATATATATAACAAATTCTGTACGTGTGCACGACAAGTGCCAAGATTACTGTCGATGTCACGTTTATAGAAAGATTTATAGAAAGATGAGTTAACGAAGTTAAATAGCTCTTGTTAAAATATTTTTTAATAAAGAAAATGAGATTCGAATAAAACCTGTGTATAATACCGATATCTATGTACATATAACATATATCTTAATATATATATATATATATATACAGAACATATATGTACAGAAGTCGCGAACGATACTTTATTCATACAATTCTACTTTTGTTTGTACATTAACAAGTTTCTATTTACATTTATAAGTTTGTATCGTAGACCAGCTATGGATACTCTTCTTTGTAAGCAACTATATCTTGTATCTTGTAAAACGCTTTACTCGTGAGTGAGACGAGTAAATGGTATAAAATTTTACGTGCGTCGCACGCAATGCTCGTCGCATATACACACACATACACAGAACGTAGGACGCTTCACTATTAAAATATTGTTTTGTTACAAAGTTTGTTTTCTTCACAGCATTGTATGTGTATTTGCAATGACAAACAATTATATGTTTTCTACTGTATGACATCTCGCGTGATGTGATTAACGATCGATTTCTTCAGATCCTTCTCCCAATAGTCTAAGGCATCCATTTTCGAGGAGGAGCCGATCGGTCAGTAAATGATTGGCAGATCTAGGACGAGAGCTTCGATATAGCCGCCGTCTTCTACCTCCTGCTAGGTGTCTCCTAACGCTGCGGAGACTGCATTAGCGTGCGTCAAAGCCGTCCACAGAGGACTGTGATCCACAGGCAATGGCACCGCCAAGGACTTTGATGGTCGTGGAGACCTGCACACATAATATATTAATAATATATTAATTATTAATATACATGTATTTTACAGAAGAGAAAACATTAAACTTCGCGTTTTATCAATGTGTTTTGATATATAATTATAGAATAAGATTTATTACTTAATTTTATTACCTGTTTGCTTTTATGATATATTACAAAATACCTTGTGTATAAACAAATGATCTATTTTCTTAGTTTTATAATTATATTCTTAGCAAAAAAGAAATATGGATTCAAAATTAAAATTGTCTATTGCATATGAGACATGAAGAGACGAAGTTACTCTTCATACTTTTTCACAATAGTTAATTATAACGATAAAATTAAGTTCAAAGTAGCCGCCATTATTTGAACAAGTTTTTAGCAATTTACAATAGTTCCTCGCTGGGGTATATTCCAAAATTCTACCTTGGTTACTAAAATGCTATATTTTGCGTCACGTGTACTATAGTTTTCGGTTACCAAAGTAAGATTTTGGAACATACCCCTGCTCGTTTCCAAAAGTATGATCCAATCATAAATGATCATCCCCCTCAACCGTTGCGCAACTGTTGAGAGTTTTCTGAACGTAACCATAGATGGCTGTGATTACTTACAAGGCCATCAACCAATCAGCGATATGTATATTCGCGGCTAAATTCATTGGCAACAGACAAAAAGATACATCGCGAACTTTTTAACGATTGTTTATCCGTTCATAAGTAGGTAAGTGACATTATTCTATTATTATTGAAATTGTATTGTTGTTACTGTTGTTGATCATAAAGTTTTGTTATATGAAATAATGGGCATGAATCACAAATTATTGATACGTATATATATGCGAAACAAATCGCTTTAGTCGAAGCGGGAGAGAGACGGTAATAAAACGCTCGTAGTACTATAAACTATGTATCTTTATTCTTTGTTAAATATAACAAAATGAAGAAGTAATTTTATTTGAAGAATGTGAGGAGGGAGAAAGAGGGAAAGGAGGAGAAAGAGAGAGAGAGAGAGAAGGGAATATAATATCAATATATTTTACAGATATTACCTTGACGGTGCCACGGCCGATTGCTAATCCGGACTACTCAATTCGAGAGCGGTGCTCTGTTCGGGATCTGAACGTTCCTCGACGACGGTGTCCAGCTCTAGGGATGGAAAAGTTCGAGATCCTCGGTCGCTCTTCAATGACACGGCACGTACCGGACGATCTATTCCAGCTGCGGGAACGTCGGTGAGTGAGTAGTAGAAAAATATTATTAATTTTCTCAATTTGTGGTTATAAACACGCTAGCGGAAAATCGTTACACGCAGCGCCGAATAATAAATCGAACATAGATCCTACATAAATCTAAACGCGTATGAAAATCTTTTCTACGGTAGTACGTTTTAATATATGCAAACAAACTCTTCATGCAAATTTAACACAATTGTTACTTTGTTCTTTTCTTTTATGTAATAGCAAATATTGTAGAAAAAGAAAAGAAATTGAGCAGACTTCCGTAAAATATTGGCAAAAATAGCAAAGATTTTTACTATCTAGTCATCTATTTAAATACGTTGCCACTACGTCATATTTTACCTAAATCCTCTCTCGAGGCTGCAACAACAAATAAACTTTTCAGTGCAAATTAACTTTGTTCGGTAAAACTTTATTTCATAAAAATAACAATACAAATATACATGCTCCATTTGTAATAGAGTTTTATATCAAATAAAAGTTATTGTTTTAATGAGCGACAAAGTTTAAAAAGTTTTATGCTCATACGTCACGTGAAATTTATTGATTTTATATGGAAATACAATTCGGGAATTTGTTACTGCAATAAAATAATTTAAATTTCTTTCAATAACATAAAGTGCATTATTATATTGAACTTTATTGGAGTTATAAAATTTATATACAAAATCTATATTTCTATGAGACATTCAAGTCACGTCTTTTGCTGTTCTAAGGTCAATTTTCGATTCCTATCAGAAAGACAATTATATACTGGTCGATAAATTTCGGGTTTCGACTACTGCGGTACTTAAAAGATAGATAACGAATATATTCCTCTCTCTTACTATTTTTCAAGCATTATTTAATATCTTTCTAATAATAAAAACAGCTTTGTTTTTAATAAAGCTATCTCAGTATAGATAATAGATTTAAAACACGCGGCCTGTGTATATCGAATAGACTAGCGCTTGCTACACACCGATTTCAAAAGTCTGACGCAATGCATTCGGTCGCGAGAGTCGGATTTATTTCTCGCATGTACTACTTCAATAGAGTCGACGGCCGATAGAAAAAAATTTTTTATGTTCTAGCTCTATTTTAATATCTTACTATTTTTTTAGCACTATTTCAATATATTCATTATCTATCTTTTAAAGATAGATAACGTATATAAGATAGTTATTCATAACAATTAAATTTTAAAAGTAACGCAAATAAAAATTTATTTATTTACATTTGTCTCGTTCTGTAGTGTTTATAAAATTTATATACATAATACAATTTATTATGTATATATAAATATATAATAAATATAATAAATATAATAAATATACATAAATATTTTTAAGAAGATTATTATTTTATACGCGATTTTACATCGTGTTTTTATTGATTATAGTATTTATACTGTTTTCAATTTTCACGAAATTCAATAACGCGTATCGTTTACAGACTTATTATTATTAATGTCATTGATATCGTGTATACGATCGAATATATATATGTACAAACTATTATACAAACCGATAGTTCGCATAATAGAGCCATTTGGGCCTCAGTTATCCGAACTATCTCTCCCGCAATCAATTTGGATAAACGAGATTTCACTGTATTTAATTTTTTCTCAGTTAATCACTAATTCTTACTTCTCATACTCTCTAATGAGTCTGACTGTCCTGAACTCTAGGTCCTCTTTATCCTTGGCTACGACTACTCTTGGTCGTCTGCAAAGTGTAGTTTGTAAAGGATTTTATCGTCATTTAATTGTATGCTCATTCCGTCGCAAGATCTTCTCCACCTTCTTAGTGCCTCATTCAGATATATTTTAAATAGAATAGGGAGCAAGCAGCAACCCTGTCGTAGACCTTTGGTGACAACGAAACTTTCAGATAGTGTTTTCCCTACTTTTATTATTATTATTTCTTGAAGTTGCCTGTTTGCAGAGTTGTTTAATTACTATTATGGCGGTGTTATTTATTGAGGATTTTTTTAGTATCTGCCATAGTGATATTATGCAAAGTGTGATATTTGCCGTCATACATTTGAATTTGTATTTGCGGAGAGAAGAACGCAAGAAATGAAATGCACCAGAGGTTCAGTTTTTTCGTTTGAATAACAAACGCTACGTTGCTTTCTCTCTTTCTGTCTCTCTCTCTCTCTCTCTCTCTCTCTCTCTCTCGACATTTTTTCCCTTCGGTTTCCTGATTGACTGGATACACGCAATACATATATACACGGGGCAGGTATTCGCCCGCGCCGAAAGCGAGAGAGAGAGAAAGACCATAGGTAAATCGACTCGGATTCTCGTATATACTACCATTTATCCGGTCATGTACGCACGACCATTGGAATAAACATAAAAAGGGCGGAAGAAGCTCTAAAACAGATGAGTTCTGGCCTGAATATTCATATTCACGTGTCGTGATGGCGGATATTTTTTAGCGTAAACGCGTGTTTGAATAACCGATTGTTTTCTACACGAAAGCGTATATGTTTGCGTAGGTTGTCAATTAAATGCCTCTTAATATCTATTTATTATACATTTTTTCTCGTTCTCTTTGCAATGTAAAATAATCCGAATGTTTTAAAGTAACAACCAAAACGCAAAGGACTTTATTTCTATTTCAGTCGCATGTATCTTAGCTCTGCAATATTTGACACGTGTAAAATGATTTCTAAGGTTACCGAGAGATACCTATCGCAAGGAAATATATGTGTATGAGATGAATGTTGCAATCGCGGAAATAAAATCTTTCGCGGAAAATCTCGTCACTCTCGCGATGTCGCATCGATATTTGTCGCGTGATAGCATCGAAAATTGCATCTTTACATCGTTCTTGATAATTTATTTCCGCGAAGTGCAACGCGGTGCATAAAATATGATGCTCTTTTCTCTCGTAAAACGTACCACAACATCTTACATCCGTGCACAAATTTCACATTTCACATATGCTTATTTCCGGTTTACGGTCGAAAATACGTGTCGGGAATTGTAACGTTATTATTTCGTCGCCCGCGCGCTATATTAAAAATTCGCGTTTGTAACGAAAAAAAAAAACAAAAGTTCCTGTTATCCGCGCATCCAATATTTTTTATCTCGCAAAAAAGCAGAAACAACGAACGCGGCAGAGAAGTATGGCGATAAACGTTATTATTAAAAAGCATTTGCATTGTTAATGTATCTCGATATCTCTCATTTACATATTGTTTATAAGAGTATCGGTAAACGATTGTACACACAGCATAGTTCGATCATTTTGTTTACGTCGCGTCATCACTTTTAAATTGCCTACACAAATACTCGCCGTGGTTAAAATTAATATTGTAGGATAATGCGGATGTGGAGCTTATTTTCGAAAGAATCGAGACACGAGATTGTCTGTATATGTGTGTATAATATATTTAATAATATTAAACCGATAGAAATTTACAATTACACACGCGGCACGTTCACGTTTTTTAATTTGCGACACTTTGCTCAACTCTACGACTTTTTCTGCGACTTCTCTTTTTTTTTTTTGGTTATTTAGAATATATGTCACGTTTCTTATCTCCTTTTGATATTTGTATTTAAAACACAAACGCACCGCTAACACTCGGACATTAAAAGGTGCCGCGTTATATTTCAGCGATTATATTTCGCAACAATCTCTTTCACAGCTAGTTCGAGCGTTTTATACGGTTGGTTAGCAACACTTATTTAATTCTGCCTGAGCGATTTAGTCTCTATTCACACACACACACAGCGCGGAATATCTGTTCCGCATACGCGCGCGTGTCCTAGTTTCACTTTTAAACTCGATAGATACTCACCCAGACGATGAACCGGGCTGAAACGGACAAGGCTCAGCGCGCCATGATCCAAATCGCAGTTTCTTCGTCGGGCTCGCTCCCTAGCGAGTTTCGCTCTCCTTCGTAAGCAGCAAATTACCATTAACGCCAGCAATGGGAACCCCAGAATGCAGGATACAATGGGTATGATTATGCTCTCTGGCGTTACTGAAAGACGCAAATGCAATTTAATTACGTACTACGCGCTATATGCATTTCGTAAAGCAGCAGATATTAACTCGGTTTTCTATTAATTACACTTTTATTATATTTATACCTAAATATGTACCTAAATATATAGACGTATATATTTCTATACGCGCGTATGTGCGCGCGCATATAGTTTTTCCGCTATTTACACGCGTGAGAGAAAATATTTCTAAATAAGAAAATATCTAAAGTTGATTTTTGACGGTTTAAAACTTTCTTTGATAAATTATTTTGATTATCAAGATACTGCAAAACTTATATCTGATAAAAAATATCGACGATGCGATATCTCGTCCAAAATTCCATTTTTCAATTTAGTTTGTATTAAATTTTAAAAACAATGAAATTAGCTTGTATCAAATTTATCGAAGCTACATACGCAATCAAAACAATATTTTTCGATATCATTTTTAGAAAGTTTACTTCTTTCTTTGTTGATTTTGAATTTTAAACGGCTATTGTATTGAACATGATATGCATACATTTTCTATACAAAAATATAAACTTGATTTTTGTCGCGCAATTTTCTCGACTATGGCTATGGGACACTATTCAGAATAAAGACTTTTTATACATCACGTGTACGATACAATAATGTTTACGTTTTTCTGTTGGCAAATGCATCCGGGTTTCTTGGATTAAGCGCTATTTCCTTGTCGTATAATACATGAAGCTTATCTTAGCTTTTGCAGCGTGTTATTCTTTCTACGACACAAAGAGAAACGCTAGTTCTGTTCTGGAAACTTTTAATAATGAACACAGCGCGTAACTTATGAAAACGAATATAACACGACGTTATTTTCTTTTTATTTTCTTAAATTACCGTTGCTATGCTATAATTGAAAGATGAAGCTTTGCTAATTATATACTGCACGTTTGATTAAAAGATAGGACGGTGATAGTACAAAAAGTACACAATTTATATTGAAGATATTATAGTTTGGAAAAATATTGAAAAAATATTTTTTATATTTTTAACGTGTCTTATTAAGTTTCTTGTTAGAAATATGAGAACTTTGTTTGTAGATTCTCATGATGGTTTTCCTCGAGGCTAATTAGGTATGTTGTAAATATTCGAGTAAAATCCCGAATGTACGAAGTTTAAAAGAAGAGTGCTAGAGTTTCTAATTAACAATTGCTATATTTATGACGGATTTTTTTAAAATCGGAGTTATAAAACAGTTTTAAGTTAATCCTTCAAAGTGCCAGACATAAAAAATGACTTACGAGTTGTTCAGACTGGATTTGTGAGATCCACGCGACCTTAAGTTTGAATAGAAAGAAAACCGCAGAAAATAATATTTTTTCAATTTCTGTGTTTATGAATCGAAAGTTTAGACGATTCTGCGTCGATCAAAAAAGTAATAGATTGACAAAATCTCCAGTAATTTTGAAGATGTAGAAGCATTTTTAAAGAAACACCTGACAATTTTTTATTCAAAAAAATGGTTTTTTGTTTAACAATTCATAACTTTTTGTGTAAATAAATACCGGTTTATTTGCGTCGCGCGCGGATGGCGGCAAATGTCAATGAATAGCGATCAGACAATGATCTTTTAGCCGGCAAACAAATAGATACTCGGTGCTGTATTATTGTAGAAGTGGATTGTTAGTCGTTTTAGTGTTTCTCGCAATTTCGGTTCTCTGAAAACAAGCGAATAGCTGACACTAATTATATTATCAACCTGCTGTCCTCTCCGCGTCTCTTCAAACTCACTTGTTCCAAGCTACTCGGTTGCAACTTACCGTCGCCGCAGGCACGCGATGTAATACTTCATACAAGTGTCTAATTAAACAATGTACCGCGAAGTTAATAGCCAAAATAAAGCACATGAAAGATAATAATATAGCAACGTCATGTAAACAACGTCGTGTAATGGTTTTTGCGACTAAACTTGGTCACGGCATATATTATCAAGTTACGGTTTTTTACCTGTTGGATATACTAAGATTGTGGGCCTTTTGGAGTGAGGAATCGTTGGCATAGTGGGTCGTCCGGCTCTCACCTCAGCCGACATTTTTCTTTGTTCTCCAACTGAATGAAAATTCACCTTTGAGCCGGTGGCCTCTTCAGACCTCGATAGACGCTTCTGTTTCTTCTCGATATATGTAGTCTCCTAAAAAAGAACTCGTAAGCAAAACAGAAATAGACTGTGAAAAATAAAACACACAAAGAAAAAAATCAGTATTCGAATTTCAGAATTAATATGGCAAAAGAGCGCACTTTTTTTGTTCCCGTGGTTTTTTCCAAAGTGCACAGATAGCCATTACCGCTGAAGTGAAATATCAGGAAGGTCTTGTTGCGTAACAATTCATCAAAATATGCTGTTCACGTCTCTGACAAGCACTCTGACGGCTCGTTATATACCGAATGACAAACGATTTTTTTACGTTTTACGCGGAGAAAAACGCGCGGTTTGTACGTGTCGCGTATTGAGGGACATAGAATCGATTGTCAGTACGTACGGGTACAATCGTAGTTCGTCTCCGATTTCAACGTGAGATTTGCACGAGTTTGGAATCAGTTGGAGATGTTCGCGCTTCGTCAGAGACGTGAAATTGCTGCTGTTATCCGCAGGGAACGGAGAATCTCCGCAAGAATCGAATTTCTTCGTTCGAAAAATTATCAGATTTTCTCTTCAGTTATTTTCGAGATTCAAATTATCCGAACGCGATATCGATATTTGCCTATAGATATTATTTATATTTATTTACCAAGAGAATATTTTGCTACTAATAATGTTGCGCTGCGAATTTTATTTTATTTTATATACAGTTATTATTTTCTTACGGTGGAATTATCTTTCAAATACATTTTTTTCTCTGAACAAAAGAAAAAAATATGGTCGAGAACAATTGCCTTTTTTTTTTTATTTTATTTTTCTTATTAATATAAATCGCGTCTGTAACCCTAGGGAACAAAGAAAAAGGTTTTCGATATGTATGTTTTGTGCATGAGCGCGTGTGTATGCTATAATTCAAGGGAGTCTCTCCTGTGTGCCGTACGTGTACTTTCCTCTCCTGTAAACGCTAAAATATTTAAGGACAACTTAATGAAACAACGTGATAGAGTTGTTTGAAAGACGGAAGTTTTTAAATTGTAATCTATTTTCGCGCTTTTACCGAATGTTGATTTTGGCAAATTTTATACAAACTCTCTTAAATGAAAATCCGCGAAAATACAAACTTCTTCCGTGAAGAAAAATACGATCGAGTATTTTTCAACGACACTTTCCGTGGTGTGTAAATTTCTTTCGCAAACAAATTCGATTGTTTTCCAAAAATTCTTTCCAACGTGAAAAAACCGTGCTTTGCGAAATTTCGTTCGAATTTACTGCTCTTGATCTTCTAATTTGGTGGAATTACACGCGCGTGTTTCTCATTAGAGTAATCCAATGAGAAAATCAATTAATGTTGTAGCGGCAATATTATAGCGGTCGAAATCCTGGCGTAATAATAGCAGACGGTGGACGATTGAGAATTTGCGATATCGCCGGACGTCAGAGGCAGATAATGTGGGATAATACGCGCGTGTAAGGGGTTGGACCAGATGGCGTAGTTAGGACGAAATTACACAACGGTTAATTTTCTGTGGAAGTAGTATGTGGAGTTCTCGACCTTTAACATTGGATTGATTTCATTGTGTTGTGATAGTTCTACCGATCTGTGTACACTTTGTAACATATGTATATATGTACATATATTACGTCTAAATTATCATATTTAGCTTTGAGAAACAATAATATAACTTGTTTGTTTATAATTTGTTGCATCAGATATTAAGTCGTTTAAGTATCTTTTAGTTTTTGATTTAGTTATTGATTCGCCATCACGGAAGAAAGTTCTTGTTATTTCTCTATCTCTCTCTTTCTCTTTAGAGCATGTTCCGTGAAATTAAATTTTTCATGCAGGCGTGGCCGACCTACTTAGAATAAAAATCAATTAATAGAATTGTCGATAAAGTTTGTAACGTAACGTGTCTTTTTTGACTGTCTAATTTTTTCTCTACATTAGATCGCTTTATTCTTACCGCGGTAATTTTTCGAATATTCTATAAATTTTATCTCTGTAGATGTAATATTATTGCTTACATTTAAGCACGTGAAGAATTCTCAGCCAAGAACAATACCAAAGGGAGAAGAAAAGATACGCCGTTATCATATCTTTTCAGAAATAACCTGAGAAACACGTTTTTAAGGAGAGAATATGCTGAATCGCGTTTGCTTAATTTAGCTGCGTGGTTGTGAGAGACTGAGAGAATCAGGAAAGAAGATCGTCGTTCTTAAGCAAAACGGCGAGATTAGCGAAAAGGAAAAGATAGAATACTAAAAAATAATGTAATTGCTTATGAAATCAGAATTTACCCGAAGAATTTAGGAATTTATAAAAATTCATTCTTTCACTTACATCAGCGAAAAATCAAAATAAACTGCAAAGTTAATCGACTACAATACAGATTTCATGGGGATAAATGATGAGAAACAATATGAAATCTCCAACTATTCTGCAGAAGGATAAAATTGATTTATCGGCCCGCGACCTATATAGAATAGTGAATGGAAATTTCCTTCGAGTTAATAAATTGATGAAGTTTGAAGATATTCGACTCGCTATTACGGATGTCGATAGTGCGTTTCTTTGCGCATCGAGTTAGTTTGATTGCCTCATCAACTTCGCCGTCTCTGGCGGAGAAAAGATCACTCTCTTTTCGGTGCATATAAGCGAAAGCCTACGAAAGACTTCCTGGTCTCCAGAAAATGATAGCTACAACGTGTCTGTTATCTAAGTAGGTCGGCCACGCCTGTACGAAAAATCTCATTTCACGAACACATTCTAGAGAAAGAGATAGAAAGATGGAGAAACCCGAATTTTTCGAGGTAAATCGATTGGAACAAGACGTACAACCTTTCAAGAGAGTCTCAAACGCTGAAACAGCATATTGTCTGTACGTTTCACCTGTACGCGCGCGCGTTAAATATATAAACTTCCGACGATACACTTCATAGATATATTTTGCGGCGTGTAAGTTCTTCTTTTCGTTTGCTCTTGTTATCACGCGGAAAGTTCACGGGGATTTGTCAACAAGTTTTCATCTTCGCGACGGAATCCGTATACCCCTAACACATATCCGTCGCGTCATCTTCGCGGCATGTGTCCGATCTTCAAAGGCCACTGGCAGGCTAACGGCTGTATCTGCATATCCGATAGTTCGGCATGCTATTCGGATACGAGCGGCATGTGCAGCCACCTGAAGTTGATGCGCTCTGTGCTATTTCAACGTTGTTGAAATGTCAAGGTATTTGCGTCGCTTACGTATACGGGTCCGCGAAACAGGCAGGAACGTTTAGTTCACAGGATTATGTATGGACACATTGTGCACTAAGAGAGATCTTCGCACGGGAGCGAGCAAGATGCGCTCCTACTGAATACGAAAGGGCGGTCTTAAGCTGAGCCACCTGAGTTTACGTACACGCGAAAGACACGTTCTGTTGCGCCGGATACGCGTGCGATGTAATCGCGCCATTACAGGTACGCCTGTCTCTCCTCACCTGGCCGCGTTTGATAAGAATTTCGTTTTAAAGACCCGTCAGAACCGCTTTTCGGTCAGATTTAATCTCGATTTGAATCTCAATGTGATTCCTCTCGCTCGAGAGACGCGAAGAGTCAATTCTTTTTTTGTTCTGTTTCTTTCAACGCGATTCCTTCTCGTTTGAATTAAAATATAGATCACAAATTGAGATTTATCTCATATTACGTTGTATAACAAACTTCATTCTCGGGGATGAAAGTGTTTAATTAACAAAAAGTATCGGCTGGAGAGTCGGCGATTTCGCGAATGAAAAATTCGCGAGATACGTCATTGAAGGAAAAGATCCGGTTTTTCTTTTTCACGGTGACTGTACACGAACTCTCATTATGTCGGTCAAGTTTTATTCGAGAGAGAGAAGGCTTGATTCACGCCATTTATCATGCGTTTTCATCAATTAGGGCAACCTCGATTACGTCGTAAGATAAGCCGCACGATTTATCCAACCTACTCTCACTTTCCGCCACTTCCGTTCCGCGCTCTTGTTATCTTCCCTTCAGTCACGAAACACACGAAGCCCTCATCTCTGACCTTTAACTACACATCATCGATGAAATTAGGACTTGGAAACCGCTAATTCCGCCTGTTTTCAAGTAGCGAGTTACGCGAGGTCGTGGTCAAGGCTCTCTCACAGGTCGAAGAAACATTTTCTCTCTAGGTCGTACGCAATCTCTTCATGATCATAAATTAGAAATGCAAAGCGTTATTTAATGACTTCAGCAACGATCTCTTAATTGATTCACTTCTCGTTAAATTTAATGCAGAGTCATTACAAAACCGTCACAGCTTTGCTAGCGAGCCGTAACACATTGTGAAAGTGATTTTCGATCGTAACTACTTACGAGATACCAATTAACTCCTTGCAGTAAAATCGACTTATTATAATTTCTATTATATAATTATCTATATGTCTATATCGAAATAATCTGTTATCGGTATCGTAGTTTATCGCGATTAACGTTGCGTTTTCCCTTTACTCTCTTTCTCATTCTTGTCCCTCGTGAAGCTCGAAATGTCACGTGAACATGTAATTTCGGTATGCTCTCGAAATCGGCGGCACGCGAAAACGTGGAGAAATACGATCGTGACGCGAAATTGAGGACCTACACGCGTTCTCTGTAGGATTTCCGAGAACAAATCCCGTTTCGTTATTCTTTTTTCTTCGTAATATGTACGAATCGATCAATATCGCTCGAAATAACAAAGTTTTTTTTTCCAGCTACTGATTGACGAAGATATAAATTAAATATAATTAAATAAAAAGATTAAAAAAAAAAAAAAAAAAACAAAATATGAAAATACAAATAAAATATCGCCGCGAGGAGTGTACAGCGAAAATAAACTTCTCGTGGAAATTGCATTTTTTTCTCGAAAGAGCTTTCTTGTATTTTCAATTAGAATGAAGGTTGTTCATGTAGCTTGACAAAAGATGAACAGAATCTTATTGTGCTTGTTAAAAAGCATCGCGCTTTGTACTTACACAGTCGAATTGTTGATTTTTAATCCCGAGAGACCGAGAGAGCACACCGATAAGCAATTTAGTTTCAGGTCCTTCGCTCCAAAGCTCGACCATGGAAAAGCATTTTTCCACGAAAATTGAACGAGAATCTCGTTGATGCAAAAGATACAGCTTATTTTCTCGAACGTTACCACAAGGACAGTCTTCTAATACAAATACTCAACTTATCCGCGCAAAACGAGCGTATATGTCTTCTGAATTTTCTATACGTGCCCGTTTCCTCAAATTTCTTCTGATCGAAATTCGACTTTTATGTCCGTGAACGCGATTCCGATAACGCGTTCCTCATTCGGTCCAAGTTCCGACGATATTTATTGCAACAAATATTTTCTCTCGCAAAAAAAAAATCGCAAATAAATTGCTTTTCAACAAGCGAGATAATTAAACCTTTGCAGCCTTTATCGGAAAAACTGCACGAAAGAACGTGGGTCACTGCCTACTTTTATCTCGGGACAGAAAGTTGTGTCGTATATACGACACATCCATATATCCAATCTTTGTTTCTGTGATCGACAACGCTTGCTCCGTGTCACGTTCGAACATCTCATGTTTTATTCGTTCAGCCGGAAAGATACAGAAAGCGCATTTGAATTTCTATACCTCACGATTAAATAGCCATGTGACATAACTGAATGTGTCTGCAGTGTTCGTGTGTAGTGTTACGTCAGAAAAGATTTATAGAACATTTATAGATGTTAAGCGTGTAAGATTGCTTTCTAAAGCAATAAAAAATCTGTGCACGAATAAAACGTGATAAATTCTCTTTGAAGACAGAAAAATAATCACTTCGTTATTTTTTTGTTTTCTGTTGTAAAATCAGACGATCATAACTCGTCCGAAAAGTTTTCTACACACACATTTTCTTAAGTTGACTTTCTAAGTTAACTGCTTCGATATTTACATTGCTGCAAAGTTCAAGTATCGTATGTACGTAAATCATCTTTGGCCGATAGACGATCGTTTGACATTCGCCTGCAAAGGCCGTGACTTAATTGAAATGATATTCAAGGAACATGCACAAAATTAAATTTGTCACAAAGTGGCGACGCATCTCGTTTGATGTGCGCTCTTCCAAAGTGTGCTCAATTTTCGGCTGACAAGTCAATTATGAGATTGAGTCAACTGACGTTCGAAAATTGTCAATTGGAAGCGTCGCTCTTTACACATCGAATTTGTTCACGACAAATATGTTAGAGAAAATACAAAAAACAAAATTACGCGAATTTAAATTCGTCAGGATATTGATTTCTCGAATGATCGTATATTGGGATGCGTGTGATCCAGTAAGATGTGAGATTCTTCAATTGATGTAACAGCGTTGCGAGGCATCAAGCACACCGTGAAATTGGCAGAGCTATTGTCTGCTAACTTTGCGACAAGAACTGTCGCTGCACAGGGTTCACATGAATAATTATCTGGAACATCGAGCTAAACTAACTCGGAGATTGTAGTTACTCACATCCGTATACGAGCGATTGGTCCGTAAATTTGCAATCGCCAAGTTTCATTACTTCTGCACAGCTTCGTGGTAATTTCAAGTTATTCGAATTAATAACCTGTTTCCGAAGTTTCTTTCTTGATTACCACCCAGGTCGAATGTAATATCCACAGCTGTGGCTTGCGTGATCATGTGAGCATCCGGTGTGCAATATGATCACGTTTTACGTTTAAAGTGTATTACGTCCGGGAGATCAAAGCAATTTCGAGTAAGTCTCACATCCATTAGTTTGACGTTCGTAAAACGTTCCCCATCGGCCATTAGACCTTTCATGGCTTTAATGGCCGTTAAGCTTCTTTCATTGCGCTTGCATCTTACTTCGAAAGCGGCGTTGATTAATCACGTAAACTTTCATGCTTAAGTCCCATCGATAAAACTCACTAGATGCGTACAAGCCCGAAAACAGACTCGTAATTAAAGATGCGAGAGAGAAAGAATAATGTAATTGGATGACAAATAATTCGCGCGATTTATGATTCCATTACAGAGATAAATGATGGGGAGGAACGCAATCGCGAAGAGTTGTAAAAAAAAAAAAAAAAGTTAAAACGACTTCTTTTTTATCGTCGGTCCGATAGCGCGATTCTTACATTTTTTTTTGCCTGACCGTCGTTTCTTCAAAAGAAATCTCATAGAGAAAAAAAAGAAATTTGCTGCACCGCACATTCTTGAATTTTATATTCTGAACGTGCTTCTTGATCTCAGAGTTTGTATTAGAGTCACATTGCGCCTTTGTTAAATTTATTCAAGATTGAATGACTTACGTTACATGCGACGCTATTCTGCATTACGAGCAAAACTTGCTCTGGCAATGTCCGGTGTATATAATATAGTTTTTAAGTATATGCTGAAACTCTTAGAAAGGGTTATATTTTTTCTATGTACGTATAATATATGTATTATACGACATCAAGCGACGCATAACACAAGCGACGTTTTTTATCTGAATATTCTGTTTTTTATCTGAAACATTGTCATCGTGTATTCTCTAGCAAGATGATATTTTCGAAAATATTTTATATCCAATTTAGAAGATCTTAATTTGGAAGAATTTGTTTTGTAACATTTAAACAAATTTGATAATAAGCAAAAAATACAAAATATACATGATATTAATAATAATCCTCTTTATAATAAAATAATCCATATAATTATCCTCTTTAACTTGTTTTGCTCAGCTTCAAGATTTTTTAAAAAATATAAAGGTGTTGATAATGGCTGTTTGAAGCTAACGCTGTTGCTGATGTGTATATTTGTTGAATTAATTTATTGAAAACCGTTAAATATCTTATATATTCAGCGCGTGTACTGTGAAATCTATTACTATAATCAATTGGTGACACGTATTTCAAATGAGATTAATAGATCTAACTAATCAATTGACGGAATATACATTATTCGAATTAGATTAATCGATGTGTTGATTGCGTGCCTCTGAATAATACATTTATACATTTTGATGTTCTCTGTCTCTCATACAATTAATTCGTGCGGGTAATGCAATTTGTTAGACGACTTGAACAAATTTAATCTCTCTAACGGGTCTTTAAAAAGTATTTTAATGAAACAATTCCAGACCCAATCGTCTCTTCTTACGTTAATATTTGCAGTCGGACGACGAAGCTTTCTCGGTGAATGGCATTCCTCGCCTTTGCCAACATTTTCGCGCAAGTAGTAATAGGAAAGTTTCTCGCTACGAAAATCATTTGCGTCACGCTCCGCGAAAGAATCAGTTTTGAATGCTAACGAGTCGTAATCATCGAATCGATATGTACGTCGCGTCACTGTGTTGCGAAAAATATATTGTCATGTTACACTGAAATCGCAAACACTTTTTTTTCGCGTACAAGCACGTTAGGTGAAGACATTGTTAAGTACAAAAAATATTACCATGACGCACTCTTATTGAAATTTGCTCGTGCAAACTTGGAACTACTATTTTGCACGGTTTAAGCAGTAAACCGTCTTTAGAATTTATGGCTTTTACGAGAAACATGTATCAAACGTGTATATACCTACTTGTTACATAGCTACTGCCGTCGGTGTGTGTGCTCAAAGGGTAGACATTTTTGTCGATAAAGCACTTGAAATGTTACTATACTCTTGAGGTCTTGCGGTTTTATGAGAGACCTCGTGTGTTTTATTAAAATTTTTATTATATGAACTGTTTTAAACACACAATTATTGTTGAAAACTGTTTTAAACACACGTAGATAGCAAATGTACTTCTGCATATTTATCAACACATTCTGTGTTAAATATTCCGGAAGAAATCTATAAAATGGAAAGAAGAAATTAATAAGAAATCTAAACGCAATATAAGACAAACTGAGTGCGCTAAAAGAAGCTGACAATGAGTAACTAGAGACACCAGTCTGCAGTGTGAAAAATATGAAGCTTTCAAATTAAAATTTACCTGATGCTAAATCTGATAAAAAGGAAAAGTGTACAAATGTGACAAGGTTTACGTGCGCGGCATCACGCGGAGCAACATTTTTTCTCGTAGAAAAAACAAACCTACAAAAGTAATGTGTGTAGACAGACGCATACAGTAATTTTTCTCAGGCTTATGGAGCGAGAGACGTTACGTTACTTTTTCTCACGTAGTATCTACGTATGTCTTCCTCCCGTGGCCAGTATTTTTCTCACTCGTCGAGATGAAACCGCGATGAGCCGGGAAATATTGTCAGTAAAGTATGCGCGTGTCGGTATTAAATTCCACATATATGTATTTCGGCGATAGAATCCAGTATTATGTACTATATATGTACACACACACACATATATTAGCTTCGGTGAAAGATCGTAATTTAATAAACGCTTTCGCTTTGCGCTTTAATACTACGGCTTATTTCAGGGTTTTACAAACTCGCGTTAAATGTAGAAAAATGATACAATTAATTAGCGTTAAACGTATAGATGTGTTTAATACAGAGCGAGTCGCACATCATAAACCTGCGTGTGTGTCGACAAATATGATTTATCGGCCGATCGTAAAGTTCGACTTTGATGAAATTTAATATCCTTCGCGTGTAAGAATCGTCACGATGATTAATATAAAAATTATTTAATTGTTAAATGTGTGACGATTTTATAATAATCGCTTTAATTATAACTTGTAACTGCGCAATTATGATTATAATAACTGACTGGTATAATATCTGACTGACTGTAGCTGAGACTGCCTGCGCCTCGGTTTTCGAGGGCGCGTTTTATAGGGTCTGATTTCGGCCACGGAAAGTTCTAGAGTTTTCCTTATTTGGTAATGTTCTAGAGTCGTCTCGAATGTTTTTTTTCGGCTGCGCACTAGGGAGCGAGCATTTCCTGTGTCAAAGATTGCCTTATATGGTAAGATATTTCGGAGGGTCGACAGTGCGTCATGGTTTTATGGTTAACCGTCAGACTCTGAGACAAACATGGGAGATTCTAGAATCTACGCAGCTAGACTAAACTAGACACACGTAAAATGAGAACAGAAAAAAAACATATATAATATATATAATATATATATATAAATGCGTTGGAAACATATTTCTCGTAAGAAATTATTATTCTTTCCAAAAGACGGGGGATTATCGGGGAATAATGGAGATAATGCGCAAACCGCGAATAGATTCAATCAAGCGAATACTGTAGATCCTTTGTTCGCGGTCCGCACTCTCTTTCTCGTTTTTAAATTTCTGATTTTTCCTCTTTCCGTTTGTATCAGGAACTTTATTCGCGGATCTTTTTAAAACCTGTTGTTTTTTTTTTATAGCGGAACAGACATTATATTTCCGTTACAAAGTTTTTCCTCTCGCGCCTTTGGAAAATTTAATTTAAATGTGAGCAAAGTTTTTTTTATTCACTCTCTGTACTATTTTAAAGAACGCAAAGACACAACATTTTAAATTCCGCTGTGCAATTATAATTTTTGGTAGCGGTTCGTATAATTTCTAAAATGTAAACGAAACACGGCCTTTCTCGTTTCGATCGAGCTTTATCAAAGATTTCCCTCGGGAATACCTGACCGTTGATTCCGATAAAAGCTCAGTAATGCGTTTTAGTTTTTTTTTTGCCTCTGTCTATATAATTCCAGTGATGTCATTTTGCCACATTCACGCTTCTTTTAACGTATATAAAATATCAAAAAACTTTTATTGCTCCACGTACATGAAATTTTGTAGCTACCCTTTAATTTGTTATCATCTCGTGATTTGTATCAATTTTATTGTTAGTTTGATCGATGTGTAACTATTTGTTATTTTGCATACAAATGCAAATTTATTTCTTGGGAAATGTAACAGTTGCAGCGCATCCGGAGGAGAATCTGCTTTGGGTCAAGCAGAATCCGCTCAAAGGTGTGTTGGTTTACGTTTCTATTTACGTTTCGCACAATCGTGTTGGATTTACCGTTGGAAAAGAAAAAAATGTTAATTTATCTTGTAGAGTGCGCGTGCACACACTGAGTCACACTGTAAAAGAAAAATTGTAATTTTATATTCGCGATCCAACTTGATCTCCTAAACACTATCAAGATCTGGGTTATTAATAGCTCTCTTGTTTAACAGTTTCTTTATTAGTCCTCTAATCAATTTTAATGCTCTCTCACGCAAACTTCTCCAGCGTTTTTTCTACTCACTAAAAACTTGAAGATACTCTTCTTTTATTGAAAATTTTATACGCTCCGTCTTCTCTTGTGTGCACATCTTTTGAATATTTATAAAGTACCGAGAATCACATGTTTTATAGTTAAAAATAGTTTTATATTAATTAAAAAATAAGATTTATTTTTCATTTAAGACGTAATTTTCTGCAAGAGAGTTTTATGTTAAATAATTCTGTAATGGCACTGCTGTTTTAACGATCGCGAAAAAAGGAAAGATCAACGCAAATCCAGAAAAATAAACTTTTACATTTTTCTGCAAACTTGCGAATGAATATGAAATGCAAATTTTAATACTTGCAAATAAAACGGCTGAACTGATATCAGTTAGTCAATTACGTTTGAACAGAGATTTCCTCTTTTTTCTTAACGTAAAAAATAAAAGAAACGATAGAGAACTATATTACGTAAAATTGATACGTTTAATAAATAAAAAAAAATAAAAAATAAACTTTGATTAAACGCGCAGATGGATATGGAAATATTATATAGCTGAAATTAATTAAAACGAAGAAATAATGAGAAGATCATAAAATTCATTTACAAGGATTTTATTAGAGTGAGATTAAACTTGTGTGTGTGTGTGTGTGTGTGTGTGTGTATGTGTGCTTTCTGTGTGTGCAGAGTGCTTTCGGATTTAACATTGCAAGTTAACGCGTTACGGCATGTTTATGACGTTGCAATTGAACGGTTTGCCAGTCACTAATTGCGAGACGCGGGAGGAACGAAAACGCGTGGTGTCGATGAACAAGAGCGGAAAATATTAACGAAAGTGGAACGCGAGGGTGCGCGAGAATTTAAAAACGGAGGTCAAGAGGGTGAAAGAAGGATAAAGGAACTGACGGTTGTAAGAGGAAAAAACTGAAATATATGTCTTGTGTCGCGCGATAGAATAAAAATGCTTTTCCTACGTCTTACACAAAAGTAAATTACACGTACGTATATATCAACTTAGTAAACGTAAGTTTGCTCTTCTATTAACACTGGAGACGTTTTTTTTCTTCGACCGAAGGGCTTTTGTCACTATTAGTCTTTCTGACAACTGATGTAGATCTAAAAGATTATGCCACAAAAGGTGAAGGACATTTCTTGCAAAATGTTTTTTTTTTTCGGAAGATAAGAACAGTCGGAAAATATATCATCATGTGTATATATAAAATTGCCACGCTGCGATAACAACGTTGTTGTTTATTGTTGACGTAATTATTGCAAAATACTATAGAGAGTCGCGAAAATGAATCCATCGTAATCCACCTGTTGTACTACAAATTCGTTGAATCACACAATCGCGCGTAATTTGGAAGAAATATCATAGCGCAACACGTAATTATCTCTCAATAGATGGATGTACTCGTATCAGATAAGCGACCGCGACATAATCTACGAAATTGTTCTCCCATCGAAATCCTCTCCTGGATTTACACTGATGATATCGGGGGGTGTTAACGCGCGATAATTGGAATTGTAAATTGTAAAGCTTATACATTGTGCAACACACACACACACACACACTCGACGCTCTGTAAAAAAACTTTAACATTCTGAAACTCTGGGCGTATATCATGTGACATATAAATTTCTTTAAATAATGTTTTATGCATAACGCGCGCAACTCTGAGAAATAATATTCACAAAAGGATGTAAAATTTATTTTCTGAACTGTATTATTTCTCACTGCGATATCGTCGTGATAATTTAACATTACGAATAACATTCGAGTATTTAACATATTTCTTTGACAATCGAATTTAAAACTTTGTACTCTGTCGAAAATAAATGTGACAAAAATGTAAATCAATGTACAGTATTAGGTTCGGGTTCTTTATAATCGATTACGTTAGTCGTGCTGGAAATTTGCGGACTAAGTCGAAAAGAATGTACACGATCTTCGTGAATTTAACGAAGGGTGGACGTGCGCGCGCGTTAATTTTCCTCCGGCACGCAGAGAAGAGACCGGAGTTCCACGCGAAACAATACCTTGTCACGGAAAGTTCGTTGTATCTCGTCAAAAATTCGATAGGTAATTTTATTGAGAAGTGTTTGATACACTCGAGTTAATTGCGCGATGAAGATCGGAGCTGAGAACTCGTCGACTCGCGCGTCGCGTTCGAACATTCTCGAAAGTCACTTCGCTTTTGTTCCTTTTACGTAGCGAGCTTCTCATTCCAGTCCTTTTTTTTTTTTCTTATAATATCGAAGCTTTCGTTCTTCGAAGGATGTTCCGCGATCCGCAGTGAAAAGAGACAATTGGCAATTTTCTTAAGAGATTCCTGAACTATTTGCGTCGAAGTAAATGCGAATTGAATATCTAAACGTTAAATAAATCCCGGAAAAATGTTTGAGATTAATTAAAATTTATATTGAACGTACGTGACGCGAACCGAGAGAAACGTATAATCAAAAGGATTCCTCTGTCTGTGACGCTTTATCAGTCGTATCTTTTATCTTGTTATTAAGATTCAAGCATCATTATTCAAAAAAAAAAAACAAAAAAAAAAAACCGCATGCAAATGAAACGAAACCGTCGCAAATGGTTGCGGGAAAAGTTTCTTGGACTTTTTACGCGTTGTAAGACGTAAATGCAGAACTGTCAAAGTTTGAGCAACAACTTTTGCTCCGGTAATACAAGCTCGAGAGATATTTTATCGCAGTAAGCAGAGTTTTCGTAAATGCCGTAATACAATACGCGAACGATTGAGTAATTTAATAATTCTGCTCGTTCGGAGTTTGACTGATGTGTAAAACTGGTTTCTCTCGTTGGCTATTCTCCCGATATACATTCTATACATCGCAGTCGTCCGCTCTAGATCAGTTCGTTATCGGATTGCAAATTTGCTACAAATTTTAAATGCATAATCCGAATTTGACGCTGAGCTTCAATTCGCCGCGTAATGCGCGCTATTTGTGTGCAATTTATAAATGCGCGAATTTATTCGACACACACACACACAAATATACATTTTTAATTACACCGGTAATTAACAAAAATTGAGGAAGCTATAGAACACATTCGTAAAAATTCTCTCTTTACTGTTTTTTTGTTTATTGAAATGAGTTTTAACTTCTTTCCACGTCTAAAATATTGAGAACACGATTGCTATGTTTTGATGATAAAACGCGACAGTAAATTATTCGTGCAAATTGGTGTGCAACTTTATTTACACCGCACACGTTTCAATTGCACTTTTTATTAAATAGACGTTTTCAGGTAAAACATCTCGCGTTATTTTCCCGTCCAACAGGAAATGGAATTTTCGATGCAACGCGATATTCATCAGAGTGGAAAGAAATGGTCGTGCGGTTTTGTTCAATTTTCGCGAGATATTTACTTATCAACGATAAATAGTGCATATTTGTTCTGTAACATTTTTAGTTCGCGCTATATGCGAACTAGCTCGACCATTATTATTGTTTATCCTTCCAAACGCTACACCAATTTGTGTTTGAAAAGACACATAACCGAAAATAATTTCGCGCGATATATTTTGCGGCTGTTCCAACTAGTCAGGCGTAACACATACTCGACTCGTCGTATCTTTTTCTTTGGTTATTAGCGATAAAACACAGAGTTTCTCTATTCGCGTCGCGAAATGGTTTTTTCTTTTATGTATAAAAAGAAGCAATACCGGAAGCGGAACGGTCGATATTGCATGCGGGACGTGAAACGAACCGCCGCATAATAGCCGGCGAAAAGTTTCATTTATCTGTTTGTCGTTCTCTTGCAGCAATCCTGCCCGGTGGTGCTCTCGTCGCTTCTCTATCTCTTCCGAGCGAGAGCTATTCTCGTCGTCCCTCTATATATCGCGTTTGGTCATCAAACCTCCGCGCTTTTCCGTCGCTATATCGTCGCTGTCCGATTTGGCCTATTATCTATTGTATCGTTGGCAGTTTAGAGATGGTTTACGAAACGATATTGACTGCGGTATACAACAGAGTATTGCTGCAGTAACGTTATTGTTGACAATTGATACGACAATAAAATTGATACGACGTCGCTTCTCGAACGTTAAACATCGCCGCAGCGCCAATAAAAACCATCTAGGTAATCTCTATCTCTGTGCAATGTGCAGAATTTATTTTCACTGAAACTGTGTTACGCGGAATTTCAAGAGTTTTTATAACCACATTAGCGGCTGTTATATTTAACAGGTTTTATTTCAGAGACATCTTTATAAAATTTACCACGTAACAAAAATTAATTAATTATTAAAGTTACAAATTAAATTCTCTCTTTCTCTTTTTGTTTTGCGTATTAGCCATGCTCAAATAAAATATTTGATATTCGTTCATTGAATTAATTATAGAAAAGATCATTTGGTTATTAATACAAGTATTTGATTTAATGTGTGTGTGTGTGTGTATGGACGTGTGACTACACATCGCAATAAATACAATGCGCGAAGTTACGCAGAAATGTTAATTAAACAAGAGCTGGTGTAATTTAAGAGGATCGCGGGAAAGAGGTAGAAGAGTTCGGTTTCGGTTATCGGACCAACTGCGCACACTTCGACGCCTCAAATATCAATGTAAATCGAAATAAAGCGAGCGCGACTTCGACGAAGGAAATAGCATGTCTGGGAAAACGTACTTGCGAGACAAAGTGCTTCCCTTTCCGTGATTCTGATTGACCTCTCGGCGCGCAATAATGTGCCTTTGTCTGGCGAACCGAGTACCCTGGATTCTGAAATAAGACGGTCGGTCTTTGACATTTTAATCCGCAAAAATCCACCAATTCGTTATGCACGAAAATATAGCACACAGCAATTTATCTCTGATTTATTGTAATTACATCATACGTTGCTAGCAAAAGTTGGTGTTGAAAATGTTTTTTTTGAAGGACGATTAATGCTTCTGTTTTTTTTTTCAAAATTTAAAGTACAAAATAATTTGCTTACGACGCAGAGTAAAAACATATACTTCTCAAGTTTTTTTTTTTGGCAAGATTTTTGCGTCTGCGCGAAAATACAATGCAATTTCAGAACAGTGTGACAATTTTTTTCTCTACTTGACATGTGTATATATTTTTATTGTTCATTGCGTATGCTTTTATTGTACACATACATATGTGATCAGCGAGTAATAGTACAAGACGATAATTTGAAAAACGAGAATCACTTTGAAAGAAGAGAAAACTTGAGAAGTAAGAAACTCTATAATTAATGCAACGCTAATGTACTATATGCGTGTGTGTGCTCAACGTTATCCAGTGAGAGTCGCAGGTGCGACGTTCTCTATTAGTGCGTTCTCCGGGGAGAAGAATCCTTGTGTGTGTTCCGCTTCCTGCTTTAATATCGCATCTACTTCCGAGTAGTACTCCGTAAGCGGATATTATCTCCGCTTTTTGTTTCGGTAAAATTCCGTGTCGTCACTGGGAAGTAGACAACAACTACGATCCTTTTAATGGTTTCCTTTTTGGAACGTGTCAGAGGATAAGGGTGGCGAGAATCTCGAAAATAGGAACGAAGGCAAAGAGAATGCGGAAAAGAGGAATCAACGGGAACTGGTATTGGCTTTTGAAAAAACACACACACACACGCGCGTCCTCTTAGGACGTCACGTTGAAGGAGCAGTCGCTGTGACAACTCTATTTCCATGTTTTACTTGCGCGCAAACCTCGCTTATGCATATTTTGTATTTCAGATATTTCTTGCGCTTTTACGCGGTATTCAAAGAGAAAATCCGACAATTGTTACGTTCAATTTCGTTATGAACAAAAAAAAAAAACTATTCTGAAAGTATCGAAAAAGGATATACACATTTTTGTAAAATACTTTTTAAAATGTGTATTTCTCTCTCTCTCTCTCTCTCTTTTTTTAAATAGTTGTTTTAAAGCAAATCATATTTCTGAAGATTTATTCGCTTGAATTTCGTAAAAATCCGAAGTTTATACAACGCTGATAACATCGATTAATTGCCAAAGTTTGAAGCATAGCGTGCTGTAAGAAGATTTTGGGCTGCGGTAAAACATTCTCATTTCGTGCGAATCGCACGCTTTTAAAGATTAGGTCAGAGATTACACTTCTGGAGAAACTTTTGAACTATATGAGGTATCGCGAGAGAACTGTGTGTAATTGCGTAATTTTCTAGAACTGCATATTACGGCGTTTCATCCGGACGTTTCTAGGCTATATATTACCAGTTTTGTCTCAGAAAGAGACTTGAAAGGACGTCGTGTTCTGTCGTCCCATTATTATTATTATTTCAGTGAAAAAAAAATATATACACGTGTAACTGATTAAAGAGAGAGATTTCAATTTTACGGGCAACAAAGTTCGAAAAGACACAACAGAATTAAACGTAATTGAAGTTGCTCGAAAAGCTATGTCTTAACCGTGAAAGGTTCGCTCATAAACGCGAGCACCACGTACGAGTTAAGTGCAAGTTGCGAAAGATTGTTTAGATGTGCTTTTAGCGGTCGCGCGGGTTCATGTGAAAGCACGCCGAGTATCCCAGCGGTGGCAAAAGTAGCAGACCGCTAAGAACTTTTTATTCCCGCTGCGATGCGGGATACTTTTGGATATTGTTACAAAGTTTCGCGGAAGTTGCTCGGTTAGTGCATTAAATGTGGTTCTTGTCTTAATTCCGTTTGATTGCGCGTTCGCACACACTTTAGCCTCATCTTGCTCACGCACGATCTCTCAGTCGACGACGACTAGCAATTTCGCACAAGCTTCGCAGACGAGTCACGCCGATTGGTTACATCGTAATTTGTTGCAAAACAATCTGTCGCTTTATCCGTCGCTTCCAACGAGGAGAAAGCCCCGTTTGAAAGTTTGATCCGCGTCGAGTCGGAAGATTTACCTAAAAGATAGTAGGTACCGCGCAAAACGCGTTGTAAAAGAATAATTTTCTCGGTGAAAACGGATTTCTCATCGCTGATGACTATATAGACAGCTGAATAAATTCTCGAGCAACGTTATATCGAACGCGTTCCGAACGTATTCGGATTTTAAGATAAGTTTTAAATTATATTGTGATTTGACAGGATACGTGTATGTAATACATTATTGAAGATATTACGTAGGATATTTCATGAATATATTGTTGTGATCGGAGAAAAAACCATGTAATTGTATACAAATTGGTTCTTCTTTCGAGCATAGGTCATTTCGCACATAAAACTCGCGCGATCTCGTTACGTTCAAGCATCTAATGAACCGTTCCGCACGATAAGAACTCGTTTTAATAATAAGTAACGATATTTTTTCCAAAATGATGAACATGAGAACGAAGATGAAAAACACGTTGCGTGTGTGTTGCGCGTGTATAATTATTCCATAAAACTTTTCCCTACGCCTTATAATGAATAGTCTAATTACGTGTTGTAATGATGACTCTTATCATCTTTCTCAGAAATAAACTCTAAGGCGTTTTATTAAGTCATAAGTGAAACTGCATGCAGGTACTCACGTAATGCGCGTTTTAACTTACATAAAATCGTAATTAAAACTCTAAGGTGAATAAATTATATGTATATATATTAGTATATATGCATACGCCGCTTGTATACTTTTTGTTATTACACTTACGGAAGTTTCCAATAAAGGAAGTTTTCTGTGACGCATGTTAAAAAAAACAATGCGATATAAAATTGAAAGAGAAAGAGAAAAAGAAATTCCACGCACACACGGTAACGTAATAAAAGTTCCACTATTCTCGCCGAGAGTTTTACGTAATAACACTATCAAACTAGAGAATTGTGTGTAAACAGTAAAGTATAAAAAAAAAACTCCAAATAAACAACAACCTGAATTTGTACAAAAAAGAAAACACTATCTGTACAAACGTATATTGTATCTTTCCATGCACATAAATTGTAGATTGATTTATAAAAAAAAATATATAAAATATATTTAAACGTAAGAAATATTGTATTTCCGACGTTCTTCTTGTCGAATTTTGCCAAGAATCATATCTTTGAGTTTTACGCTGTGACTTCCTTGCCAAGCACGAAATTCTCTTTCTCTCTTTTTTTGTCGCGTATTGTACATACATTTTATTTATTGTACTAGTGCGAGAAGTGTTGGAAGCAACAGAAAGTTCTTGGCAACCAAATACACACAACTGCAAGAATGTAAATATAATATGAGAACTTTATAAACGATGTTTTCGTGCCGAGTTTTTGTTTTTGTTAGTTATATACATATATCGAGCGCGATGCTTTGTATTAGTTTCCTTGAAGTTTTCGTCTGACTTTCCTGCAGATGAAATTCCATCTGAAATTGATCGCACGAGCGAGTCACGGGGGGTTAACGAGACGCGAAACTTGAATCTTGAATTGGAGTATCACACCCCTCGCGGGTATCGTGTCGTTCCTCCTCAAACACGAACAATTTTACGTCTGACGTTCGTGTTTCAATTCGCTTTCCGGCCGGATCTAACGAATAACACGTTTATTGCGCGATGAAAGTTTCGGCTCTACGTTGAAAGCAAAAAACAACCTGCTGCAGGCCGTCGTTGCTTCGTGTATTGAATTACACTATAGAACGATAAAAAAAAAAAACAGAGAAAAAAGGAGGAGGATTTTATTGCAAAAGAATATCGGGGAGACTCGATTTGTTTTTTTTGTTTTTTTTAATTAGTTTTGCGACGGCTTTTTTTTATTTTGAAATATATACCGTGTTTTTGTCGGTATCATATATAAAAAAAATAAATAATTTATGAGCAAGATAATATACTAAACATTTTTATTAAAACACATGTGGAAAATCCTGCGCTTTTAATTACACACACACACACACACATATGTATATATATATATGTAGTTTATATTATATTTATTTCTTGATATTTTATATACGCACATTTATTATCAACATAAGCGTCGTTTGGTCGAAACTAATGTTGCCTGAGCACATAAACTAGGTCGCTGTGCTAATTTCCATATAGTATGTGATATGCATTTCCATATTCAAATATTACTATACATTAGACTACGGATCAAATATAATAATGCATCAGTTTTATTTATCTTGCTTAATGTGAAACGGAAAAATGACATTTTTCTTTGTATCTGATTATTCTTTAGAACAAGATGTCTGTTATTTAGTTACGATCGAAATTTATGTACTTTTGTACAGAAAATGTGGTTTAAAAATTTATTTCTCGCGCGCGCTCGTGCAATCTTTCACCGCAACAGCGTGATGGGGAAATTTAAAACAAGAAAAAAAGCTACCAACAAGAGTGGACCAATATTGCATTTTCGAAGTTTATTGCTCGTAATTAGGCTCAATTTTTATCAACGACAATATATCTGTTATAATTATTTCACTTTCTTTTAACGATTGTTATAACATATTGCCTCGGCGTCGAGTGTAACTCCCGCTTATAAAAAATGTAAGAAATAACGCGTTCACCGCTACATTTTGCTGAGAGAGTAATTATATCAGGTAAAACATAATATCGTCATTATATATATAATAGCACCGGATAATATTTTCTTACAGAGAGCTCGGGCCACGTAAGAACTCAGCAGCTTATGAAACTGTCATTTACGATATATCTTGTATACATTATACTAATATATACTTTGTGTCGCGATCCGCGATACACTATGCACATCCAGATAATCTCGTTCTTCTTCTTCGAGAGAAAAATGTTATACCGAAACAACATTGACGGATGTGCACGCAGCATTGAGAAAATATTATACCGTCTTCAAACAAAACAGAAAAGCGATACTTCTGAATAAAAAAGCAATTTTTCGATCTGAAAAAACGAGATGCAATGTGTTCTTTCTTTATCTCGCTTTATTATGTGTCATAACATGCGTGACGTAGGCTAATACTGCGAGCTTGGAGTAAAGGCCCGAACGTCGGAACCATTCGCAACCGTGAATCAGCAATGGGCGCGCGTATCGAAAGTCGATACGTCACACTGTGAGAGATGCGAGAACAGAGAACTCGCACAATTGAAGGGATTTTTGGATAACGAGACAAACACAAAGTCGCGCGCGCGATCCCGTTCGCGAAGAATATATTTGGGCACGAATAATTCAACGTTTTCTTTCAAAAAGGAGCAAATTCAAAGAAGAAGAGATTTAATGAATATTTTAGTCGAATTTATATTTTTAATTTGTAAGAGAATCTGAGAAAAAATATACACAAAGAAAGGGCAGAATTTAAATATTATGTAAACTCAAAAAAAAAATAATAATAATAATTTACATTTCAAAAATATGACTTGCGTGTGACGCAACTGGATAATTTAATTTTAAAATTTGACACATATCGCGTTACGCGGAGTGCGTATTACTCTTGTGAAATAAATCAAGCATATCTGATGCTGACATTAACAATGTTAAAAAGTTGTGGAACCGAATTTATACAGCTGCGAATTTGTAATGACTATTCTGTAACATCAAAGTTGATGTCGCCACAACGTGTCGCGTGTCGATTGTGGATCGGTTAATCATTTTATTTTCTCGCCTCGTGCCCACATATTAATCGTCCAACGTGTTATAAATCACGGTGAGACAAATATCCCGGGGACATTACAATTTTGGCACACAACGGATGCTAGAAACGGGGCCACAGCCAATCAACGTACCTGGGAGTTAATTCACAGGAAGCAAAATTCTCGTGATGTAAGCCGTATGAAAATTTTCCGGACAGTCGTAACGTCGAACCTCTTCTTGTTCATGCTCGGCTTAACTTCTCCCGTTGTTCTAATTGGTGGGTCACGAGACCATTAACCCTTCATGCACACTAACTTCCGTCAAAGTAATTGTATCTTTACCGAACACATTTAGCACTTTGATTAATGCTTAACGTGTTAATTGCAATTACAAATATTTACATTGCAATAGATTGTATCAGATTTTACTTTCAATCAAAATTCAAAAGCTTTGCATAATAAAGCAGTTTGCGATTATCTATGTTTGCACATTATCCTATACGCAAAAGTTATTTTCAATTACGGATGTAAACAATTCAAAATGCTATCAGCAGCTCTTGAAAGTTGAAAATTGAGAAACTTTCGATTGAGATTTTTAGTTTTTATTTATACATTTAATATAAATTTTATAATCACATTAGTTGTATATAAACTATCAACAGTTGAACTATCTGTATTTCTCTGTGTCACACGTTAATTGTTATCTTTTTTGCATATACACACACTTCCATTAAATATATGTATTTTTAATTTCGATTCGAACGTTGACAAGTAAAAGACGAAGAGAGTCAGAAACACTTAAAAATCGATTCTACTCTGTCACTAACACGCTAACGTATTTCTGAAAACTCACTAGCGAGGGATTCATTGGTCTCAATTTTCATCAAGTCACGTACGTCTTTAATTTTTGGCGATTTCTTCGCACAACCGAACTTTTCGTCGGGTCTTTTCTCGTTTCGGACTCCACGATTAATCACGACGCCCAATTATAACATGCAAATTTTCCACGTGTAAGAAAATTCGGGGGTGTTATTTTTACGTTTCAGAATTTCTCTGTTCTAGTCGGGCATTCAGCAAGAACGTAATTTCGTCATTGATTTTTGTCGGTCGCAACACGAAACGTACGTGATTCTTACGCGTAGATTTCAGATGCGATTTCTGTTAGCTTCTGACGACAAGTTCGCGCAGTCCTTATGCGTGCGTAGCACGAGCACCAAAATTCACATGCAAGATTCGAGTTTCTCGACGGCTCTCAGCCGACTGACCGAAAACGCGGTTACCTCGCGCGTCTTGTTATCCGCGCATGTGCCACTGTGTGTAGATACCTGGATGAGATTTTAATGCATCAAATACATAAAATTGTTTCACATCACAGTTGAAATTTTATAAAATTTTATGTTTATAAAGTGTGTAATAATTATACGTGTGCATATTATTAGGAAATGTTTTAATCCTCCCGCAATCATCACAAAACATTGTGCAAGTATTTTTGACGAAAACAGATTTCTTTTTAATAACATTTGAAATTGGACTCAAGATAAATTGCGATTTATCAGATTACACGAGATTTGCAAATAATGATGATTATTTGTTGCAAATACACGCGCAATAAATTTTATATTAAAAAGTTTTTTTATGTTACAAAAAGGATTGAATCGTTTCTTTCGTATAATCAGTGATTTTCCAGGATGATTATATAAACCAAAACACTGAGCAAACCAGAACAATCTGAACTCGAAGTTTTGCTGTACCTACATTAATACTGATTAATCCCATGATATAGCACAGATACTTACGTACAGGGCACAGAGATTGATGATATTGTACGTATATTAATTTATCGTCGAAAACTATCTAAAATCCCATCAATTGTAAATAAAGCCACAGGGAAGGTGGTGCTCCCTGTATCTTTCAAAACTTGTGGGATTTATGCATGTCCTTTGATATGCAGTTATAACAATTAATCAAGCTCGCGTTGTATGTATATCCCGAAGGACATTGCACGTTCTATCGAATTCTAAAAAAAAGTTGTGACCTCCGTAGAAATCCTCGGTCGATTTTACCAATAAATTTAGACTCTACCGCGAGATATCGGAAGCAACACTACATATATATACACGCACAGTCTGCTTACGACTCATGAATAACCCGCGCGCGGTGGAAGTCGATTCTATACATTCGGGAAACTCGATTATGTCACAGTGGAAGTTCGATGCATTAATTTTGCAACGAATTTCTGCACTTCGAACGGAAATAGATGGAAATGTGGTTAGAAAAACGTGCTCGCGGGAGTAAATGTACTTATATGTATATTAACGGCAACGAGAGAAATCTGTTTACGCGAAAATTCCTCCTTAAAGAGGAGCTGTGTGTGTGTCATTGGGACGCGCACGAGATGCAGCTCAGCCTCTGCTAATTGCAAGGAAGCTGTGCCGGCCGGAAGTAGGTTACGTTAAGCCCGGTTAAGAATGCAGACGGACACATTCATCAAAGTGAATGCGGAAAGCTTATGAGTACAACTGTGTAAGTGTGCATGCACTCCGATTACGAAGTAGAATGAGATATCGCGCTCTCTTTTTAATTATTTCGCGGTGCAGAATTTTATTACTGCCTCGACACATCGCGACTCAACAGTCTTATAATGCATTATTGATTCTTGTGAAATTAAAAATGATAATTAAATATTTAAAAAATATGTAAAACAAGTCGAAATTTTATATTTATTAAAATATTGTATATATATTGTACATATTCAATATATGAAGGTACTTTTAATTTAATGATATTTGATTCAAAGATTCGCGCCGATAACGATAATATGAATATAATATTGACAATAGATTTATCGAAATATCGTTTAAACGATGAACGCGCGATTGAAAGCACATTACACGTTGTGAATAGGCGCTTTTGTATACAAAATTCACCTATCCCGACGCTACGTGGCTTTTACACGTTTATACGCATTTCGTGATATTCTCGAAGCCATTTTTCCACTTTCGTGTTTTTTGTTTGTAGAAAATCGAACTCTCGCATTAACGATATTTGAAATTAAACTCGGAAAGAGCTTCGGAAAACTCAATTAAAAAATTGACGATCTTTTTCGTTTGCACACGTTCGCGAGAAAAAAAAAATATATATATTTTGTTTTATTGAAAATTTCTCGCAACTTTTGTTTTTTCTTCCCCGATCGTGAGATCTGTGTACATGTGTTACTTCAATTGTACACGATCCTTTATTTATCCGGAAATTCCCTCGAGAACTTGTGTAATTGTATTTAGTATTTAAAATATGTACGAACGCCACACATACGCGACGAAAAGCACGAGTGTTACTTTTAATTAAACTTTTAATCTAGGTTTTCGATCGGAACGATTAAACGACGCGGTTTGTCCGTTTAATTTACGTCAAATGTTTTCATCCGGCCTCGGCAAAAGATACGATTAAAATGATATCGATTTTCTTAATGAGATATTCAGCGTGCGACCGCGTTGTTCGCGCATGTGTCTTTGCTCAGTTATGTTGTGGATTTAATCCGACGGTGTTCACATACTATGCGAGACACATCCATAACCACATCCGACGTTTCCTCGTTCTCTATGTGTATATATAGAGAACTGTTACTGCGATAGTGCGCATATAGAGGCCGTCGCTGCTACATTCTGCGGCCACGAAATCACGGCAAACAGACGAGCAATCTTCGACTGTGTGTACCGGATGTGTGTATGTGCTAAATAGCAGGGAACTTTAATGCGAGCTTTCTATGCTAAAATAACGAGCAACATCATACATTGTAAATACAAGTATTTCACTTTGACGTATTTCAAATTTGCAAGAGATTATTCGAACAAAATCGTAATAAACAAACAAAATGAATTATACGATATATATATATATATATATATATATATATATGATAATATTAGAAATTCTATATTAGAATTTTATATATACGATGGGTATAAAATGATACCTACAAAATCATTTGTGCCTTGGGACGGATATCGATCTGAAAAAGAGACTTTAATTCCCGCAGCAATTTTCTCGTATGCGTATCTGTGTCGTACGCCAGATGGTGAATATCTAGACTAGGTGGTCAGCTTAAGATTTATCGCGCTACGAAACTATATCGTTCGAGCGGGACATTTTCAGCACTCGCCGTTTAAATGTCGTGTTACCTCTTTAGTAGATGCAAC
Source organism: Pseudomyrmex gracilis (assembly GCF_002006095.1). NCBI lineage: Eukaryota > Metazoa > Arthropoda > Insecta > Hymenoptera > Formicidae > Pseudomyrmex > Pseudomyrmex gracilis. The sequence continues at coordinate 549,219 of NW_018020606.1, forward strand.
CGGTGATATTTTAATTAACGTGCAATTTGTTACGTTTATCTCGAGTAAACTTTAAAACACCACCATATAAAGCTCGACAAAAAAAGTTACTGTTAATCTCAGTCGCTATCGTAACGAACGGCTCTAATTTCACGTCTACATAAATTTTATTACAATCGAGCGCGGGTTTATCTCGTATATATGCGTTGAACGATCCGTTCCGAACACCCTACCCAAACGGGGCGGCATGCAGATCCTTTATATCGCGTTAATTAATTAGGATTCCACCGACTAATATCATAGTTGATCTCCGTCGATATGCCGATCTGCTATTTCTGCTATTTTTTTTGTTTAGGAAATATTGATAAGGAGAAACGAGATATTAACCTTTTTATTGGAATAGTATTGAAATGAAACGAGTAATATTTCGCTATTATGGAATTCTGCAAAAATGTGAGCTCGACAATTCAATTTCTGACGATATCGTGTAAGTGTGTGAGCGTTGTGAATTTTTTTCATAGTTCATATTTGCTCGGCACATCATGATATGATGTCGCTAAACGTTTTACAAATGTTTGCTGTCCTATTATTTTCTATTTTTCTTCCGCGCTGTTAGTCCACACACATATACATACATGTGGCAATAACTGTGGCACGGACAGAATAAAGTTGAGATAACTTGAAATTTGCTCACCGTGCAGAAATGGGAAAAATCATTGGAAGATATGATTTTGTCCGTGACATCGTGCGGTGTGTAGCTCGGTTTTGTTTTTTATTAGATGAAACATCTGCGCGAACATTTGTGCGAACTCTACAGATATTAACATATATATATATTCTATGTATATGCAATATAAGAACTTAATTTTTATCTAAGTGAAAATAATAAAAATACACAATGTGTTTTCACTCTCTGGATTTTTATACACGTTTATCTGTCATAAAGTCAAATGACTGACATGATATTTAAGCATTTGATCGACGAAGTATTGTCTTTTTAATTAAATCAAAGTTGAGGAAAAATTTTACTTTTACACATACAGTGTTTTTTTTTACAGTTTTTTATTCGATTATAATCTGGTTTTGCGTAAAGAATATTTTTCGAGAATCTTTATGTTCATCTTTGTCTTCATGTTTCATTGTTAGCTGTGTCACTGCTTTCTGATGACATACGGTTGCATTCTTGACGGAACTTTGAAATTATTTCACGCGTCTGTTGCGAAAAGATAACGCTTTCAGAACGCCGCAGTGTCGTCACATCCAAAGAGACGCCTGCTGAGCATCGAAAATCAATTTGCAACATGCGCCTCTTTTCACGTCACGCATCGCTTTATGATTACTTACTAAAAGGAAAGCAGGTTTTTGTGTGTCTAAACATACTACGAAACCATTGATGAGCAACCGCGCATTTATTTCAAACCGAGAATATGGAACGCAGAGTGACAAATGAAGTCTCGCCGTAACGACCTCAGGAAAAGAGATGCACGCCCTCGTACCGTGGTGTCAAATAAATGTCTTAGTATTTTATTAGCCACGAAACTATTTTTATAATAAATTTCTAATTTTTCTCGGTATAATTTTTCTGCAGAAAAAATAATTATATACTAATCTAACAAACTATTACTCTTTTGCCGAACAAACTCAGGATCAATTTTTTTTCATCCATAGAATTTCGGCTCTTTAATTACACGTTAAAAGTTGCAAAATGTTTCGCAAAAAATAAACTCGCAATAAAAATTCGGAGTGTTTTTTTTTCGCTTTTGCTGTCAAGGGGTTAAAATAGTTTTTGGTAGAAATAAAGCATTCGTATATAAAACGTATAATAAAATGAAAAAGAATAGCCTAGACCACACTATCGCACTAACGTAAATAAATTGTTTCGAATACGAAACATTCCATATGAATGACACGTATGCGGGAAGGATAGGGTAATACGTTTTTTCACCATGTGCTTCTTTTTATATCAAAATATTTTCCGTTTCTTTTTTTTTTTTTAGTTAATGGATCGTTGACTGTGCATATAAATTTAAAACGAACGTGTCATACACGCTTTTCTTCTTTTCAACTCTTCACGCTGTTCTCGCGACCGAATTTATTACATCGCTTAACAATACGTTCCGCCAAATGCGCGGTAAAAACACTACAAAGTTTTATTCGTCTGTGTAGCCTGTTTCTTTTTATTTTTTTTATACAAGAAAATTACATTATCTTATTACAATAGGCAGGTATATATATTTATGTATATGTGTATTATTCTACATGCTGCATGCTTGTGCGTTGTTTTATTGCTATTTATACCGTCACATTATGGCTACTATGTATAATACATAGGTTTCCCCTCATTCACACGCGACATGATAAATTCGCGGATATAAACCTCAAGCGAAAAATTCCGAACACACACGCTATTATGACTTTATATTCCATAACCAGCGATTTACGCTCCGTTACGTTTCAGGGAACGTTTGTCTATTACGTAAATAAATGCGCGCGATTATTGCACTGCTAGATGCTATTTAACACGTTATCGAGAAAGAGACAATCTACTTGCTCGGACAGTTCGCGGCTTTCGAATGTATTTGCGAGAGCTGCGAAACGAAATTGTCACCGGTCTCGAGAAATTATTATCTTCGATTGAAAACAAAATCAATACCTCTCCGGAAGAGCGCGCTTTTAAAGATTTCTTTATCAGTTATTTTCAAATATCTCATCTGAATCGCGTCAACCGCATTGTTTTGTTCGCGAGATAATTGATCGCGACACTTTGAAACACGGCTGTTTAGTATCTTATTCTCGTTAATAGACAAGTTGATTTATATGAGTGAAATTTAGGCTTTCCTAGATTTTGGGGAAAAAGAACTGTAACTGTAGGAAATTGAGACCTGTTTCGTGCGATGAATTATCACCGAATTTTCACGACATTATCACGAACTGCGAATATCGGTGATTTATAGTCACGCATACACGTCCTGTGTAAAAAGTGTTCAGTGATTCTCATCTTCCTTCGGTTTGGGGTGCGGAGATTTCGAGACAACGTCGTTACCTATAAAAAAAAAAAAACATCGGCGTGTCGATAAAGATTAATATTGTCAGTTTTATTTGTCTCTACCTTTACGATAAATTGATTGCTTCTTTTAATACTATTACTAGCACAACACAGGCGCGCGCTACGCGCACGCTATTGTTATTTTTATTTAACGTGTTGTCAGTGAACACAATCTGTCACCGCATATACGTCTTATAAACTATATAATACACATATGAGAAATGTCAGAAATAACGCATGAAAATCAAACTCAAAAAATAGTAAGAGAGAAGTGGAAAAACAAAACGTGACTAAAGTCACGTGACAGGAAAAAGGGTAAAAAAGAGAATATTATATATATTATATGTAATATTCTATATCTATATATAATACACACACATACGCATATATGTGTATATATATGTATATACCGTAATCACGTGACCGAAGTCAGTAACACCGCCGCGGTCGCGCGGCCGAGGTCAGTGACTCCACCGCAGTCGCGCGACCGAGGTCATTGACCCCGCCGCAGTCGCGCGACCGAGGTCATTGACCCCGCCGCAGTCGCGCGACCGAGGTCAGTGACTCCCCCCCGCCAAGGCCGCGCGCCCGAGGTCAGTGACATTACTGTAGTATGTATATAATACAACATAAAGTATAATATTATAAATATATAATAATTTATATATGTATAATACGTATTATTTAATGTTATATATAATATAAATTACAGTCACGTTATTTTCACGTGTTGTTTTTCTACTCTTTCCTATCACGTAATTTTGGTTACGTTTTTAATTTTCTCTACATATACGACGACCTGTCTCAAAATAGCTTTTCATTAATTACTCTCTCGATCTTACCGATTCGATTCGACTTGATCAACCAACTAACCAATCGGCAACGCGGAAAAGAGGCAACAATCAAGATCGATAGAATCGATTCTGATTATTTGCACACGCTTTTTCTGGTAGGATTATTGAAAATATTGTTGCGCGTTGTATCAAATAGCGAATTTCTTAATTTCTGTAATTATCGCACGTGTGCAATAAGCGAAGTGCGCGTGTATATACGGTGACGATCGATCTGATAACTTGCTCTTGCATAACTTTCTAATATACTCACCGCGCTGGGTAATCGCATTTGTCCTTTTATCAGACAAGTAATCTCTACCTCCCTCTCTTCTTCGAGGTGAACGCGATTTTCAATAAATTCACCACCGGTGCCTCGAAAGCGAGAGAAATACAGAACGATAGCAGATACGAGGCTACCAGGTTACCAAAATAGACAATAAGCTGCGAAAAAAAATCGATGTATAATCTCTTAAAAGGTTCTCGTGTTAGAAATCTGTGTAGTAACAAGTATGAATATCATACAGGCAGATAGAAAAAAGAATAATTTATAAAAAAATAACTCGCATGAATTAGAGTTTTATAGTAAATTTTTTTTTTTTAAAGTATGAAAATTGTGTGACTCTAATTTCGCACTCGGAACAATTCATTTTTTATCTTACCACAATCCCATTGTGGAGATGTAGCGGCCCGTCCATGTGGTTACACGTGACCATCATGATAACGGGATGTACCAGATAGGCGCAATAGGTGAGCCTCGAAAGCGGATACATTAGTCGGAGCGAGAGCAAACTGTCGATCATTCGTGCCGACCCGGTGCAGCATTGAATCACGATAAAAGCGACAGCTATCGTCCACGCGGTGTGACCCAAGGCGGCGTATACGGAGCTCACTAGCACCGTCAAATTTCCGGGGTACAATCCATATACCACCGAAAACATGATCGTCGCGGACAGTATCCAGCCGATCAGTTTCGCACCCTGAGGGGAATTTAAGATCGATTTAATTCCCCGTACAAAGCAATTTTACGCTAATACGCGCATGAAAAGATCCCGCGGTCCACAACACGTACACGCGGCAGATTTTCTTCTCGTTAATGTATATTTATGTAAATTAATTGCATCAGGCCATTTATTTTGCATAATTATTTCATCCAATTATTCGCGCGTCGTTGCCATGTATTCGAGGTATGTATATATATTTGGAATGTTGTTGATTATTATTATCTGTTTTAGCAAATTCGCATTATTGCATTTGCGCGATACGCGAGAGATGTAACAATACGCAAAGCTCGCGCTTAATTAATTAACTCAATAATCGAAATAAACTTTGGGGCGCGTTCTCACCACTGGTAGCTTCAACTGGCATTTCGTTTTGAAGAGGATGTATCCGGTAATCGTGCCGATGAAGTACGGACCCGCTCTCAGCCACGGTTTGTCGTAGAGCTCGTCGAAGAGAGCGAACGGCTCTTGGATCCTGCGCGAGGAGAAGGAGAGGAGAGTCGATAAATGGAATTAAGCGTGCACGCGCAATATCGCGTGATGAAATTTTCGCATTGGTAGGCGAATAATGCAAAGTACAGAGTGCGCGGTGCACATAGCGTGTGCTATAATAGACGACGCGAGCGCCATAAAGCTACGTGAAATGAGAGCTTGCCGCTTTCAATTAGGAGCGGTGGCGCTCCCGACCGATACCCTGCTTATTGCATTGTTCTTTCGCGGTATTCATTCAGTTTCCAGTTTAAAAAGAGAATCATATCGCACTTTATTCGATGAAAGCAACTACCAGACACTTCAACAAATGATTAAAACCGGCGTATTCTCTTTCTCTATCTCAAAACGGCTGTGAACGATAACTTCGAAATTATTCTCCTCGTTGATACAAGTTGGCACAAGGATTTTCCCGACGAGATTTGTTAATGAGCGTTACAATTGAATTTGTTTCCGATTTGACACGGAGGAAGAGCGCGAAGTAATAACGAGCGTATAATAATCGAAAGATTACCTGGCTACGTAATCGTTGCTGTAGGCTACGGAGAACGTGGTGAACCACGAGGAGACGATCAGCAGCGAGACGACGACGGCCACGGTCTTGAGATATTTTACGGAAAGCAAAAGAAGAAATATACCAAGGACGTAGAACTGCGTGTCGTTGGCCATATACCAGCTCCACAGCATGCACTAGAAAGTAATTATTAATGTGTAATAGTGCGCGAATTAATTGGCCCTGCGGCGGATACACGGAGCGCGATTGCAAAAGTCCTTTGCGTGGTGTAAGAAAAACTCGTGAGGAAAATTCGCACCTGAGAAAAAAAAGACGCATTGAACACGTCGCTTTTAATGTGAAACCTGATTCCGACGGTCTTCTCGCTCATTACTTGCTCGTAATGAAGACATAGACTTTGTTTTCTTTCTTTTTTTTTTTTTTTTACGTAAAGCTGCACTCGCGCTTTATTATCTCTAATAATCCGATATTCGCGAAGCAATATTTTCTCTTTTAATGTTTTAAAAAGCGATGTTAAATTATTTTCCTCTTTTTCAGTTGGTTTGAAATTTGCCACATTTCTTCACGGCAAAACAACACACCGCGGTGCTCCTCTTCCTGAGTTACATTTTAGTTCTTTTACATTTACAGCAGATGCTGTTACAAAATAAGTATGTATATATATATATATATATATGTACATACTATGTGCAAGAAGGTTTTATATATTTCGTTGAAAACCTCCACTTATACAAGACACAGTAAGGGAAAAAAACATGTTAGGATAAGTGGTACATAAATCATCTTACCATTTCCGTGCGCGGATACAGGGAATTCAAATAGAGCGCGTTTCGCCACCAGAACTTTTCACAGGTCAAGTGATCGATGATACCAGGTGAAAAGACAGTCTTAGCCTGAGCTTGCTTTATGGCGATTTCGTTCATTCCCAGTACAAAGAGATAAGCCGGTGTTAATCTTTATGAAAAGAAAGCTGGAGTGTGATCTCAGAGAAAGAGAGAAAAAGAGAAAGAAAGAGAGAGAGAGAAAGAGAGAGAGAGAGAAAGAGAAAGAGAAAAAGAGAGTTGAAACATATTGTATTACCCAAATATTTAATTTACATAATATTCTTATTACTTTAGTTACGCAACTATTTTTTTGCTTCAAAAATTGGGTCATTACGTAACCGTCGCGCAAGATTCACATTACGTCACGATTGAAACGTACCTGATGAATCGATACAGAATCATGATAACAAACTTGGTGCAACTCGTCTTTAAGAAGTTGCCTTTCTCGTTGTTAAAATTGCTCATGGATCGATAGAAAAGTATAGTCACCAACAGGCCGCTGTGTGTCAGAATATTCCGTTAAAAATCACCGCGTTTTCATTAAATTAAACATCTGTTATCGTACGTATCGCTCGTTCTCTTACCTGATAAAAAAGAAAGTGTCCACGGAAAACGTCGCGTTGCTGATGGTCTGGAACATGAAATTCCTCTCCGTAACCGTTCGCAGTGTCTTGTTCTCTGTAAAATGTAATGAGGAAACGATCAATCGCGAGGATTGCCGCGGTGAAAGCGAGCACGTGTAAACCCGGAGGAGAATCTCGAAATTATCGCCAATCAGAGAACCCGATATAGATACATCCTATTGCATCATATTAGATTACGCCTATTAATTGCATCAAAAGATATTTATAGAAAGTAGAGCGATTCAATTAGCTTGGAATATTGCTAATGGGCGATGTAATTTTCTACACTATCTTTTATACTTGAACTCGGTGGACGTTCATTTTAGAGAGAGCTTTGTGCGTACGTGTGTACGTGCATGCATATATAAGTGAGTGTGTGTGTGTGTGTGTTTGTAACTCTCGCAAAATTACCGGCAATGGAGAAAACCTGGAGATACGTATGCACCATGACGACCCATCCTAGCGAGAATACTCGAAGGCCGTGAAGACAGGTTAGACTATCTTTGGCCGCGGGCTCCGTGCTAATGATCTTACTTCCGTTAACGATAGGGCTGAACGCGAGCAAGCACCTCAACCAGAATCCTGAAAAATCGATGACCGTGAGAGTCGGTGTTGAAGAATCTAAAGGATATCTGGACGCACAAAAAGAAACGCCGACAAAAGCATCTCAGATGTATAATACGTTCAATGAACCTTCGTCGCAATCTTTCTTCTGAATGGGATTCTCTTTTTGCAACTGCTTCGCGCCCTTCTCGATAAGCTCCTGACCGTTTTCCTGTCCTATTGAGATCCTGCGATCTTGATTCAGATTTTTGTCCACGCAGTCGCTGGTTTTGTCGTTGTTATTCGACACGCTTGACGACGACTCGACGTCCTTTACGTGGGGGAACGTTCTGTATTCGTACACCGTCGCGCAGATCATTAGCACCAATATCGCGCCGCCGATAGCTCTAAAATTCAGATAAAAAATAAATTCGGTAAAATCCAGAGTGAAAGATAGTGGAGTTCATATGAAACACAGTTACAATTTTTTTTTCCATATACACACGCGATAGATTTATCGCATTTGAGAAAACTAACTCTTACATTCGCACTCATTGTAATAGAATTATATATCGCACAAGTTAACATGCTCTCGGCCGAGACATATCGCATAACACGAGCACATAATTCGAAAGATTAAGTGGATCGTTTAACGGCGGTGGAACTATTCATCGTCTTTACAGGCGCGTTTAGCTACGGCTTTACACACCTGGCTCATAAACTAGAGACGCAAGAAACTCTATATATCCACGCGCTTTTGTTCGTAGCTAACAATACCGTATTCTGTATATACTCACGGCTCATGCATCGCATTGCATTACGGAAGGATTTGCGCGGTCATTGCTGCTTGGACGGTGCAACAGCAGGAATTCGACAAGTCATGAATACGACGGTGTCATTTAGCCTGAGCTTCATTGACATTCGAGAGACAGGAAATTGATTGTGAATCTCGGCGCGATTTGACAATTCGGACATCACTCGGAGATATATTACCTACATATATATATATATATATATATATATATCTATAAAAGCGTGCTACAACTTTTTCAATTTCCGGTTGAACGGCTGCACGAGATCGAAGAGCTTAATGTTTCCGCGAAATTAAACTTAGAAAAACTGACCGTACGATTTTTCTCGCAATATCACTTTCTAATTTAATTTGCAGAAATTAATAATACTCCGACTTCGTTAATTAAAACGCAAGTTGCTCTCATTGAGAATTCATTATTCAGTATATGCCAAGAGTACTCTCTGGCTTCACGTAGTTAAGTACACATTGTATAATTCACTATCTTAATATAAGATTGATTTCTCTCTTTACATGAAAAAAAAAATTGTACAATATTATTGAATATGTACTTTTTCTGATCAGAGATTAAATTATTAAATTTTGATGAAATTTTCGCTATTATCTGCTTTTTAAATTTGACTTACTGCGTTTTATTAGCATCAGAAAACTAATTTGCGACTTGCAGATCGGCTTCAAACAAATCATGATAAATCGCGTACGCTCTCCATCAATATTCAGTTAATTAATTACGATGTGAATCCACCGATAAAGTTTCGCGATGAAAAATTGACATTTGCATCATTACAGAATCATGCCGGATGTGATATCGAGTTTTTTCGCGTTAAAAGATTAATGCGCGATCGGAAGTCATTTAATTGATATATGTAACGGATTTTCGTACATGAGATTTAGTTAAATTTATATATTGTGATTTATGTATACGTACAGCAATTTGACGTGCTTCATTGAACATTATTCTCGGAAAACTGAGTTGATTATATCTCCGTTGACAAAATGCTAACATGAAATCCTTTAGGAAAGCATCAAATTGGAAGTAAAAAACATTTACATGTTATTTTCACACATTTCTGCGCGTATATTTTTACTGCAAAATATTTCTAAAAAAATTTATTGCACACACATTCTACTTGCGCACTCATCGCTACTTCACATAATCTGCACCGACTGCAACAAGAACGTACAAAATATCGAGCGGTAAAACGAACGGTAAAGCGGATTTGGACAATGAATTCCGCAAGTTTCAGGCCGCTCGGTTATTTTCGGAGCTAACAACCGGAGGAACTTCCGCTTTATATCTCCTTGTCGGCTTTAAATTATTATTCTTGTCGGACCTGTGCAAAGGAAAAAGATCCGCGCGGATTTTCTTGTTGGTTTCTTCAGTAACACATCTGTGCGCGAATTAAGCGCGGCTGTCCGCGCGCAAAATACAAGGGTGGTGATAGGTTTCTTTTCTTCTTTTTTTCCTGCACATGCGACTCTTATTTTAACACGCCACTGGTCATGAATCTCGACGAAGAGAAAGAAAAAAGACGCAAACGGAAGCGTGGAAACAAAAGTTTCGTAAAGAGGAAGTTTTGCCGCAACATTTTCTTCGCCTTACCTCTTCCTCTTCTTTTTCGGTTCTCTTCTTTCCCCTCTACGTGTCTCGTATTCTCACTATCCCGAGTTAATCCTTCCCAACTATCGTTGTCGTTTGCAACTTTCATTCGTTAAATAAAATATTTTTCTCACTTCTTTTGATTCGAAAATTCTCAAACGCGCGATAAGATAAAGCTGCGAGCGTTTCGTGCAGCTTCAAAAGTTTTACCAAGTACACATCAATTTTGGCGAGTGAGTCAATTCGTAGCGCATCTAATTCATTTCCCTCGTCGGTTTTACATCCATGTCTATACATTTTACATCTTCATAACGAAGCTTCATAATGAAGCTTTTGTCGCCGACAATTAAACGGTTTTGTGATTTTATCTCGTTTCCTTGTCCTCTTTTCTTCAGTATCTCTGTTTGTATATCACTCCTCACAGAAGAGAGAAACACGGAGGAGATATGTGTATTCATCATGCGGGATTACTCGGCAATTGTGCGCGTGTTGACAATGTGCTGAAAGATTACGTCGCGTTGCAATTCTGCGGTGGTTGCTTTATTACTCCCCGCGAAGTATAATTACACACACTTTTTTTCTCTCTCTCTCTCTCGAGGTCGCATATATGTAAAACAAGCCGGGGACAAAAATGGGAAACAATAGGTATTTTTTTGAATCATAACGATAATTTATGTGACGCGAAATGCCACATTTATATGAGATATGACAACATATATATATATAATTATTGCATGCGCGAAACGACGCACGCGGTTTCCGTAAACAATTTAATCGACTGGACCCGAATGAACATGACACTCCGGACATGATTTGCATCCGTCGAGAGGCCCGCATTCCGTCGGAATGCATAAGATAGCGCGCGGACACTTTCACGTGTACCGCGGGGCTTTCTATAATCTTGCGTAATGCATTCGCACAACACGCGTAGTGGTGCCGCGCGCGCGCGCGCGCGATGCACGCCGACACGGCACGTTAATTACACGGCCGATACACACGCATCACACGTCGTTCTCTTGAGGGTCAGCTCTTTTCATCTGCAGATGTAGTGAACAACTTCCTTCCTAATTCCTAATGGAACGCGCTTACGTATTCTATTTCCGTTTTATGCAGTAACGAGTTATTAAATTTAAAGCTACCGTACTTACTTTAGGATGATCCATATGGATTTAAAGTTCCATTGAAATTCTCTCAATGAGCGGATTAAGAACTATAATGTAGAGAGGACTTTTTTTTTATATCTTATGTTCCGAACCGCTCTTAGTGTGTGTTTGCATATATGTCGATATCCCTTCGAGATAAGCATTTTATGTCAATTCGAGACAGCAAAAACGCTTTTACAAAAACGCAACAAACCTCGTATATCGGTGGCAGGCAAGCAACGCGCCAAACTGGACGATGTACTCTCAGCGTGATTACGCTGCGGCGCAAACTAAGCGAAATGGAACGTGATCTGGCGGTCATTCGGATCAAATTGGACGTTCTGGAGAAAGAAGCGGAAGTTATACAGAAGGAACATCCGGAGGAGAGACAGCCGTGACACGCGAGAGAATCGCGCAGATTCATCTGAGTCAGTAAATATTTACTGATTGTCAATGCAATATACTGATTCTACTTGAGAGAGGATACATATGTGTAAATACACACGCTAAGAGCGGTTCAGAATAAAAGATTTAATCAAAGTTCTCCTTACAATAACGGAGCTAAAAAGTACTAAAACTGATTTCGCTTAAGTTGAGAATTATATTGAAATCGCAAACAAAAAGTTTTTTCGTCGATATATCGAATTAGATATCAATAATAGTTTTTTTTATTTTCCGATAAACGCGCGCTGTTGGTTCAGTGTTAGAGCGAAATCCTTGTGATTTTATTTAAAGTGGATTTAATGCAATCAATTTGTCGAGCGTACTTTAAATATTATTTCAGGCTCGTGAACAAACGAAGACTGGCGCGAGATAGATATCGCTTCGATTACCTTCAAGACACACCGGAACGTTTACATTAAAATTCAAGGCATGTATGATGATCGATCACATAGTTCGAGACTATTCTGATATACGGTTGGTTTTATCTAGAGTGATTTTTGAAACATTACGCGGTGGTAAAGTATGTGATGTATCGCGACCGCAAGGATTATTTACGATCTACACAAATTTTATTCTTATTCTGGACGCACAACTTGGTAAACCGTGTTTCCAGATGTGTCTCGAAATTCAGGTCGCAATACGTTCCGGTTTCTCCGTTATGCAACCTAATAGCAGGTTTAATCTGCTGTACTACAGATATTTTCTTCTTTTTTTTTTTTTACCGATCTCGATATGTATCAAATATGAACACACAATGTATGTAATTTGAACATGGAAATATTGTAACATTATTTTAAATATTTTTTAATTACATATTTAATTACGTATTTTCCCGGTTGTGTTGTGTCTTTTTTATTAAAAAAAAGAAGTAATTATTTTAGCATAGCTCGTGTTTATAAATAAAAATCTGCAATACAATAAAAGGAGAGATACGTGTATCTTTATCAAATAGCAAACCGGTGCTTGGAAAACATTGCGTTAACGCGGTAATGATTTAACATTACTTTACGGGCCACACTCTGGCATTATGGATCAGAGGAAGACCGTCGCGCGAAAGGTGAAGAAGCTATCGATTCAGCGATAATTTAAGACTGTAATAACGCACATCGCAGCAAGGTGCCTTTATTTATCGCGTTTGATTTATCCACGTTGTCTTAAAGACCGTAGAAAACTATGTGAAATTTTTTCACAATAACTCACGCCGCGTCGGTGAAATTGCTTCATCAATATTTCATGGTTCGATATTAAAACGCGAAAAACCCAACATCGTTGTACAACCACACATTTAAATGCGCGTCTGTTTTTCTTTTTTTCAAACGCAATTGCGGATTCGCTCACACGCGCGTAATCGATAGGATTCGATAAATTTTTATGTAAATATATTGTTTGGATTTGTCCGCAGCTCGTTTCGAAAGGAAAAACATGCGCGCGTATATTTTTCGTGAGCGAATTTGCGCAAGCCGCCGGCCTTTCTCGATGTCGACGCGGAATAATTTTTTTTTCTTTCTCTAAATGACAGACACACGGTCGCGAAATCGGGCCATTAGATTGTAACTCTCCTTGGAAGTTGAACCCGCGCGATTTCTCGCGGTGTACACACACGTCCGACACAACGCGTCGTCTCGCGTAGTCGTTCTCGTTATTTCATCGTTGTGCATCACGCGTGCAAGGACGCGCATTGCACATCGCTCTACGATAGAAGTGCATTCGTAACTGGGACGCGCGCGTTGACATATCACCGGGAGCTCAAAAGACTTCCCTGGCTATATGTCGGAACTCTCGACGACAATCGATCGAAATTTTCCAAGCGAATATTCTCGCTTCAATTCTATACGTCAACAACAAACAATCAACAATACTGATAATTAACCAGCTTGAGGCTAACGTAATTTAATCTTTTTATTATTTTATTTTAATTACGTAAGTTACACAACAGAATGTAGCCAGATACACCGAGATTTAATTAAATTTATTGCAACAGAGTGTAAACTTTTTACTACGCACACACACAGATTGAATTGTTGAATTATTGAGTTTAGATTTTTTTTTTTTTTTTTAACAGATTTTCTATTGAGAATTTTACAACGAGAAAATGTTTCATTCAGCACGTGTAAGTATCCATCCAATTTTTACCATTCCACACAATCGGCAGTCTCTCGGCTGCGGTAAGTAAGAAGTAACAAGCATTTCGACATAGATTGACGTAATACACACAGAAGAACGGAGCGAGTAGGGGAGATTAAGTACCCGGAATTGTTAACGCCACTTGTCAATTTTTTTCGTTACTCTGTCCCCATTCGGTTGCTCGACGGTGACTCCGTAAATGCACTTTAAATTATGCAACACGTAGAGGAGAGATGATGATTAACGTTCTAACCGGTCGAAGAAAAAATTTCGCTTTCCTGTATCTCTCGCGCGCTACTATGTAATCGATGACTCACAATTAATAAGCGATCAATGTTTCCGTTAACAGCCAGTTAAATACTCTATTTTACGCAACGTCTAACGATATCGGTAACGTAATATCGTAGCAATACTGCGTCAATGCAAACTGACCTTCCGACACAATTGTGAGCACAATATTTGCGGCGCTTGAGAAATCTGCCGCCATTAAATCCGATTGCGATTTCTCTTCGAACGATAATTTAACGTTTAGATCTAGAAGAGGAAGGGATCAATTTTTTTCTCGCATTTACTTTCGGGATTATATCTCTCGTTTCTTACAACTATAAAATTAACAATCGCGTATATTAACTTGACAAATGTCTCTCATTAGATTCGTGGCGTTTACACACGAAGCAATTATAATAAAAACAGATACTCTTTACTTTTGAACAGTAATAATACGGTAGTTCTGACGGTAACATCTTATTTACATGTAAAAATGCGTAAAGGAAGCGATTAAAGTTAGGTAATTGCACGGCGAATCAATGAAATATGCATTTCTTTAAAACGCGCGCGAAAACACAAGAATCGCGAAGCGTACGCGGATTGCATGTTCGTGAGTTGCATGCAACTTATTACGCGAGATATACAGAGGAGGGATCGCGATAACGAAAGACGTCCTGTTCTTATTAGGAGCGATCAATTTTTGAAGTGGCGAGTTACGCAATTTACATAACGTTTACAAGCAAACATACCGCGCGCATTACGTTAACAATTGTTATTATGCGAGAGAAATTTATAAAAAAAAAAAAAAGACTAACAGTTGCGGCAGGGATTGCATCGCTTATGTATACATGAATGTAATGGACACTTGCTCAATTTTGCATCCATGATACCATCGCGCGTTGGTTGTCCGTCATTCGAATGTTTGCGTTTGTCTTGTTTGCAAACGCTACGAGATCGCTACGAGCATCGTCATTACACAATCGCAGCTTCGCGACGCAGTTGCAATTGCAATTCTCTCTCTCTCTCTCTATCTATCTATCTGTCTATCTATCTCTTTCTCTCTCTGTTCTCTCGATATAGAGAGAACAGAGGCGAGGTATGCACGAGTGAAACGCAAACCGCGAAAGTATGCTGAGCAACGTGTTTGGCACTGACTCTCCGGCAAACAGAGAGTCGGTAGTTAATTTTTCCGCCGTGGCGCAAATTAGAAAACTCGACGTAAAAGGAAAGGAAGTAGAGACTCTTCTCTCTTCGGTTTCCGCGTGCTTCTGCGTCGTGTGTTTCGTGAGGTACATATCTATATAAAGCTTATGTAAACCCTCACTTCTCTCTTTCCCTCTTTCTTTCTGTTTCGCGGGCTCCGTTCCAAATTGAGAAATATTTGGTAACGTCCGGTTGAAACGTCGAAACATGATATTTGACTTTATTCGACAAATAAACCAAGTTAAATCGGAAGTGTTTCATAAGTAACCGAGTCCTGCTTGAGTTTCCGCGAGTAGTGGCGGTCTCGATTTCGTCACGATCTGTCGGTTAGGTGGGATATGTACACGCAACTCGCTTGCACGACCTAAGCTTCTCCCGGCTAATGAAGCAGAAAGACATCTTTACTCGTACGCGACGATTACGCGACGGTGTTACAAGGTTCGCCCAGGCATAGCGTATTACCTGCTCGGTGACGATTATGTAATATAATAATAATAAAAAAAAAAAAAACTCACAATATCATTGCCACGGTGTCAATATGTCTCTTCGTTTATTATATCCGCGAGCTATAATATCATATTTGCGTCTGTCAGCCGTGAGATGTTGGCGCGCGCTCTTTCTGCGCACTTTCTTTTCCCGCCCCTATACACATCGGTGTCGGTGACGCAATCGTCGATCGTGACAGATGCGCGCGATAAATCGTATTTCGCGCGCGAGCGAGCGATATCTCGCGACCGGACAAGCAATAAACAAGCATGTCGATCCGGTTGCATCGAAGAGTCGATTAGAGAACGGTCGTCGCTCGAGCGCGCGCTTGCGGCTCGGGATCAAAGTGTAACTTTCGATCACGGAGAAAAAAAGCGATCTAATCCGCACACGTTCTCACGTACCTTCGTTTGTTAACGAAGTTCGGAGACTTAAGATGTACATCCGAAGTTCGCCAGGCGTGTGATTCCGTGCGGTTGAGAGTTATTCGGTGCTCTGCATTATATTGCTTTCGTCCGCACGTCGAACAGCGAGGTCGAAAGCGACGTAACTTCGAGCTTTTCGAGAGCTTCATCCGCACTTTACGTACGACGTCGTCGTCAGTACACGCTCTCTCTTCTCGCTCTCCTTCAATTCAAACACAGTTCCGAACAGTGAGAGCTTCAGCTAATTTCCAGTTATAGATTCAGCAGTTCGGTACAGTCAGCGAAACTGCTTTATCGCGCTTTTGTGAGATTTAATTGGATTGAGCGAGAATGTCTTAATTAACATAACGCATATACGCGCGTGGTTGTAAAATACGTAATAGAGATCGATATACCCGCCGGATTCCGTCCATGTACGGAAACGACTCTTTTTACGATCGTGTCACGTGTTACGTTTTTTGAGTTAGAAATAACTGAACCAGTTCGTGTGTCATAAAATAAAATAAAAAAAAAAAAAACCTTTTACTCGGATGCAAATATTGTTTACGAGTTTAATAACATTTATATAATAATCTCGGGATTTTACCAGCGACAGTGTCTTTCAAGAAATTATCCTTGCCGCACGGAAGATCCCTCCGATGTATTTTGTTTTCCCGAAGAATTATGAGAAAAGATGCGATTAATTACCGCGTTGAAGCTCGGCCGTAGCAGCGCGCGTTCGTGTCTAATTAGAACGCGTCTCTCTTTCTCATCGCTCGGATGTATTAATTTAAAGGAGTTTTAATCGCTGCGGATGAAAGTTACTTACGCGCACAAATAAAATTTTTGTTACGTCATATTGCGTAATACGCGCGCGCAAACTCTACATCGGATATCTCACACGTGTAATTATATATCTGTCGTAAATGTAAGTTGTACTCCGTTTATTTGTTAAAGTGAATGTAAGCGCGAATTACGCAAACTCCGCTCCAACACTTCGCGGATATTAATAATATATGAAACACCATTGTATCACGCTTATAATTGAATCTTCCACGCGTTTTATCCTCCATGAATTTTGCTCTTTCTAAAAAACTTGAACACGTTTTTCGCAAAAAGTAGTCGGAGCAAAAAATCACATAACGTTGAGTGCACCTGACAATTGGTAGTTCGGCGATATTTCGATTTCGCGAATATTGACACGCGGAATTTAGACTCCCGGGTTTTAGTTGCAAAAAATAATTTTTGAGTGTTACGCACACGGGAAATATTCACACGTACTTCAAAATACACTCCCGCACAAAACTATATATATAGTTGAATAATATTAAGTTACTTCTTGCTTAAAGGCACGTGTACGCTAAAAATCGGCAAAAGTTTAAATTAAATAAATAATAAGTGTTAAAAATTTAGATTTATCCGGAAAACGGTAGCTTAGTTCTTCCTCAAAATTGTAGGATTAACTTTCTGCTAAAGGATTCGCGAAGAGAAAGAGGTTTACCCGAGCGTTTATCGAAAGCGCGGAGAGCAAGTTTCATAAGTTGTGTCGGAGCGTCGTGTTCTAGAATGAAATTTTCCAAGTTGCGTCGTTGGATAGCTCAAGTGCTTTGTTCACTTCGAACTGCATGAATACATTTTCTGTTATTTATTAGTTTATTAAGGTCATTTTTGTTTTTATTAAAAACAGTATTGTTGGAATTGGCAAATACTGTTTAAATTATTACAAGGTGGCACATAAGAATTTTCTTTTTTGCACAATATTGCGTATTTATAAAATTTAAATAATTACGTCACGCTCGCGCGAAATAGAATTAATTGACGTTGAATAAATGGCTTTCGCTCGCCACATCACGCAATATTGAATTGCGTAAAATTGAAAAAGTCATATCGGGAACCCACAATATTGGTGAACCAAATCCGACAAACAATTTTCGGCCGTAAGAGGATTTACTTACGAAAGCACGTAAAATTTGGGATCCTGCCAAGCGCAGTAATTGCTAGATGGCACGGGTTTCACCGTAACAATGCGAACCTTCGGACCGCCCGATCGATAGGTCGAATTGCCTTCGCGTTCGACTCTATCAGCGCTGGCCCTTAGCATCGAGGCCAGAGACGTACGATCGCATGTAGCCGGCAAGCACAGACCCAAAAACACCTGACGTGTCTGGAAAGAGAATGAAATGACGTCATTAGAGAATGAAGATTCCCGATAGTTTTTATCTCGCTTTAATATAACTCGCAAAAACAAAATCTTTGATGCAACATTTTGATAGTGAGCTTATCGCAAACAAACTGATTGTCCGGAAAACATTTTGATTCATCGCAAAAGGTATATCGTGTCCGCGAAACGTTCGGCAGAGAAATGTGTTTATTGAAAAAAAAAAAAAAAAAACCCCAGCTTACTCGTTTTCATGTTTCCGCACGTTTGGTTGTTTACACGCTTTTGTGCGCACATAAAAACACCAGACGACAGAGTTTTTCAAAAATTTTTCAACGGGTAAGCCGAATTTGGTCGAAAAGCCAGATCAAAAAGGATTTGCGCGCTGCGCAAAACTATAGCTGCGTCGAGATTATAATCAACAGTTCGGTGCGCGTCAGCTTATCGATTGCGAATAGACAATGGAAACGGGAAACTGTGTACTATGAAAAAAAAAAAGCTTTTTCTCTATCGTCTCTCTCTCTCTTTCTCGTAGCGCAACCACGTGCGATTACATTTTTCTCTCGCAGTGTTTTTTTTTTTTTTTGCTTTTCACTGTGGTCGATAAAGCGGAAGAACTTTTTCGTCTAAATAATGTTATTGAATTCAGAAGCAGTCTCACGGAACGGGGTTCTTGCCGTTTTCAGTCGCGCTCAGGTTAAATTTCCATCTCGCGCTTCGAGACGAATTGCGCGTAGACAAAAAGACTATTAATTAGCACATAATGATATCGCTCGAACTCTGCAACGAGATTACAGGAAGAGCGGCGAGTGCTCCCTCCCCTCCCCCTCTCTGTTTGAAGCACAGCGCAATCGAGAAACTTCGGGATTAAGTCGTCGAATAATCGTATTAGCGCGCAAATGCCGAAAGTTGCTTTTCCTACTGGCAGTTAAACCGGATTCGCCAGCTGTTACTACAACACACACATTTGACTTGGCAAAAGTGTAACTGATCTAGTGTGCGCGCATCGGTTAAAATCTCCGCTCTGTATATATATACGTTACTCTCGCGCGTATTAAAACTTCGTTCAACTTTTTATTACGGCGGTAAAACATTCCGTAAAAGTCGCCACTAAAAACGCGCGCAACAGTCGTATAATTGTTCGGCATACTTTTAACGCAACAATTCTTGCAATTTCACAGCGCGATGGATACTCTACATACTCTAGTTGTTTTTTTTGTTTTTTTCATTTTGATGAAATCTGTACGTTATATTAGCGATAACTTTTGTATGCTACGTTCGTATTTCTTTGCGAATATAAAAGAGGGGGAACGTTTTCAATATGCGCCTCTCTCTCTCTCACGAATTATTCATTTTATCGACGGCTTTCGTGACGTTATGCCTCTCGGAGGTCGTTGTAACCGATCGGTCTCAATAACTTACGATATGAATACAAACGCACACATGTACATACAAACTCGAATCTCCAAGTCAGATGCGAGCGCCAAATGTGAGGAAAGAAACGCGGGCCGAATACATATATGCCAAATACGAGTGTGCGATATAAATGTGTGTTTGGAAATATTGGGGGATGCAAAATATGTTCAAACTCTAAAATCAAGCGTGCAATATTACGTGCGCATACAATTATTTGAAAAAGCGCGCAACGCCAACAACAGGTACGTCGTAAATCCCTCTTTTCTGTCTTGTTAGCATTAAAATGATGAAGTGTATAGAATCGTGCGTGTTCGTTATGCGTGATCACGTCTCTTCGTTAATCTTGCGCCGCTGTTCTCGCTGAGTTGAGCTCACGTTGATAGTTTACAGTATAAGACGGATATTCGATGTCGGCGTATAATATGGGTGGATAAACGAATGGCTGATGATGAACAATCGAATAGACGTCCACGCTCGATATTTGGTGACAATTTTGTTTAGCTCGCGCGGATGAACGTCGACACTCGCGGTTAATTAATTCCCACACTAATGTGTTCGCGCACACGCGATTGCGGTGTGTAAATTCTCTCTCGGGACGTCCTGAAACCATTCGTCGTATTATAAATGCAATGATCAACGAAACGTACCCGCACGTCATAATATCTGCGTCGTTTAGTTTTACATACCCCATTGTAATGTTACAATTTACATTCGCCGCAAATTGAAATGACGATAATAAGCAACGAAATAAAGAGCTTTTATTTGGCGAAAATTAAGAGCACGGCAAAGCAAATATTTGCAAAAGTTGTTTATATTTCAAATTGTTTATATCTGATAGTGTATACGTATAATTCTCTTGTAATTGTATTAGTGTATATTTCTTTTTAATTAACATAATATCAATTACAGACAGTAAATTTGTGTCGTAACAGATCGTAAGTACGTAAAGTATGTCGCACATTGCGAGCAACTACCTTCGCACTCTAGTTTTTACTTTCTATTATAAATGAGCACAACATTGTGCAAAAGTTATAAAAGCGCAAATGTTTCTAAAACAAACGCCGGTGACTCACCGAAAAATCGAGCTCTTTCGGGAGACTCAGATACAGTCTCGCGACGTGAAATCTCAGAGGATAAGGCGGTTGCTTTTCGTCGACGCTCGCCACGTTCTTTCCATCGGTGACATTGAGCTCCCTGCAGAGGGTGCTCGAACCCAGCCAGAAACCGTTACCGAAATGGAATTGCGAGGAATATCGGCCGCTTGCGTCCGACACTGAAAAGAAAACGACATGCGAAAGTGAAACAATGATAAATAATGTCGATCATCGGCTGAAACGGGCGGGAGATAAGAGCTCGCTGCTCTTGCGACTTTTGTCGCACGTTCCCGATGAAAGAAAGAAAGAAGAAAGCACAACGAGTCTTTTTCTCGGATATAAAACGCGAAGCGCATGTAGACGTGCGAAAAAATCGCGACACACACGACGACGTTCCCTTTCGCGCGAAAAGTGCACTTGAGATCTCTCGAGATAGAAGCTGTGCACAGTCGCGCGTGCTGTGCGGCCTCGGCGATCACAGTTACTTCGCACCTACTTTTCTTTTCTCTTTGAACCGTCTACCGCTTTACCGCCGTCTACGTCGGGAGTGTGATAAAATTTCGTCGTCTAGAGTTTCCTCTGAAAAAGAACTCGATTACACGGCTGTCGACGAAAGGTTCATTGTCAGTTACGTAAGACGACTGATGAGGGGAGTAGAAAGTGCACCAAAGCCGACGCGCCGCACACGTCGATCGCCATCATCACAAGAAAAACGTACAATTTTTTTTTTAATCGTGAAATCAGTACCGACGTCGCGCAAAAGTTGCGAAAAACAAAATTTGCAAAACACTTATAAAAAAAAAAAGTGAAAAGAATTTGTGCAAATTATTGCGCAAACAACATAGACAGAATGTTAGTTTTTTCTCTCTCATTTACGTTAAAAGAACAGAAAAGATGATTTGTCCTCGGCAAAAATTATATATATTTCTAGACATTTCAACGCGCAGACCCGAGAAGAGGGCTTTAAAAGTTTCCATGGAATTACTTTGAGCCGCTGTGGCATTGTGGAGCCGCGGTGGAATTTACAGCAATGGTGCAACGACCGTCCGACTGATTAATGATATAGTCAGTCTTGGCTTTGCAAATAATAACTTTTCGTTGCGTTATTATGACAGTCGCGAGATCAGGAAAGAAAATTACACAATGCAAGTTCGCGGAGCATTTGGAAACAATCCTCGCGGCGACACGAAATTGTCAATGCAACTTTTTTACTGTCCGCCGCGCGGTAACTTTATAATTGCTCAAGTTTCGCTTATTATCATCGTATATATTTCGCGATCGCGTTGCTTAACACAGTTATTTTCACCGGCGCACAAAACTGCGGTAGGTCTGAGATCTGAATGCCGTTCGAAAAAATCTTTCTCGTTCAGAGAGACATGTATGTGACCACTCGCCCGCTTGTTCGTAAAACAAGGTCGCTTAGTTGCTTTCGCAAATAAAGTGTATATATATATATATATATATATACACAGTGTGTGTATATATTTCTGACAACTATGTAAAAACAAATTTCTCCGTATAATGACACTATTATCTCGCTTCAAGGGACACCGATCATTAATGGAGTCAGGGATAAACAAAAATTACTTCCGACAATTAGCGTCGCTTTCTAAGTGTAATTAGACACGTTTTAGTCGTGTAGTATACGGATCGACGGCGCGAAGAAGATGCTTCTGTCAAGCGTCGCGTGTCGCGCAGCCACGCGAACTGCAGTTTTGCAATTTTTCGCCATATGATCGCTCGTGGCAAAAATTGCCCGCCGGCGTTATCGTACGTTATTGCTGCGAGTGTCGATAATGCGGACGCAACTTGTGACCGGAAATCGTCGTAAATCCACAACCGAACGAATATGACATTGCCGCTCATGGTCCGACGCAGCTTTCATCAGACCGGCCGGTTCAGCTTTGCCTTTCTCGCTTTCTAAATCACGTCGGCTCGTCTAATATTCCGATTCGTATTCGGCACTATTACTTAATTATCAATTCGTTCCACTTACGCAAAGATATTTCGAAATTACTTTTTACATATTTTCTCTTAATTTTAGATCACATGTATTATATTATACACGAAATTTGATCAAAAGAAAAGGAATGTGAAAAGAGAAATCTTGTTTAATCAATTTTTTTTTTATCTGACTATTGGACGAAATAATATATCCTTAATTCGCGCGCGCGCAAAAAAAAAATCGTTTTAAGAGAAAGTTGTATCTGTTTAGAGAAACGGTTACGCTTCATTTTAAATTCAAAAAGTTCGGAATTTGTTTGCACGATCTTACTGTTGACTCTGTCAACTTTGAATTTCGATATAGAACGTCGTTTTTCGAAGTAGTGGCGGTCAAATATTATTTCCGTGATAGAACACTGTGGAAAGCGCGCGTGAAGATCGTCGCGAGGTTGTTCGGAAAGTTTCGTAAATCGAAGTCGTAAAACTGGGTCAACTCTTTGATCATTACGCGGGGCAAGAAACTGAAGGAGTTTCGTGAAATAGTGAGGTCTCTTTAATAATATCCACTCGACCGAGACAATCCTTGTTGAGTCGTGAACTCTACGCGGAACGTAGATGCCTCTCGAGATATTATATATATATATATTAATCTTCGCTAAGCAAGAATGCACAATAAGATGTCAATACTGCAATGCAATATTGTGCGATACTGTAATGCAAATTTAGTTAGTATCGTATTTCCATAATGTTCTTTATTACAAAATCTCCTTATTCAGAAACATCGAATCGCATGAGAAAATTCAAATCGCTTTAGAAATAGGTGGAATTGAAGAAATTACCATACCGCTCTCTCGTGCATTTCAATTACTTAAATCGCTCAGACAATGTGAAATCTATTTGATTTAAATGTGGGCTCACGAAAGTTTCGATCACATTTTAATCAATCGGACTTACTCTTCGCGGCCCAAAGTTTTCCGTTTCTCAGCGCGTCGAGAAACCTTTCCATGTCCCTTCGACATTCGTTTTGGAGTCCCCCGGGTACTCTGACCCACCGAAAAGGATCGTAAAGATCCGCGAGCCACTGTATGCTATTAGCTGTTCTTTCGAATTTCTCTCTCATAAAATCAACGTCGAAGTTCCGGTGTTCTTCTTCTTGCTTCGCGTCGAACATGTTCAGATAATTCTTCCAGTCCAGCTCCGGATTATTTTTGCTAAAAGAAATTAGGGCCGGACGTTGTTCGGATTCATTCTTCTCTTGCGCGTGTTCCGTTTTATTGAGATTTAACGTGTTCGCTTCGATCGGAACAATTTTTTGCGGCTTGCTCAGCTTGAGAATGTTCGATTCTTTTTCCGCGATCGTCACGTGAGCGACACACAGGAACATGAGAAGATACCGCAATAGATGTGCTGCCATTGCTTGCGATGTTTCGTTTTCGTTTGATGAAGACTGCACAGAATTTACTTGCGCTTTGGGTCAACAATCGACTAGATATTTTCGTTTGTACGAGGAAGATCGAGACTCATCGATTTCCGTCGTTGAAGCGCGAAGGAGTTGTCGTCATCTTAGCACTTGACAGAATTCCTTCGGGCAAAGTTATAATTCCGTTGTAATGAGTGTTTAGTCGATTGGATTCTCGAGCATGCTTGAAGAGATACGCGAAATGCGAGAAATGTCGGATTCGGATGCTCAGAATTCAGAGAATCAGAACACGGAAACGCGGCGCATAAAGTGCTGCGATTTAGGCGAACAAACACGTGCAAATTCTCGCCGGGCTGCCAATGGCAATGTTTAGACGAACCAATCTGAACGTTTCATTGCCTTCGTATAAGAGAGACTGAAGACGCACGCGTGTGTTTCTGTTTAATAGCTTACGATGCCCGTAACTTGTCAGTCATTTAATCAATCAATAGCATATTCCGAGTGTACGTAAACAAATAATCGTTAAACAAAAACTTTTATCGTATTAAGAATTAAGCTTATATATCAATTATTTTTGTAAAAAAATGTTTTACTTGTTTGACAAATTTATTAGAATGTATTTACTAACACTTGTGTGAATTAATTTTTTTAAATTTCACTAGTACTTCACTGATTATATTATTTAAGAAAAGCGAAAATCGCGTAAAAAGAATCTCTTCGATCTCTGTGATTGACGAGATCACACGATCCCCGCTCACGTTTTATCTCGCACTGACGAGAAAAATCACAGATCCCGTTGGAAGCACAAGCGAGGCGAAGGCGCCCGCACATATGACAGACTAAGGATCACTGAATGAAGCGAATAAAGTCTACGGCAACGTTCACCCGTAGATAGTGAGTCCCCCTTTCTCTTACGGCGATGCACTTTACCGTCGTAAACGCGAATTTCCTTCTCCGGATCGCGAAGAAATGTTGTGACTCGACCGGTTTTTTTTATATAACGTGATGGAAGACGTGTCAGATTTTTTATGTACAGAAATTTTCAATGTATTAATAAAACTCGTTTGCGAAATATGTATTTAAATGTCAAGTATATCGTCGCTGTATAAATAATTTTTTATTGTAAGAGACTTTGATATCAATCATTCGTTTTCAAAGCAAACGTTTGACGCATGTAACACTGTCGTAATTTCTTAGAAAAGTGCGCGCCTACGATCCGACACGCTCCATTTCTGATTGACCAATCAGCTTGTGTAGTAATATAATAAAACACTATAAACTTCGTATATGATTATAAAAATCTACAAATTGCGGATGAAACGTTACGATGTGCGCGAGTACGTGAATGTTGCTTATGTAAGTGACAACTTGTTTTCTGAATTTTTCGATAAAATACAGATTTTAATTGCTTTTCAGATTTACTATGAGTATTAAACTAAAAGGGACTGTATGTGTGTGTGTATGCAAGAGACAGTTTTGTTTTTCCACGTTATTAATTAAAAACATCGTCAAAGGGAAAAAACATATTGTCTGGCTTTACGTGAATCAAGGGGAGTTTTAATTAAAAGGATCTTGCGGATTTCACTGTAAGTTCAGAGACCATTTACGCTGTAATGTAGACTCCAATTCGCACGCGCGCGCACTTGTTACCATATTGCACAGAGAACGTTTGAACGGTTTGATTACACCCAATCCGATATGTTGCTATCGCGCTAACATTAATTGCTTGTTACGATCCGTGTTTATTTAGGGACCATTTGTCCGCTCTCAAAAGACATTACTGTAATAATATCGTTTTCTATTATTAGATGTGCGCGCGATGGATCGAAACCAATTCGGGAATAATATTGAACGTTTAGCGAGTAAAACAAATCAATCAAAACGGGCGAAACATAACATTCTCGTGTAATTGCTCGCGCGCATAAAAAGTACAGAAATCGGAGAAACTCTACAATTTATCTTTTGGAAAAGAAAAATTGTTCTGTTATTCACGACTTTGATTCGGGAAGACCCCAAAGGTTTTCCCTAACGCTCTTAAAATAATAAACAAGAAAGGTAAGAAAAAGAAAATTGATCTTAGTCAAAGAGAGATTGACAGCGAACAAGATGATATTGTGAAAAACGAGAGGGAGAAAGTCGAAGGGAGCAGACGGACATTCTGCCAGATAACGTGATCTGGAAAATGGCGAAAAGAGGAGCGCAAAAGGTGGAAATTTTTCTCTCGAGAGGTATCTGGTTTACTCGGCTGTAAACAAAAGAAATATGGGTTCGATACCAGAAAGCAAATGTAAGTTTTTTCCACTATACGACGACGACGACGACGACGACGACGACGACGACAACGACGACGACGGAGGGTGAGCTTGCCTGTTACGGACGGATAAAACTGGTACGACATTCAGGTTTTTTTTTCTCCGTTAAATAAAGCCTCTAACTGTTATTCTCTATTGTGCGCGCCGAACTTTTATTGCGTTTTATCAGAAAAAAAAAGATATATAAGAATGGAAAATATAAATAAAGATGTATGCGAGGGGATACTGAGATATACGAAGATATGGTTACTACTACGCGGAATCACTGTGTTTCTGTGTGTGTGTGTGTAATTTGTATGCGCTTGTGAATTTTTTTTTTTTTTTATCTCCCTTTCTTCGTGCCGCATGAGAAATTGATGAGAATCGCTCCCGTCCAAAATGTGATAATCGTGATGTGCGTGACAATGCTTCATCAGTTTTCGCTAAATAAACGAATATTTCTCTGTTCGATTCTTTCTGGCATAAAATAGGTTAAATCCGTCTTAAATTGCACTGAAATAAACAAGTCTTTTGATTCTCGAAAAAGTACTTTTCTATGAATCAAGTAATCAAGCTCGAAAAGCATTTTTTTCGTGTTTTTTTTAGTTCGGGTTATGAAATATTTGTATTGTAGTTGAAATTTTTTTCTCAGTCAACATACTCGCAGCATGTTCCAATCCGAATATAAGTTTCTCGTATATTAATTATTAAATCGCATTTTTTTGTTTTTCTATTGAAAACGTTTAAGAGAAAAAAACTATAATAAAAACGCGAAGATAAGTGTCTTACGACTTCCGGATCTTCAGTGAAAATTAAGCTGCCATATACATATGCGATATTTTCACTTTTATTTAATATTTACGCAAGGTTAACGCACGTAAAATTGTTACAAACAACTTTCAGTAACTCTCACCTGTCGCGTTGGTCACGTCAGATTCTCATACGCATATCGAGAATTTTAAGTTTCTCCGAATTTCTTGGCCTGTCCCTCTTCATCACTCTCGCACGCCTCCCATTCTCGCCGTCCCCTCTTCGGAAACAACGTCTGGCGAGAGATCCGGCTGCTGGCTTACATAACTGCGAGCTTTCTACGTGATCACACAACTGCATACATGCGCGAGCCTCTAACCGGTCCTCACGTAGGAAACGAGGAGATCGGTTTCGAACTTTTGCTCTCGTTGCTTTCGAAGCATCGCGAAAGTATTCGCACGTCCGGCATTGAGCCAGTCTTTTAAGTCGCCGATGAACTTTATGGCCGATGTAATTACAATGGTAATTACAATGCTACATGGGAACATGTTATCTCGAGAAGTACTTTATCCTAATTTTAACAACAATTTTGAAAGTTTTTGAAAGTTTCGATTTTAAATCTCACAAATGACACGAAAAAAAAAAAAGAATTGAAATTTTTATTTCCTTCTGAACTGAGAGAAAATCGATCGAGTTTGACCTTACGTATATTACATGTTTAGTCATTTACCTAATGGCAAAAATTAAAGACCGAGTTCAATTAACTTAGACTTTAAAGAATAATCAATTTGTTAAGAGCATCAAAACTGCTGTGTGAGGTGGAGAATTGTATTTATTTCATTTATTGTGACAGCGCGAATAGAAAAGAGACAAGTGAAGAAAAATCGGTCACACATGTTGTTAGAACTGTTACGTGCTAACAATGCGGAACGCACGTGGAGTGTGGCAACCTTCACACGCGGAAGTGAAAGTCAATATACCGAAGGAAAAGCTTTCCTTGTCGATTCTCATAAACGCGCCTTCATCTAATGTAAGATTTTCTTCTGACCGACATATCGATTTGCCTGTATTATCTACCGTCAGTAAAGAAGAAAATACGTTTGTTATACTATTTCTGTACGTCGATAACATGTATATGGATTATGAGAAACATTACGAGACGGCGCTGCTAACATTTATTATTTTCATTGTACGTATAGAACTGTACGATATATACATAGTCATATAGTTTAGACTCTGATAGGTTTAGACTCTGATAGGTTATCATATCTAAATATATACAATAATATATTTTTGAAAAAAATTCTTGCAAAATTTTTTAGTAAAATAGTAGCTATATATATTATTTGAAATTATATTTGAGATTTATACAGTTTTTTTAGTATATATTATGTTGCTTATATACTTATTAAGATTACTTCTACACATAGATCGCACTAATAAATTAATTTATGAAGAAACAAACTATTTTCTATTTTTAGAATTAGAAGTGCCACATATAAGCGTTATGTGAAAGCTGCTGTCAAGTCAGGATGGCCGAGCGGTCTAAGGCGCTGCGTTCAGGTCGCAGTCCACTTCTGTGGGCGTGGGTTCGAATCCCACTTCTGACACATTTTTTTTGTTCGCGAAACGTTGGTTGAAACAGTTATATTATTTTTTAAACAATATATTTTTTTTATAAATCACACTTAAAAATTTTATTGATAAAGTTTCAATGAAATTATTTAAGTTATATTTTTTACACACATACACCGCGTTATCACGCCAAATCTACAGTTTTCTAATAGAAATTATATATAAAAAATAAAATAACTTTTATATAATGTGTATATTTTTATTCTAACATATCTTTTCTAAATCATAAACAAATATCACTGTAAATTATTCAGTGAAATTATACGGACAACAGTTTATGGAAACATTTGCATGAAATGCAACGTATATTGCATTGTTTCAGTAAACGTTTCGATTGTTTACCAAGTAAACAAACGTGGTGTATATACAGAGGATGTCTTTGACTTGGCAGCAGCTTTGCTGGCAAGCCCAGCGGCGTTGTTGGGCGCCAACGTTCGTCGTGCGGAACGACGTTCGTGATTGCAGATAGGCGGATACCGTTGGTGTCGTCTGTCTGCGGACGGATTCCATTCGAGCTCTTCGACAACGGAGAGAAGATACATTATACCGGGGGTCTTTAAACGGCAACCGTACAAGTAGGCAACAGTTGGATAGAGTGTAAACGAGCAGCATCACTTAATGCGCATTAAACGAGACGTAGATGCGCGTCGTTATACGATCTGAAACCTATAAAATGTATCTTTCTAGTCACTATACATATTTATGCGCGATGTTCTGTTATTTATGTGCGAAGAATTTAAAGACGGAATATGTTCTGCAAAATGAGAGATCGCGTTCGCGAATAACGGAGTAAAAATTTCACACCATATGTTGAAACACATTTTTCGTGTTTACACGTCTTAATGGCTAAGATAAATTTTACATCAGTCAGAATAGAAACAAGTTCCATTTCTCTTAAAATCGCAGTAAAACTTAATAAAACAAATAACACAGCAATTTCGGTGTAGCATGGGGTGTTAATAATACTGAAAACCCAATATATATTTTTTCACATCTCTGTTATATATATACACATCGTGACGCGGACAATATTACAATTGATCTGGAACTGATCTCGGAATTGTAATTAGAGCTGATGCCGCAATGTTAATAGAGTAATTTCGATTTTATGGCGTTTATTTTAGAAAGAACGCGGGTAAGTTATTATCGTACGCCATTACACTCCGTGGTTTATTGCAGTATCCAACAATTCAATCGCGCACTTCCCTAAAGCCGCGGCGCGAGCGCATCTACTACGCCGCGCGCGTAATTATCGTAGTAAATACTGCAACAAATAGACTTCTTCTTCCTTGTATCATTCCTTTTTATTCGGTTCAGTATTTACGATTTTATTGATTTACTGCAAAGCGTCGGGCTTCGGTAAAGCGCCGCGTAAAGTCGTCGGCGCTGGAAGCCCTAAGTTAGCGGAAATTGTTAATTCTTAGTACCGAGAGCCGGCCGGCGTATTAGCACTGATTATAGTTCTTTCAGTAATAACCCTCGAGCTTACAGATAGGAGCACCAACACACAGCCGATGCGGCGCGCCGCATTTACCAACGATATTTAAATCAGAAATCGAAAAATTTCTTTATTTTCTCCTAACGGTACGCCAATATTGCAATAATCGAGGATGTTAAAAAGCGAAACAAAAACACCAGTTCCGCGCCAAGTAAAAGTTCTCATCGAAAACGACAAAAGAAAGCGAGAAAAATACACGCGCGTATAAAGTAACGTTTTGAAATATCGTAAAAAGTTGTAACGTGTGTGCGAAACACGTAGTGTCTCGCGGAAGAGAAAAAATAAAAAAATCCGAAATGAAGGAAACACGTAAGGCAAATGTGAGAAAATAACAGAGAGGCAAGAAGAACACGTAGAAAACGCTTATACGTGGGGAATTGTGACGTTTCACGGTGAATTTATTCGTTGAGATTGAATCTTCCTTCGATTCCGAAGGGGTTCGTCTTACTTCGTTTGGTTTCTTATTCGCTTGAGATCATCGCGTCGCGTTCCACTTATTCCACATCTTGGGTGTACGCGTTAGAGCGCTCGGGTAATCTATAGAAAGATATTTCAATAAAATAACCAAGAACTTTAGGTGCGAGATAGATAGAATCGCATTCAACTTACAACGATTTATCGATCGAGATACAGACAGGAAATCACGTCTGAATTATTGAGAGAACACGCGCATTTTACTAAGATTACGTCAGTACGTACATCTAATACGTATATGATTTACGTTTGTTTCACAGGTCCAATCGGACGAGGACGATTTGGCGGACGCGACGTGTCCGTCAACGTCGGGAAGCAGGATGATTTCATGACAAACATTTTTGCGGAGGTGAGTGACCACGCGAAACCTGATTGCGTTTGTCATGACGCGCGGCAATACTTTGCGTCGCTGTTTCGCTCCGTTACGTGCACTAATTCAAATGCGCGCGTAGCGTGTTTGCTTGCGTACGCGATTTTGTCGCGGTTCCACTCCGTTACGTGCATTAATCTCGTAACGCGTGCATGGAGTGTTTGGTTGCGTCGCGTTGCACTCGTACGTGCAGTAATTGGGATACGTGCGTAGTATGTTTGCTTTTGTACCTTTTCATGTTCCAATTGCGCTCCGTTCTGTGCACTAATCTCAATGCGTACTTGGCGTGTTTTGGCCTGTGATTTCCGCGTGTTTACACTGCGTTACCTGCATTAATCGGGAATGCGTGGCGGTATGTTTACTTGCGCTTGCGATTTTGTCGCGATTGCACTCCGTCACGTGCATTAATCGGGAATGCTTGCGTGGCGTGTTTCTTGCTTTTGTGCTTGCTTGTTTGCTTGCTTTTTGCATGGTGGAAAACCACCACGAGGGATTTTTAGTGGGTTCCAGTCCCACACTACTCTGGCTTTTCTTTAAGTGTCAGGGGATTTCCTCTTGTTGAAAAAAAAGAAACAAAAAAAACGTGCAGTGGCTTGATTGCTTGCTTGCGTGCGTTTTGTCGCCTTGCTTTTGTACGTGCAGTAATCTAGATGCGCGTGCATAGCGTGTGTGTTTGCTTGCTTGCTTGCTTGCTTGCTTTCGTGCGTTTTGTCGCATCGTTGTATTCGTACCGTACAGCAATCGTGAGATGTGCACGGCGTGTTTGCTTGCGTGCGGTGCGTTGCACTGCGTTGCGTTGCGTTGTACTCGTGCAAGAATTACTCGGATGCGATGGAGATAATAACATCTGCTCTTTTTAGATAACTATTACCGCTGGATGTTTGTTTTCTTGAAAAAATGTGGTCCAAAAACTACGGAGACAACGGTACTATAGAACAATCAGTTATTTTGATTGATTATGTTTCACCGTTTGGTGTCAAGTGTGTAATATATATGTGAAGGTAATAACAATATAAAATTATAATACAAATAGTTATATAATGAATGGTAAGTCGGGAATATAAACACGTAACAGTTTGCGTGCGTATTCATTTATCACACATGACTCTCTGAGGAATTTATTATTAAAGAGCGATATATAGGATATCACAACACACAAGAGTCAAACGTAATGTAAATTAAGTGAATTGTATTTTTTATATACGACTGTAGTAATTTATGTTTATGCTTATTATGTATGTCATTGTGTTTTTGCGCGTGCTACTTTTAACTTAGAAATTTGTCGACGCGTGTTTACGTGTCACCGTTTTCATCCTCGATCCACGCACGCCGCAAGGATGTGTGCTTCTTCTGATGTCAAGGTAACTGTACCGCAATATCGCAGTCGTTCTACATAACGACGCCGCAACGCGATCGGTACCCCGATAGATACTTGCTGATCGTTTTGTCCCGCGGTACAGACCGCGATTACGAGGATTAGATGCACCGGCACAAAGCGGTTGTTGCTCGCATACTTTGTCGGTGATAGACACACCGATCTCGAACGCACGAAAGATAAAAATTTTACGACAGATAAGAAACCTGTGAGTCAGGGTTGTTTGTTTCTCAACTTAAAAGTAATGATAGGTTTAAGACGCACCGAAGCACGTTGAAGAAATCGTCAAATCTTGAATGTACTTAAAAAATTGTGAAAGTTCAATAAAAAGTAAAAAGTTTAAGAGAAATTATTTAAAGATCGATCTTTTTAATATACTATATAATTTAATGCATAAATATCTAATCTCTATATATTTTTTTTAATCTTGCAAAAATTTCTACTTTTTCAAATGAAAAAGCAGAAAAAAGATTTGATCGTCTATTACTAGTTGCATGTTTTGTATGTGATATGTAACAAGTAAGACAATCTTGATCGAGAAAACAACTCAATAAAGGATTTATTTAAAAATTCGAGAAATTTGCGATTATGAAGTATCGCGCGAATCATATACGATCGCGCACTCGAACGTGTTATTTACTCGATTGGTTTATAATGTGCATTTAAGTGAACTCGTTCAATAAATAAGATGAAACATTATCGAGCGATTTTAGCTGTGGGCAAGCATTAAGTTTGATATTGCTTGATTTATCTTGAAATGTTATTTAACTGTTATTGTACCGTTGTAACGACAGTCGGTCCATTACATTCTCGCACAGACATTTGCGAGTTTTTTTTTTACAATTTATCTCGTTACGATGCGTAAATGCGCAAGTCAAATTGACACGTCACAACATTCGAATCATCAATATAACGACGCAATCTTGTGCCTAAATTAATATAAGATTCACAAAAAAGCGCTATCTTAATATATTTATAGGAATGTTATAAACTTATTACCAAGTTGTGTAGAATTTAAGACGATATTTATACAATAAAAAAACATCAAACTTGCGTAATAAAAAAAATATTTAGAGATATATGAGTAACATTAACTGTAACAACTGTAAACTACATTTTTTTAGCCAATTAGCGTTCACTTTAAGAAAATCACAGTTTTTTGCTGGGAAGACTTTTTTGCTGCAATACGTCTTGAACACTCGCGAAACGAGAAAGAGCGCTCGCTTGAAAAATCAGAAATTATTCCGGTCGTTCAGCGATCTCATTAACAAGACGATATCGGAAGCCCGACTTCGGTGTCCCGGTTTACGGTGTCCGTAATAACGGTTACCATAAGTGCGCGCATAATACGCGCGCGCACGGTCGACACCTAATTCGTGAATGGTCATGGGGGTCGCGCCTAATCGCGTATACTTGCCAAGAATCTATAACACGCTCGTGGCCGTTGTTTCAAATGATTAATGACCATTCAATTAGAACAGTGCGAGCGGGCAATCGATCGTGATTTCGATTAACGCCGCATGAATACCTAACAAGATGACAAATGGATTCGGTCATTAAATAGAGACGATACCGCAAATATTTTATGTGCCAGTATGTTCATCTTTTGACTCTTCTCGCGAAGTTCAAGACGATTAACGCTCGGTTTTTCATTCTCGTGTGAAACTAATCATGTTACTTCCAATTTTTAACGACGTTTTTTAGTGATCTTATTTGCTGATAAATATCAGCAGAAAATTTATTCGATCGTCAATTACACGTTGTTCTCATTAAAGCCCGAGAGAGTTCGTAAGCTACTCGATTATATAAGAAAGATGCGTATCGGTATTATAATGTCGCGCGTCGACAGAGTCTTTTGTTTTTTTTTTTCCCATATAGTCCAGAAGAATCCTTCTTTCCTCTTATGAGTCTAATGAGGGCGACG
The DNA here is from genome assembly GCF_002006095.1 of Pseudomyrmex gracilis. NCBI lineage: Eukaryota > Metazoa > Arthropoda > Insecta > Hymenoptera > Formicidae > Pseudomyrmex > Pseudomyrmex gracilis. The sequence goes on from NW_018020606.1 coordinate 583,898, forward strand.
TAATCGACGACGGATTAAATTTTTTGCACGTTTTTGTCCGAACGAGAGCGCTTCTCGTAACGCTCGGACAGCACCGGTTAATTTCGCCGACGGCGACGGTTATATATGTCACGGATGATCAAAAGCGATTACGAAGGGTTTGCGTTGCTGCCGTTATCCGCAAGATTCGCGACTCTTATTCGCCTCTTGTTACACGAAGCGAATTATCCCGCGAACGGCAAGCGGGACGCTTGCCTTAATGGCGCACGTGTGGATGGCCTTAATGGCCGTGGCTCGTCCCTAGCGATTTGAGACGGTTCGTATTCTCCACCTGATTGCCAATAAACCCACCCTTCGGCGCGGGAGTTTCATATAATCCGGGCGTGCACGAGGATTGCACGAGGTTTCGGCGGGGAATGTCTAAAAATAACAAACGCTAACCGCGCGTAATCGCCGAATAACGAAGTGACCGATCGATTGATTCCAGATCGGGTTCTCTCCTCGTACGTTGGCTGTACTTCTATTTTTCGGCGTCGTATACGTGGCGCGGAATACACGCTAAAACTTGTTCGTAACAATCATTATTATTACGTACGTGTAGCGTAACGTGATACTAAATGTAAAAAATAACAGATATGTATACGATTGACATTCCGAGATAAAATAAATGCAAGATTCCGACGGGAGAGGCAGGCACGAGCCAGATTAATCGAAAACCATCGACTTGAAAAAAAGCCGCGAAATGGATTTATGACGTAAAAGCGCGCGTTCATTAGCATTACATCGCCGCGCGGTGTAACTGCGATCCGAACCGCGTCCCGAGCTCGATCTCCGTCGGTGATTAGTCAAGAAGGACACGCTCTTGTAAATAGCCGGGGCCCTTGCGCTTACACTTTCGCGTGTTGCGCACACGTACACGTTCCTGCACACGCGCGCGAATATTTCTCTAGTGCGCGCTTTGCACGCACTCGGAGAGAGAGAGAGAGAGAGAGAAGAGACAGCGCGCGCGCTGAAAGAATTCACATCGCGCCGTCCTTAATTCGTTTGGCGCGGGTCTTCGTGTCCGATGGGTCGAATTAAATTATGATGCTCTCACGGCAGCCGTGCGAAGGATACAAAAGAGGGGTTACGACGCGGAGACCCGCGGAAAGTTATGCGCGCGCAAAGGCCCCGAGTAAACGTCCGGCTAATGGACAGGTGCATAATTTCACGTGGATTCTTTATATTTCAGCCGCTTAGGTCCGCGCCTGCACGGACTTCCTCCGCCGGGAGAGAGATAGATCTTTGATTTCGAATTAAATTACAGCCGACCTCGCGGCGATTTGTAAACATATCGGATGGATGTTTCTCGCTGCGTTTCTTCGTCGAACTGCGTCCACGCGGCACGTAGAGCCTGTACGTCGAGCGCGACGATGGTAATTTCAATGTCGAGAGAAAGAGTCGCGTTGCGACCAGCCAAGCCGATACCGATGAATTAGAGACGGCGACTTGTAGAGACACAATCCCACGTAACGCGTATATAAGACCCCGTACGTATACTTATCCACCCGCGGCTTTTCTGCCCCGAGGTGTTAATTACGGGCGTGACCATCTCTCGCCGATTAATGCGAGTTTCGTTGTGCACGCGGGTAGTAATTTTTTTCATCGCCGCTCTTTTGCCTTTTGCTTTCTTTTATTTTTTATTTTTTATTTTTTTTTTTACAACACGGGAAGATGGCATTTTCTCAAAGCGACCATTACACGTGTTCGTAGATTATTAGTGAGCGCAGGCAGAGCATTATTAGCCGGCCTATCTGCTCGAACATCTATGTGCCGCACGAACGTTTTCAGCGGGACCTGTCAATTACACAGATTTATGATCTCTCCTCCTCCCACTCGTTTTGTCTCGCTTTCTCCTCTTCTTTCTTTCTCTCTCTCTCTTTCGTATCGCGAGAGCCCTTCCTCGACCTCCTGTGCCCATCCTTTTGCGCGCGGCGCGCAACGTTCATTAATGCGCGCCTCGGCGAGAGAGTTTCGTGCGTTCGCCTGAAAAACAGCAAATAATTTTTGATCGATGATCGCTTTTAATTGCGAGCGACTTAATTACAGATAAATACTTTTGCGTCGATTTATCCTGCATCGCGTTACACGCGCCTATCAATCTCTCTCGTCCCTGATTGACCTGCGAGGATCTCACGATACCATACAGCACCACGTTTACGTTTCTTCACCGCGAACTATATAAGGTCATGCAGAAAAATGCTCATATTTCTTTTTATCCTCCCGAGAACAATACCGCACTCTGATAGACCTTGACTCGTAACTAACTTCGTGTGTTCCATTCATCGATGTTTTTTTTTATACTCTGACGTTTATATTTCAACTAACGACGAGATGCAATCAAGGCTCTTCTGGTTAAGGCTTTTGGGTATTGTCGATCGCAATTGCGCGTTTTTTTTTCTTAGTTCGGATGAGATGGTTGAGAGGATTAATTTTCTCGAGGCTCTCGGGGTTAAAAAAAAAAAAAAAAAGACGTTATTTAATATTCTAATCGACGTTATCGTCATCTTTCGCGACGTGATCGACAAATGTGTCTGACAAACGAGCGTGACGTTATCTGTTGGTGATGATCAACTCTCCTCTCTTTTTCTCTCTCTCTCTCTCATCGGTATTCAAACGGCGGTCTGTAGAATTACGGATAAAAGCGTCTACGTGTAAAACGTCTTTTGCATACTCTTGCCACGATGCCACGTGAGCAGAGGCGGTTAAATGCAGACGCTGTCGATGCGCTCGTAAATTAAATCGCGATTTGCGCGTGCTTCCCAGATCTCGCGGGTGATCGCGGGTCAGCGATCCTGCGGGATTAACCCGCGCATAGGGCGTCACAGGCCGTGCGGTCGTACCCACGTTCGTAACTGTACTTGATGTGCTTGATATGCGATATAGGAAGTTTTATTAAGCACATAGCGAAGGAGAGATACCGCCGGAATTACGCTAATCATGCAAATTGCGACAATTAAAAATTCGTTTCTTGACAAAACAAGAACGCACGCAAATCAGCTTGTTCTCTATTTGACGTAACAAATACAAAAGAAAGAATAACGTTGTGTTTTTTTTTTTTTTTTAACTAAAAAAGATACTTTACACACACGATTTTTTTATTACTTGTATAATTCTGTTTTATAAATTACTTCTTTAGAAAATTATAAAGTTTCTTCTCAGTTCAACGCGTGTGTTTCGTTGAAGTTTTTAATAATAAAATTGTTATGTATAGCCGCAATCACCGGTTGATGAATCGACTTGTACGCACAATCGCGTGTTTATCGACACTAAAATCAAACTGTGCACGAAATGTAACAACATATTACAACCCGGTAAAGTCGAAAAGTGCGAAATTAAAGGATGAAACTCATGTAATATCTTCGAGATAACGATGCTTTCTTTCTCGCGGCGAAAGATGAATCACCGTGACGATTTATTTCGCGATATATGCGCGTGATTAGCCCTCAAGACGCTTTTTGGTGCCAATACGATTGGACAGCGACGCTCCGTATTCCAGCAGATCGCTCCTAACGAGGAGACATGTGTCGACAGATAAAAAGAAAAAAAGGAAGATGGGTAGCACGGGTGTTGTTCGATTTTTATCGACCGATGACAAATCGATAATACTCACGCCATATTGCATTTAGACCGGTTCTTCTCCCCGGAGCCAGGGAGTCGCGTTCCCCTCGCGTTCGTGTAGTCCGTCTGCTTTTAATTAATCCTCGTGCCTCGATCGACCCGACGCGAGCGGCTTGGCGAAAAATCTAAAGCCGCAGAGAGAAAGAGAGAAAAAGAGTCGCGCGTACACCTACGATGATGCGCCTCAAGAAACGAAACGTTCGTCGGTTTTCATTACGATGATTATTTTAATAGAAAAGATAAAAAAAAAAAAAAAGGAGAGAAAGAATTTCTGTGATCATTTGCGCGCGCAACAATTTCTCCGGATTGAGAAATCCCGACGATCGTTTGTGTTTTAATAATAATAATAATAATAACAGCGTATCGCGCAGCGCGGTGATTTTATCAAATTAGCATCGCTAATAGTATGAAACCACTACCTAATCAATTACACACGCGCGGTAAGTATGTGTAATATGTACCTACATGCGCGCTGAAGTTTAGCTTATTAAAGCTCGCTCGTAATTTACCGACTATTTCTTACGCGTAAGCAAGTTTCATGAACCGAGTTTTGAGAATCGTCAATTCAGCATTGCATATCCCGTCGTTGTCCCAGTATGCAAAGTTGCCCATCACGATAGCTGTTAAAGTAGTAGGTGACCTTAAAGGATGTCGATCTTCGAGTTGGAATAACAGTATCGACGTTTCTCGAAGACGTTCAGAGGCGAGGCTGCGCTCATCAACAGGTGTTGGACGCCTTTATGCCGTCTGTTATTTTCGAATATACATACGAATGTCTTTCTTTGCTGGAAAGAAAGAGAGAGAGAGAGAGAGAGAGAGAGAGAGAAAGGAAAAAATGTGTGTCGATGATGTTTTCTTCTTTTTCTAATTAGCCATTACGCAGCTGGTTTTCATATCGGACATTGAAGCGCCTCGAGTATCCTCAATATTTGTCTTAACCCTCAGGCGATATCTCGCTTAACGCCGCTGTATTATTGCCAAATAAGTAATTTATATCATTGTAATCAAAATTATACTCTTAAACGGGTTCAATTTTTTTAGCATTTGTTTGCAATTTCAATTAAATCTCAGCGTGTGCACGTGAGTTTTGTTTCTCACCGTATGTAGTGTCCCGACTGCTGTTTAGATCAGATCGGGTCTTTTTTGCATAAGAGACTTTTTGGTTTTCTCGGTTTTTTCTTTTTTGTTTTTTGTTTTTTTGATTTTGCCAGCACGGCTGCCTCCGCGTAAGTGTTCTGTCTAACGACGACGAGATGTGTCGGGTGTAAAAGTGCACCCTTCTCTCTGTACACGACGCGAGCGTCGGGACTTTATGGCGCTCATAGTTATATAGTTTCTAGTCCGAGAGGGACCTTGTACGACGAGTACGTACCTTGGCGCGTTGAGTTTTGCGGCCGGTCTTTACACGGTCTCTCCGATGCAAGAGCGTAAGTAACGCGCAAGAAGCCGAGAGACCACCGTGAAAAAGGAGGAAACCTGCGGGAGAGATGCGCGTCGGGGATGATGCATCGGACCGAGATAAAGAGAGAGAAAGAGAGAGAGAAAGAAAGAGAAGCCATAACCGCGTGCACGTAGGTCGGTTGGCGTCTCTCGCCGCGCCGTTCGGTTTTACGACACGAATTTAATACCGCGCTCCGCTGCCGTTCGTCGATCCAGATTAATCGCAAATACGTCTGACGCTGTCAAAACGCCGTCAGCTGTTTGAGTTTGCCAAGTATCGCATCTTGTACGTATATACTTCATGTTTCTCGACGTACGTAAACGCAGTCATTTAACGAAACAAATATCGTTCGCTGAAATTCGAATAACAATCTTACGGTATCGCACTTGACACGATTCAAATCGCGCGCCTCACACGTCTTGTCGAATCGAGCGGATCGAAGCGTTTGTGAAATTTATCGATGATCTCTTCGACCTTGAAAGTAACAGGCGCGGCCTTGGAAAAGGATGTTTCGAAGCGAGACGCTAATCACGATCACGAATTTTGCACGTAGCTTATTGCACGCGGCAATTACCCGCGGGAGACTTGTGCTTGGATGGCACACAGCTTCTCGCTCGACTTGTTGCGGGCGCTTTTACATGAGCGCGTATACGAGAGTGCGCGTATATACGCGGAACATGCGTATGTTTAATGACGTGCGCAACGATGCGCAGCATCTTGAGAGACTAGCCGGCCAGCTACGTGGCATCCTCGACAGATGCTAATTAACGCAGAACGTTAGAAGTACTCGGAGTTTAACGAAAAAATTCGTAATTTTTTTAGAGCTTAGGTAGATTACGTTGTCTTCTCGTATAGCGAAAAGCTTAATAACATCGAATTTATACGCTACAGCAGTTATACCTGCGCAACTTCCACACTTACAATTCAGAGAAAAATGTCTATTTAATTTATCTTAATCATCTTATTTATTTCGTTTTGCAAAAGTCTGGCTAATAACAAGAAAACAAATAAATATGAGATAGAAGTAAAAATTGACACAAAAAAAACACTACTTACGAATTTAGTTTTTTTTTTTTTTTTTATTGATGACGGTAATAAACTTATCTCACATAAATTTTATCTCATATTTCCTGCGCGACTTGTGTTACGCGCGTAGTGACGGTTTTAATAGCCAAGCCATAAATTGCGATTATCGTGTGCATTCTTTGAACGGAAGTGTTTTTACAAAAGCAAGACACGCTTTTTGTGCGCATTTGCGAAACAGTTTGCAGCGTGAAAAAACCGTTGCGCGTTGCGATTGCATAACGAAGAATACGCCACGCACTTTTGAGCTTTATTTTATAAATCTGATGTAAGTTTGTATATATTTAAATAACACTATTGCGCTGTGGGGCAGACGTGTTGCAAAGATAAATGGCTTGATATATATATATTTTTTTTTCCCACTCCGACCCTGAACTTGGCACGACCGCGCATTCCCGCGGGCAATATATATCCAGACTAGCATCCGCGTTTACCTGGCATTTACATACGTAGATAAACACGTACGCGGCGCATGAGTAAGGTAGCCACGGAGCCGATTGGAGCCGCTCCAAGTTTGAGTCCATCGCTTCTCCTTTATGTATCTGCGAAGATTCTCGCGAGCGTAACAAGCCCTTCTCGTCGATCTAGCAGCCGTCGATACAAGAGAAATATTACGCGAAACGTACACAAATGCAAATATGTGTGCTCGATATTGTATAACACAGGTTGTATAATCAGAATTCAGCAGGTAGTCTTTTCATTTCTATCGGAATAAAAATAATGTTTTTTTCTTTTTAACAAATTATTTCCCAAATCGATTTTACAGAAATCAATATTACTATATAAAAAAATATAAAAACATATGTGCAGAAACTGACTTTGAAACATGTAATTTGATACAATTAGTCTACTTGATAAGGATTTAATTTTGCTAAAAAATAAAAAAACGTATGAAAAAGAAGACAAAAACTTTATTGCCGCGAACAGATATCTTTGTCGGACGTTTGCGATCTCCCAAGTCGCGCGGTGCAGGAATAACCGTTGTTCTGCAAATTAACGTAATCCGGTCCCGATGGCCGCGCTAATGCAAATTGCACGGCGATTTAATCAGGTGCATTTCAACACAACGCGCCAAGGTGTGTTTTTTTTTCTGCGAATTGTTTATTTAAGATATCTCGATATCTTTCGGATCGTGTCGGCGTGCGATCCGGGAACGGACACGTGTCGTCGCGGTCGTGTTGGCGACCGCGCGCAGATCGGCTTTCTAATCAAATGGCGTGCGCGTTGACCGACGACGAGAAGGACACGCGGTGCGCTCACACACCGCGCGCGGTTGCATAAAACTCAAACTCGCGCGCACTGAATACGCTTATCTTTCGCGCAGCGGGTGGCTGGATCCGCGGAATGTTTCTCACGAAGATACCATCGCTTCGCTGGAACTCGCGCGGAGTGCTCCGTTCCATTAGCGTAGCGCGGTCTTAACAATATAATTAATGTAAACTCGATGCGCTCTCTTCCGGATACGTCGCTCGTGCGCGTTAGTATCGCATGGAGGAGTATAGGTAGCGTAAAACCAACCAACCGGTTCGTGTTTACACGTGGAGTTCGTGTTTTCTCGTAGCCGGAAAAAATAGGCAAAGTTTAAACTGCACCAGTTTAATTCTGTTTTGTAAAATATTACACAAGAGTAAGTGTCAATGCTCTTTGTGTACAATGCATTTTCTAATTAAGAGGCATGGTAGTGCCTCTTATACGCGAAATTCATGCGATTGAGAAGTGAGAAGATTTTCATGGGGCAATATATAAAAAACGACTGAATCAATCAATTTTGTTTTAGTCTAAATCGCTTCAGAGCAGAACATTAAAAAACGCGCGTTTTGTTTTTGTTGTTAATTCGAGACGCGACAGGGCACCGTCGAGACCGATTGAGCGTCGAGACGTGCGCGTGAAAATAACCGCAGCCTGCGGCTCGTTCAAACTTGACCCGCTAATGAATAATAAAAGATGGCTTATGGTAGCGTCGTTGTTACGATGCCGGTGAACGCGGAACAGTAAAAGCGCGCTTAAAGTGAATGGCTAAAACTTAAGCGATATAGGCACGTCGGTCTAAATGACTAAGCAGTCAATACGTACGGCGCTTAAAGGATCGCCGCGTGCATTCCAACCTACGCCGATTTTTTGCCGACTTTAATGACTCCACTTAAGCCGTTTGAAAAATATAGACGTTTCCGGTTGCAGTTAACTGCAGAACGTGGCTGTGTATCGCTGTTATATCGGCGCCTCGCGCGAGATTGTATGTACGTTTCAAAATAATCGAATCGAAGGAGAGAAATCGCAAATATTAATTATTATTCTGTTTCCGTACAATGTTACTAATTCGGAGCATATAATGTTTGGTCATACTTTGAATACAAGTTTTCAAATTTAATAAAAACCAGGATGAAAATATAATATGGCGATAACTTTGTACTTAAATTGCTATTATTTTGATATGAGAAAAAAATATCTGATGGAAAACGGATCATTTTAATCAGACATTTTATAACTGTACTCAGTGTTTGACACACACACACACGTGAGCGAATAATATATTGCTATCTCTTAATTGAAAGGAGAAGTGCAACGCATTGAAATTCAATTTCGCTTTTGCTCTGTCATTTATTACAATGTAAGTGTAATATCATCTTTCGAATTCCGCTTTGTATCGAATCTCTTGATCGCGAGTGAAGCACACATCGAGGAACGATTCAGTGTATGCAGAAAGCGATCACTATTTTCAGCATCGTTATCTCATCGCTAATTCAGAAAAATGGCTATTAATCAAAAAAATCTGTAATCGATCAAAGTAGCAACTAATCAACAGACTGGAGGTACAATAATGTCTTTGACACATTGATTATTTGTACACATATAAATCACAAACGTGATTAAAAACTTGTGATAATTGTTATACACATGTTGCGTAAAGTTAAATATAGCTAGTAGAGTAGAATAAGCCAAGCGCAAAGTGCAAGTACGTATGCGGCTGTAATTTGCTCCTTGCTGTGAACTCATCGCGAGAGCATAAGCTGATAGTACCGTACAACATCAGTGAACTGGAAATGGAACGAACGCAAAACCAACGTTGCAGTATAGAAATTAAGAGAATCGTCAGATGCGAGCCCAACACGCTTCGTAAATTTCCCAAGAGATTAAGTTTAAGCCGATCAACAGACTGCGCTCGACGAGATACGTGTAGTAACTGTAATACAATCAGTGCGAACCGACATACGATGATACGTACAAGAACCGGACAATATTGCGCATCTCTGCGCCGCTTCATCGTGGTGGTCTACGACGCCGTATCATTCTGTTGCCGTTCAACGTCATTGCGCGATGTAATTGTCGTCGTCCAATTCTGTTCGCTCGCATTACGTTTCTGCGTAATTTGAGAGAAAGACCCGTCCGTCATAGATCATTAATACGTTACCGTCGACGGATTCATGTCTCACGTCAACATGAATTACGCGGTCTCATTACATCAGGAAAGATTTGCACTTCAAGTTTTCAACCGTTATTATTATTATTATTATTATTTTCTCTGAAAAACTTACTCGGTCAAAGTAAAAAAAGAAAAAGGAAAAGTAATGTTTGTAAAGTTTTTAACTCGTAGATTTTAAATGTAAAATTTTTTGAACGCATTTTATTTACCGTTTGAAATATTTGCGTAATTTTCATGCTTTTTTCCCCGGCTAGTAACCGAATACTTTATATTCCCCGAGTGTTTGCTGGTATGAGCATGCAGTAATTAATGGTGAATAGAAATAGGACTCTCCTTTACAGCGTCGCGGGACGATATTTCTTTGGCGTTACGTCAACCGGTAACAGCTCTTCGGCATATATTTCTGTTCCCTCTTCGGAAATGCGTCAAACATCTGTATAACACTTCGCACTACCTACGCGCGAGTTACACACCACGCTATATAGGTACGAGCGCTCATTAGTATGTTCGATGTCGTCTTGGCGTCGCGGAAGATAAAACGAAGTTGAAATGCGAGGGGGAGGAAGAGGAGAACGTACAAAGAAACGGAATGCTGAGTACGTGTCATGCGGTGAAAATTAGAATACTTGTTCATGGGAAAAAGCCGAGCGTTACGTGAGTTTCGCGCGCAAACTGCTTCGAGATTTCTTGCGGCATTACATATATACGCGAAATGCAAAGCGCCGACATGTAGACGCGCTCTGTATTTCTTCGCATTCCGAATTCCGACAAACGGAATTTAAATTGAATTTTGAAGAATATTTTCAGTAGTTCAAAAAACTTTTGCATCTGTAAAAAGTTTCTTACTAAATGACGCGAACATTCTATTTTCTCAAGAAAACTTTTATATACCAATACACTTAATTGTATTAGAATATTTAATACAATTCTTTCTCTCTCTCTCAATTACACGATAAAATTAAATGTACGTAAAATGACTGTTCTTACTTTTTCACGTTCTGCGATTCTCTCTGAGTTAGAAATTTTCGTTACTTACACGCTCAAGTTTGCATATAGAACCGCTGTTACACCGTAAATGCGCACGATTTTTGTCCCCGCGCAATTTGACGCTTATTATCTAACTACCGAGAGTTTCAAAAACGTTCTCTCTCGCACCATTATCACGACCAATAATTGGCGAATTTTAACCTTTGCTCTCTCGACGAAAATTTAAAGCGTCGATGTTCCGTGAGACTTGAAAACGTACATCCGAACTCCGCGCTGCAACATGACCCGTAGTAATGGATCCGCAGCAGCCGCGGGATGTCAGAATTCTGCAGGATGTTTTCGACGCTTCCGCATATCTCACGTCTTAAACTTCGACGGGATAATGCATCTTCCTCATCCTGCACAAATTTCTCTGTTGTTCAACAAGACCATTACTTCGATGAACGTTGTGAAAACGTTTTACTTGTCCAGCTTCTAAGTATATTTTATCAGACAAATTTGAATTTGAAGCGCTGCAATTGACGATGTGTTCAACCAACAATATTTTTCAAAATTATCGTAAATCTTTTGTATGAAAAGAAAAACGATTACACGCCGCTGTATAAAGTTTACGCGAATATTGACACCCATATTTTAGCTACAAGATTCTACATTCCGTCTAGTATTCAGTGAGCGTCTCGCGGGAAATATTCTCACAGGCTTGAAAATAACACTTCTCTCTCTCTCTCTCTCTCTCTCTCTGTGCAGCAATTCGTCAAGACGTTTTACTTCGCCTCGAGCGTTGTCGATCTTTTAAACTTTTTTGCGCTTAGAAGCCGCGTGATTTATTTCACCTCCCACCGTCGCGTCTAAAAAGCGGGGCATCATATACCCCGGGCAGGCAGAAAATTTCCCGCATAGAAGACGCCAATTCGAATTCTGCGCGGTTGTTACGTGAGAAAGAAAAAAAAATCAACCAGAAACGGAAGATGCTGCAAAGCGCGAGCCACGGAACCGTTGCGGCAGCTGCCACGACTGCTGTCGGAACATTTTACGAGATTTCAGGAATCTCGAGATCGCACGGGCAAAGAACGCGCTCGCGACTATATATATATATACGTTCCGCGGAGCGAGTCTCGAGCGAGATAACTGTACACGCGCCTCCGAAACTCGTGGGTCTCGAATATGGGCCAGTCGTTGTTGTGCGAGACGAGAGGAACGCGAATTTGCGGTACAATTTCCGGGTCCCGCTTGACGGGGCTTAGTTTTCCGTCTTTATATTCACGCTTCGAACCGGTTTACTTAACCGGTACTTCATAAGTAGGTGTTTACCACACATGTCCTCTTTTGAGTCGCTGCAACGACGACTTTAACGTAAAAAACGCGAATTAAAAAAATGTAATTTTATCGGTAACACTAATTACACGTTAAAGAGGTCATTTTAATTTAGTCGCAAACCGTTCGAGATAAACATCGCGAGTCATTCTAAAACCACACACGACACCGTAGATTCGATTCGAAAACGGGTTACAACGGGTTTCATTTTCGGATTCTCCATTAGTTTGTATTCTCGCTTAGATTCGCACAGAAAATTTACGACTCACAATAAACTCACGGCGATTTTAGCACGGATTGTGTCAATGAGGACATTGGAAATCGGTAGCGCAAGAGACATATACATGTCAGTCGCAAATGATTGTTGTAATTGCGTCGACACACTAACTTCATTGTTAAATCGATCAATGATTGATTCATGCGGCTTCTAGTAACTCAAATCGACCGCATAACATCGTCATCGAAACTTGTGATTATCAGATTCTCGAATGTGTCTCGTTGTTTTCTTTGCCACCCGTAATACACCATCGTAAAACGAACAGATGATTGATGATCGATATTTAAAAGACCTCGTTTAAAATCGACTACTTGTAAAATAATTTACACGTCACACGCGTATAATGCGATTTATCTTAACGTACATACAAGTGCGCTGTGACACTTAAAACTATGATTTTAAGCAAAAATCCCGCTAGTCACACGCACACACTCAATCATATCTTTATAATGACACTCGCTTCTCAATTAACGTAGCTGTAAAAGATTCTACTTACCACAAAATTGAAATCGCACATCGCGTGATCTTTTATCGCTCGTATTGCAACAGTTTATCTCTTATTGTCTCGTATTCTAGTACTAATGCGATCAGTCGCGCGTTCGTGCAATCGTTAGAAACGTAATATAACGTGTCCGCGTATTATTAACGTGTAATCCGCGAAATGTCATACGAAGACCTGTTTTCCTAAAAAAAACTATTATATGGACGATTGGGAGCTCGTTATTTTTCGCACGCTTTGCATTAAAACGAGTCGTAATTAACGTTGCGGAATAAACACAACGACGTCGTCGTGTTGCTAAAATTGTCGTCGTGCGCTTAACGTTATCCGGGAGTAATCATCGCCATAATCCGAAGCCGGTTCACAAACATTTACAGCATTTTCAAGTGCGCGCGCCCAAGCGTCTCGTAAAATAAAATCGTGAATCGCGCCGGCGAGTTTACGATCCGCTGCACTTTAACGAGTCGCAATTCTTCGGGAATAAGGTTCGCGGATACGTACAATTATTTCGGAATTGCCAGACATTTTTCATCGTTTCGTCGCCGCCACGCCACGCGAGATACATACCATACGCGGGAGCCGCAACGTGACAATTTATTTCTACACGTAAATCTCCTGCGTAATTTTGTCGCACGCGAGAAGAAAGATGTTTTATCACGCGTAATTTAGGACGATGGGTGATTTTAGATTCTCGCGAGAGATGACACACACAGAATCTACACATATTTAAGCAAATAGGCGACAAATGAGAATTTTTTAACGGGAAAGATTAAAATACAGTTTTAGAGAGTAAGTGCAAAAAAATAATCAATATATTTTTTTTCCGCAATCTGTGTGCAAGAACAAAGAGCGCGAAGAAGAAGAAGAGTGCTCGCTTGATGAATAAAGCGTCTGGCCAAGAAGAGGGAGTTAGTATAACTCATTGTTACGATTAATCGTCTTCACGGTCTTTTGCTCATAGAAGTCACGCTACAAAACGCCGTCGGTGCTAATAAGGTGCACACACGACCCGAGACTCCATAAGTTCGCGGTGTCTTATGAAGCGCGGCGCAATCATCGAACGCCTCTCCGTTCTCGCGAGTACGTTTTAAATGTCATAATTAGTTTCAAGTAGGCAGTCCGCGATATATATATATATATAGGGAAGAAACGTTGCTGCGTATATTACGTCAACGCGGCAATGGCTAACGGTAATAATCTGGAAGGCTGCAACGCTACGGCGCGGCCATGGACTCCAGTCAAGTTCAAGATCCGGAGAGGAGACTTTGCGCGCGAAAGAACGGGAAGTGCCGGCGCGCGCGTGTGACGAGCTGTGAATCGTGTCTCACGAGCGTAGGCAGGCCGAGTGACCGAAATAAACCCGGCTGACCGAAATGACACGCGTTATATAATCGCACGCGGTTGTATTTCGAGGTTCGAGTGATGAAACGTGCGCGCGCGCTCGCGCACGTGGGTCATCAATCAAGATTTTTGTATTATTACACACCCAAATATTTTTGTATTCCTTTGAAAAGAAATGCCAAGACGATTTCATTTGAAATCTGACATGACAATAATTGATCATAAAGATGTAAAACAAGCGATTACGTAGATGATTTTTTGAATTAATATTTCGCATTTTTGTTTAAAATATTGAAATACGTGTTTCAATCGATTTTTTTTCGAGAGTAAAACGACAAGCGCGTCTATTTTCTCAGAGATCAACGTCCGTGCGAGAAATAATTGCGCGTTATTGTCTTCGCACGCGCAATATGATGACACAAGCGTGTCCGCATGCGAGTCCAAGTAGCAAGTCCATACCGTTGATGTCACTAAACACTGTTACACTGGAATAGCGTGAATCATACGTTCGCGCGGTCTCTATACATACGCACTGTCATCGCATGAAATATTCAAAAATATTCAGGTTACCCACATATCAAGTAAGGCAGTAACTGTACAATTACGACATTTACGACATGCTTATTGCCACTATAAAATATGAAGTATGTTTGCCGATGTTTTTGAACACGTCATAACTTCTGTTTGCAAGAGCGGAATTGTGACAAGCGAGAAAAGAAAACGCATTTCTCATATAAATTGATTTGAAACATTGCGTTTGTCAAGCGCAAATCGGAAAAGTATTTTGACGCAACTCGCTCCGATAACGTTACCGATTACCCGCTATTTCGCGACGATACGATAATCTAAGTAAATCGCAGTAGGCGGCACCAGTCTCCTCCCTTTCTTCCTCGTTTGTGTAAAGAATGGTAGCTGTGGGGACGCGCGCAAACACAAAAAGTCGCGCGCTATCGGTTTCGAAGTATCGGGAGAAAAGACGACGGACGTGCCGTGTGGCTAGCGCAACGGCCTGGCTAACCACGGTGTTTGAGGTACACGCTGGATAATGACAGGACTCGCCCGGACGATAACTGGAAGAAGGAAGGAATTATAGGCCATGGGCATCTCGTAAATATAAACCGTGGAGTCGAAGCTACACTTTAACGTCGTCGCTATGCTTCTTCCTGGGAACTTCGTGATTTTCGTGTACGCGCGTATTTGCAAAGAGACGAATCCCGCCCGACAAATCCCAAGATTTCTTCTTTTTTAAGAAGACGGCACGCGCTGCGAAATCGAGTTTTGTTTTTAATCGATTTAGTATCCGAAAAGAAACTTGGAAAGTTTAGAAAATTATATTGAGAATCGTTAGGTATCATTACACACCATGCACACCCATGTGCGTGTGTATAATCGTCGTTATTGTTAATAACGGAAGAATTAAAAGCAATATCCCAGCTTGCTTCTTACAAAATACTGCAGTATTATACATGTGATGTAGCGTAACGGATAAGGTGATTCCTCAGCTTACTAAGGATGTAATTTTATGGTTGACCATCATCATCGCCTTTTGTAGCGAGGAGGATTAAAAGCGATATTTCGCGCGCATATGATATCGTGCGCGACCCCTCGGCTAGCGCACATTAATTTTACCATTAAATAAATTCCTTCCCTTCGCGAGATGGATCCGATGGTCAGCTTTTGCCGGCGCTTTAAAGCGAAAGTGTTCTTTTGCGTAGACGGAATTAAACGTGTGTGTTGCTTGACTCTTGTTTTGTTCGACCGCGTGGAAAAGAGAGAAATATTAACTAAATTTTTCACGCGGCAACGAGGTCGGTTGCGCGACGTGGGTTGCACACCACACACACACACACACACACACACGTCAGTGACACAAATCTACAGTTACTTTATCTCTTCGCGAGATGTGCTTCAAGCCCGGCATTTTGCGCCCGGTGGTACGTTGTACCACTATATCGCGCGTCATCTCGAAAAGAATCTCAACAATCACCGCGCGAGGAAGCGCGACTTACGCGCCACGGGTAAGATTCCGCCGAGTGTGCCATACGCTTTATCAAGATTCCAGCACGTTTCCAAGCAGCGGGATTAGCTTTCAGCAAGGAGGCACCGCCTGAGGAGGCACCGGTTGTGCGCGCGGTCCTCCGCGCAATCGTGGGCGGATGATATATCGCGGGGATGAATAAAATAAATTTACTGCGCCGGTGCGCCGCGCGGCGAGTAGGTATATAATACAATTTTCGAGTGAGTTTCAAACTCGAGTAAATTTCATCACTCTCGTAGGTAGGTAGGTACGTGTGTTCCCGCGACGTCGAAATAAGAAAACGAATCTCTCTCTCTCTCTCTCTGTTGCCAATTTCGCATAAATTCACTCGCCGGCGGCAACTTACCCCCTCGCGCGCGTTTCGCACAGAAATTTACGGGACGAACGTGCGTGCGGAACGTTCGCGCGGCAATTCCGCGCTTCGTTATGCGCTCGCGGGACGGAAAAACTCGAACGAATTAATAGATCGTTAATCACATCCGCATCCGCGTTTTCTACGTACCGCTTCGCGCGTAATACCATCACGATTTATCGGCCAATTGAAAAGATTAGGGTTCACGGAGTCGAGATCGCGCGTCGCGCGATGATTGGGATAGCCATTACACAACCTGCGCGATCGCGCGCGTTCGTTTTACCGGCTGTTAATTCGACGGCGCGCCGCGATAAATCGTACAAATCGTTACAACGGGAACGATCGAATAAAAACACCGCCGTCTCGTGATGATCGTACATATCCGAAAGCGATGAGCGGCTCGCGCTTAAGTAAGCGAGCGGATCTAACGTTAATTCCTCGTGTTCGAGCGGCGTTTAATCGCGTTTGAACCTCGTTGGGTCCTTGACCATATTCAACGGTACATCGCAAGGTCGAGCTATATGAATTTATCCTGCCATCTGCAGCTGCTCGGTAAACCAGTATATCTGGCATACAGATACGTCATCATCGCGTTAATAACGCGATGCGGTCAGACAACAATGTGTAATCGCGCAATAATGCGCATATAGATTTTTCAAATAAATAACAAAAAATTTAATAAAATTGCATTACTTAACTTCTCTGCTGTTCCTAACTGAACAGAAAGACGAAACCAAAAAAAAAAAAAAAAAACAACAAACGCGATGGGATCTGAAAAGTAGGTCCCTTGGAAACGGAACCTCGAAGACGCGCGCGCTACCAAAGATTCATCCGCGCGGATGCTGCGGGAAAATACGCGAGAAAGAGAAGCAGAGGGAGAGAAAAAGAAAGAGAGAGAGAGAGAGAGCTGTGTCGACGGCGGCGCTGAACCGCTACACCTATATCCCCGTGGCGTGTACCAGATGACTCTATAACACGCGAAGGCAATGTACCATTTAATAGCGCGTACACGATCCGCGCTTATTTCTCTCGCGTGCCGCTCGGGCCTCTCTCGCGCCGCGAAGATTGGCGTCGCCGGCCGCCTCGTTGATTGCTCTATCGTTCGGTATCGATTTCACCGTGTGATGACTTTTTACAATCCACGAAGATGTGCAATCTGTCTGCAAATGAGTTCGCGTCGGTTGATTGTCGAAGCGTTTCTGATTTAGATGCGGCGTATTCCAGATATATGAGAGTTACTAGATTTAATAACGCGTAATCACATTTGGTTCTCGCGTGCTTGCTTCCTCCCGTCGTTTTCTCGAGACATGCGAGTTCACATCGCGGAAAACTCTCATCGATCGATGTGCGCGCGGATAATGCGACGTGTGCAGACTCATGCGTGCAGAACGCCTCAATGTGAGGAAAATCTTCTTTTTTTTGACTCATCAGGGATTACGCTTGCTTTTCTCAGCGGTAAATGTGTTGCATATAATTGTATAAAAAATCACTCCCGCGCGCGTCCCGCTACGCGGGATCTCATTTTATCATGCGCCGCGCGGCTCTTGTAAAAGTCCCAGGAAAATCCCGCGCCTCTTTTTATTCCTATCGGCACCGGAGTCGCGCGCAGCACCGCTATTTCTGCAACGTGCGCGCGTAGCAGATGGCGCGGATTCTGCCGTGGCATGCGACGCGAGCGTGTAAACAATTCGAGTTAAACAATGTCACGTTCATCCGTCTCTCGCATTTCTGGACGACGACGGCGGCAACTTCTTCGCGCTATATATCGCGAATTCTATTGACGGTAAACGTTGTTGCACGCGCGTTGTTGCTTGCTCGCCCCGCGCGTAACTGTATTCGGCAAATAGCGCAGCGAACAATGAACGCGCCGCGTAAAATGTTCATAATCCGCGCGGATCGCGCGCGCGCGTTTTTTCCCGCGCGCGGCGACCTTACCCCACCTAATCTCGTCGCCGCGTAAACCATCAATCGATCTTTTTTTTTTTTGCGTAATAACGTTTCGCGTGAGAATGCGCTCGCGAGATTATTCACTGGCTCACGAAAATCTACAGTAATGACTTTTGATTATCGGGCAGATCTCATTTTGCGCTCCTCATTGTGCGATCGTTTTAATAAGGTAGCAATTTAAATACACAGCGAACGCGCGATTAATTGCGGAAGAACGTATTATCATCCTTCGTAAATTCTGAATAATTTCCGTAATTTTTTACGTTGAGTATGTAAATCGGAAAAAATAATTGTATTACCGGCAATCATTAGAGTTAAAAATTTATATTTGACGGGTGAATGTGCGATGGCAAAACACGCTCGTTAGTTCTCTGGAACGTATATATCGCGTAATTTTAACGAGTCGCGTAATTTTACAGTATTTTGGATTAAAACACTCTCTTAGCCAGACACTAGTGCAACGCGAAACGTGATTGACTTAGTTTGCATAACTAGCGTTTGCACATCTCTGGAATTAATCCGAGCGCAGGGTGCCGTAATAAGAACAAACGACACCGCACTTCGCAAAGCCGTAACGAGACAATGGCAGTAATATCGTGTCCCTGTGTGTGCAAATTAAATCGCGCAACGGAGGAAAATTTGCGCGAACAAAACGCTCTCGCAATTCCTTTTCTTTCTCTGGAAAATTATTTCATAATCGCATTGTGTATCTTGACCGACTTCCGCGACAACGCTCCGTTAATTCACGCGTGCGTGTTCCTCGTCAACTTGCTCTGCCTAATGACGTTTTAATGGCGAATCATAAACGTCAATTTGCCAAAGCTCAGACCTACTTTTTTTTTTTTTAATTTAAGAGATACACATAGATACTATTAATTTTTAACACACGTTTAAAAATTCTTTCACTTATTTGCAAACAATATTCGAGCTTCGCTTCGAAGAGACTTGCGCGCTTATATACCCCGCGCGCGGTGTTCAGATTTAATACGCATAACCGGCGCATTTTTTCAGGTGCGTACTAGCTGCGTCACATCCTGTCTTAACGTTACCCGTGATTGAATGAGGTATAAGCGACACGCAACCGCAATGCGCGCGCGTGTACATACATGCGTCCGTCCTCTTCTTTCTATGCGCTCCTCCTCGTCCGCGTTTGTTCCTCTTTCCATTTCGTCCCCTACTCGGCTGTGTACATACATTCATCTACCTTAATAGCTGTTGGCGTACCGGAAGGCCGGTAGATATAATGCTCCATAAATTACCGGAGATTAATCCGACTTGTAATACGACCGCCCTCCGCGTCCGGCGTCGAGTCGAGGATTCCCCGGACCGAACTGTCAGGTGCGATAAATACCTCGGCTATATTCTTTCCAAATAGATCCGCGACGGTGTTTTACCGCGAACGATTATCACGTGCGCCTGATTTTTTTAGTTTTTTATTTTTTTCATGAAATTTCTCGGATATTTCGCAAAAACGTCATGATTTCTTAGTTTAACGAAGTATAAGAAACAGATGCGAGAGAATTTATCTCGTTTAGAATAATCTTGCGTTTTGCTACTCGAGAAGAGACACAAAGAATTATATGGTAGTTGAGTAACGGTACGCGATGATGTGTGTCTCTTTTTGTGCCGCTTCGTATAGGTTCTTTGATAATTTAGGGAAGCATTCCTTAAAAGATTTTCCTCGTCACACCACAAAAGGACATAGAAAATCGTGCCATGGCTGATGCGGAGTTGTAACGGTATGCAACTCCGTTTCACCCCGCGCGCGAATACCATTTGATTTGACATTAGAGACCCGGTGTGTGCGCACGGGCAATTTTATCTGTATTCATCGCGCGATGAACTATAATAAAGTTTTATTTGAATCGCATATGCATGCGCAACGTGACACTGCATGTTATGACGACTGCGTTTCTTTTTCTTTTTTTTTATAATATATATGTATAACTGTATTCTGCTTAATAACAATACGTATTAGACTTTATTGAATGAATAAACTTGAACGCGACGCCGATCAATACGTTCATCTAATGATTGTATTAAATAAAAACGTTTCGCGATAGTCGGTTTTTTCTCTGCCAAAGAAGATCGTCCAAATCTAACGAGAGAGCTCCGCTATTTTTGCACGATGTTAATTGTTCGATAAAAATTCTAACCTCGACGAGTCCACGAAAATTCCTGTGGCGGCCGTCAACTAAAAATAAATGATGTACCTCAGATGATAATTATAGCTTCTGCGAAAGTAATTATTTCAAATGAGACATACTTTGTACAACGCGGGCGCAGCGTGTTTCAGCCGCAAGACGGCATGTGTATTAATTCCGCCTGTACGTGGTGCGAAAATTAATTAAACAAAAAATTCTCACATTCGCGTTCCCGTTATCGAAATGCACACTCGGAATGTATTCGTATTACTCTCGGCAGACACAGCAGAAAGATTCTCCGCATTTTCCATGCGAATCGGTCTTTCACCGGCGCCGGCGACCAGTTCCAACGCGACCCGTCACGTGCGCTCCCGGCTTATATGTCCCACGTTACGTTTGTGAATCCGTGACTGGAAATAACTGCGCATAACGCGCGCAGAATGCACCGACGCGAGGTGACGGCAATTATCGATCCGGCGGAAACGTCAGTCGCGAGTGAAAACCCTCGAAAGCACGGCCATCTCTCGTGGAACACAAACTGATCTTTGCCCTTTCCCCCCTCTCGGACTTTTTCGCGTCGAACGGACGCGCGGCGGCACGTCGCGAGACTCACAAACGAAGTGGATAATTACGGTCCGTGCCTCCTAATTGAGACGCCAGCGCAAAGATATCTACGTCGAGCCATTGATTAGCTATGTAAATTAGATGAACAAAATTATAGTAATTGTCATCGCGCACGTCCTGTCGCGATCTCCGAAGATAATTAATTAATTCTAACTTTAGCAATCGTCGCTCACGACAGCCGCAATCGTCGCCAAACGGGAATTGTATAATATATACAATCAAGTTTAATTGTTTTGCAATTTCACCGTTAACAACTGTTCAAATAAAAGATATATCTTTGAATAAAACCGCCACATTTCTCGAACAATAGGCTTGTAAATTTCTTCCGGCAAAGCAGTGACCTCCCCCCCCCCATCCAAGTCGCGCGACCGAGGTCAGTGATCCCGCCAAGGTCGCGCGACCGAGGTCAGTGACACCCCCCCACCAAGGCCGCGCGGCCGAGGTCAATGACTCCGCCAAGGCTGCGCGGCCGAGGTCAGTGCCCCGCCAAGGCCGCGCGGCCGAGGTCAGTGACCCCGCCAAGATCGCGCGACGGAGGTCAATGACATTACTGTAGTATGTATATAATACAATATAAAGTATAATATTATAAATATATAATAAATTATATGTATAATATGTATTATTAATAACAATGCTGAGTAGCTTTTCTTTCTTTCTTGCGGCTCTCGCTTGTGAGTTGCTTGTCAAATATCGTGTAGTTTTTTACGGTTTGGAGTTAAATTACTGGCGTGCGCGTAGCTGTACGGATATTTGGTTTTGACAAACAAGACAAATTTATACATACTTCTGTATGATTTACGCGTTGTAATACGTTCATTAGATATCTAAATTGCGCAAGGTGTAAAGTGTCACGAGATTTTATTGCTGTTTTATGCTAAGGAATAGATGGAATCTGATGGAAACGTTCCGCATATTCTATCGCGCGCCCAACGTACCGGGCGTACTTCCCTCTCTGTGTGCGCTTTTTTTTTCTATTTACGCTTGTGTTATTTATTGCCTTATGTTAATGGAGTTACATCAGCGGAGGAAGGAAGTTTCTGGTTCTGACACGGCACGCCATGTAGAACGGCGTGGATCATTTGCATAGCACCCCATTTGCGAGTTATCGTACTTCATTAACTGACATCTCGCTCGATCTAATACACAGGCACGAGGGGGCGTGCGACCAGAAAGCAATTATTTACATCGTTAAGATTGCGAAACAATCGAATAATTTGCCAGTAAAAAAAAAAAAAAAAGAAAAAAATAAAACATCGAGAATAAGTCGCGGAAGCCTTCCGTGCGAAAGTTGCAAATTTCTTTTCATCTTTCCGACCATATAATCCGTTTCGAGCTGTCGGATGTAACGAAATAATTGTGTGTTTTCCTAGCTCTAATTAAAACACGTACGCTCTCTCGCGCGAATTTGTGTATCGAGGTTTCAAATTGGGAACAATTGGCACGTTTGAGAACACTAAAAAATTATTCAATTTTTTAAAAAGTACTCACTTATTTTAAATGCACGTACGTGCACATTTTACGTTCAGATGGATAAACGTATTTAGGAGCTTTTTATTTCTTTTGTCCGCAACGAACGAGGAAGCGGAGGACGCGTGCGACCACGACAAATTGGATACCGTAATTGTCTTTTATTGCGGCTCTTTCATTTTTCATCAAGACGACTCGCGGATAGTCGTTGAACTTGACTGTTGAGAGTGACGCGTCAAGTTTTCTTTCGCGAGGCAAAACTCTCGATTGCATTTTATCTTACTTAACCGCGATTATCGCAAAAAGTTATCAGTCTTCTCTTCCGATCAAATTTTACTTGATTAAATCCTCTCGGTTGCGTAATGAGACTTACCACTTTAGTTAACTACCGCAATTTCGCATTATGCAGGACAATTGCGAGTGCCGTATCATTCGTCACATTGCGGGACGGCAATTAGGTGGCGGCAATTACGATCCTCCTCCCCGGGTTCATCTTGATCACGGTGGGCGGCGTTGGCAAGAAAGTAATTGCGGCATTACGCTGAAAGTTTGATTGTCGCTGCTTGCGCGCGAGGAACCGCGACGCGCGTGTGACCACGACGAATCGGGTACCGTAATCATCTTTTGTTACGGTGGGACGCGTGGCTTCGATATGTATATATACACATATATATGTATATATACACACGTTACACATTGTCCGGGATCGCGCGCGAGCGCGCGAGGGTCGAGCGGTACGCACAGGTGGAAGAAGAAAAAAAAAAGAGAAAGAGAGAGAGAGAGAGCTTCGTGTTCCCTCAATTAATAAAAGTACAGCAAAAAAACGGGATCGTCATTGTAATTAAAGCGCGATACGGAAGCTACTGCTCCGCCGAGCCGAGGTACGCGGCGGCGAGGAGAAGCGACGGCAATGAGAAGGTGAATCACAGCGAGACAGAGAGCAAAAGAATGCCGCGAAGAAAATCGGAAGGAGAAAGAAATAAAAGGTAAACAGGAGAAAGGCAGGGAAGAGGAAGAGGAGAGTGGACACCGGTCACGCTTCATGCCAATTTACCTTGGATGCACGACGTAGACGAAGAATACAGATATAAAGAGGAAAAAAGGAAAGAGAAATATGAAGAAGTGGTCGCGCTAAGGGGAACGATTTATGAACTTTTTTCCGTGATGTAGCTCTTAGTTATATCGCGTTAACATTTTCCATGTTATTTTTTTTATCGGTGATCGTAATTAATTTATACACTCTTATCGATGCGGAAGTAGATGTTAAAATACACAGCAGTGTAATTTTCTGAATCTCGTGCTCGTCACAATACGTCCGCTCGGTCGCCAAGTCTTTCCCATGCGTTCCAATTCGTAGCTTCTTTACTCTTCTCTTCTTCGACGCTAGAAAGATCGACGACGAGATAGGAACTATGAGTTAGGACGCTCGGAAGAGCCTAGCGTTCAGAGATACAACCTTTATTTACTCAAATATGACAGGCACTGATTTGGAAAAATGGTTTTTTATTCGTCAGCTTAATCAGTTTTAGAAAAAAAGTGTTATGTATTTTTAAATGTACGTTTTACTTAGAGTTAAGATTTTTATTATGCTCTAGTCTCTCCTAGTTTTTTAATATAAAAATATTTTGCAAATTTCTTATATGTTACAGATTTACTACAACACTCGCGCATCAACATTATTGTAACGGAAAAACGACACGCGGAAGCGACGAGCGTAAAAAAAAATCGACGATAACAGAACGACGCGGAAAATAGGAAACGAAACAGGAAAAGAAGCGGAAGATGTAGACATACGGAAGAGGCAGCGAGCAAACGTGAACTGGATGACAAAACAAATATGGTTTTTTGAGCGAACGAACACTTGCATGACTTCCGAGCGTAACGCGATGGATTTACCGTTTTATTCTCGCCCTTGCTTTCCTTCTCTCGTGTTACTTTATTTAAATAAGATTATTTATCCTCGCGCACGTCGTACGAGAGATATCGCGTGATGTGACCGGCAAATGTCGTCGGTTAATTGATGCAATGATCGCTTTGCACATGCGACAGTGTAATTTTCTTCAGACCTCTAAAACGTGTCGCGGAACGTGTTTGTGACAGGAAAAAAAAAGACGCTCTTATAATTCTTTTTCTCCGAGAGAGAGAGAGAGAAGGAAGTCGTAAAACGTATCGAAGTGCGCGAGTTAATCGCGCCGTTATTACGGTGAGATTAGCCTCATCTGCATTTTAAATACTTACATATAGAATCTCTTTCCAGACATGAAGATTCTCTCTCTCTCGTATATGTGTGTGAGGGAAATCAATGAGCATCTAACGGTGAAATCATCAATAGTCGCGTCAACACTATCACTGCTACTATAAATTAGCATAGCATAGTTTTAATTCCTTTCGCATGACGCTGGGCGCAATTAGCGTCGCGCCGGACGAACGTTTCCGGAGTCTGTGTGTAAAATTGATGACATCACGGAAACTGCTTATACACTGAAACATGAAAGATTAGATGGCGAAGTGTCTTGATATTACAAAATCTCCCGGCGGCTGACTTCAGCGTTTCCTCCCTCCCCTTCATCCCAAGTGTAATTTATACGAGGAAGTAAGGAGATTTATGTTGCTCGGGAAATAACATAGTAAAGTCGCGAACGATTACGCGAGAAGTGTCGTTTTCATGTGAAGGTGTTTTATAGCGGGGAGAGGAAGTCGGAGTTCATCGATCGCTAGCTTATGAGCGAGATCGATCATGAGCCCCGACAATCGCCTGTCATAGTTATCTCTTTCGACTTGCATTCTTAGATCTACAACCATTCAGGCTCGACTCGTAATTTTTTTCTACGTATACTACAGATAAGCGTTTTGTTTTGGATGATGAAGCGCTGTGTTCTAGTCCGCAAAGGACTATAATACTCCGCGCAAAGTTTTTCAAGAAACTCTTCCCGCGCGCGATATCAAAGAGACGTACGCGTGATTTTACCGATGCGATAATTGATTTTTGATGTTTCTGAGAGATATCATTTTTTATAACCTTTCTCGCCCGCAAATTCACTTCGTGATATTTCGTTCTCTCTTTTTTTTTTTTTTTCGCTCTTTACACGCGTCTTTACGGTGCCTCGCACACGATAAGTGTGCTCTCGCTACGCGGCACGACCGTACGTATACGCGCGTGTTCAAGAAGAAACGGTATACACGTAAATGTGTATAAAACGCCGGCGACGCAATTCGTAAGCGAGCGCCATTCCGGTAATTTTGAGAATTACAAACGCAACTTCATTATCCCAATCTCTTCGTGCGATCGCGGTCAATCTGCGCCGGGAGGCTCGTCGCGTTCCCGTAATACGAAAGACGAGAGAGACACCGACGTGCGCACCGACGTAGTACAGAGATCCTCCACGCTCGGCCGTACGTCAAAGATGGAATCAACCTCAGCCGCGGTATGTAATTCGAAATGATTTTCTCGCGCGCGCGACGATGCCTCGTCTTCGCCTTCTTCTCCTTGTGCGCACCGATGCGCCCCGTGTCGGTCGCCGTGACACACGCTCGACCAGATTCCATCCCACCCTTTCGAGTTGCACGGTTTACGGTGCCCGCTCGTGCGTGGAATCGTATCTCGGCACAATACGTCGGAAGATCGGCTGTTTTATATTATTAGTCAGCAGGAGGAGACCGGGGGAGAAGTTATCGCAGCGGGCGGGGTAAAAATCGGACCGCGCGAAACCCCGGGAAAAAGTCGGGACAAAGCACGTAGCAAGTCGCAAGAAAGAAACGATGAGAGGATCCGGGAGAAGAGGGTGAGGGAGAGGAAGGAAGAAACGTCCGGGCACAACTCGTGCGGTTATAATTAGCGCGCAAATTTGCCGCGTACAATTATAACGCAGATCGCGATACATGCGAGTCATCATCATCCGGCAGCATGGATAACGCGTGCGACACGCGTTAATCTTGTTGAAAAGGAAAAGTCGATAAACCGCGATGAATACGTCTACGTTATCAGGCGTATAATTGAATGTCGTTGCTAAAAAGAGCTGCCAGATCGAAAAAAATCCGAGTTACGTTGATTCGCTTAATCGTCTTTTATAAAGTAATAAAAGAAGTTTCAGAAAAGAGTCGTAAAACATCGGAGAAGACATCGCCGGAAACAAGGCGAGTCGCGTGAAGAACTCCGAAGAGAAGCCGAGGAAAAATAACGCGTCGGGGCGGAGCGACAAAGAAACAAATTGAGCGCAGTCCTTCGATTTTATCGCCGGTTGCGCCCCGCGCGCTCCTATTTGTTGCAGAATAAAAAGAACTACGACCGAGAGCGGGGACGTATGCCCAGAAGGTAGGCAGTGCGCGCAGTCGCGCGGCGCGACTGACGGTCGAGGAGAAGGAAGAGAGATAAAGCAAAATAATAATGCGGAGCGCTCGCGTTTTCTGCAACACATCCGCTCCTCGGTTTGCCTTATTTTCAACAGAGCCGCATCGAAGGTCGGAGAAGAGGGGACCAGTTTGTTACGAGCGTTTCTCGAGTCCAAGGACCCTATTTGTCGGGAACGACCTTGGACGACCTTGGAGCTGCCTGTGACTGGGCTACGCGCCGGTAGCACCAGTGCGACTCCTCGCACATGGAGACCCGCGCGCTGATTCGCCATTCTGTCGTTTATCCTCGATGTAGCGCGCAGCGCTACTTCATAATTTAATAACTTGTGAAAAGTGTAATTCGAACGACGATTTGCCACACGACGGAGATTTACAACGCGAGATCTCTTCTGGTTTATTTGATCAAATCCAAGAATTTGCTTTATGTGCCGCGTCGTAAAGGTCGAGTTACCAGAACATCCGCGTAATTTGTAACCGGGGCTCTCCCCGTTCGACTCGTTTCAACGTTAAATGGCTTGCGTCGAATGCGGGAAAAGCGTTCTTTGTTTTTCTCTTCTTCTGCAACGTGAGACGATCGCAAAATACGCGAAGCGCAGTAACGCGCCCGGGTCTGGGGCAAAACCGTGTCCAATCTCCACAATCGTGTATCTCCATTAGGTGTACAGTTATGATACACCCCGAGCCGGTATCTTAACTGTACTGCATTAAAGAGTTTACGATCCTGACAGAGTCCTCATAACGAACACATGACAATGAGTCAATAATTCAAAGTTAACGTTTTGAGAAATTAAATGACTTCGATATTTCTCTTTCGCAAACCTCTTAACCCCTTCTTTAAGTAAGAAATATGTATTCACATTTATCGTCGAACTATTATTACGTGGGAAACGTCAGACTAAGTGCAAATCACTTAAATCGCTGAACGCTCGTGCGAGGCAATGAGTGTTTTCGCTTATATTATTTAATCGCAATAAAACGTGAAACTTATTAACGTTATTTATCAAGCTACGCTTGCATAATTAAATCACAATTTTCAAGATAAAGTCTTAAGATCAGAGTTTGATGGGATCAAGTTTCTTTCTAAGAGCCGCGAACTTGACCTCATCTCCGGATCGACATAGTCTATCCATTAGCGGCTGTCACGTACGTGGGTTAGGGACGCGACAGTACCCGGCACGTATCGTACCCTATCTGTGAGAGAGAATCTTTCTTTTTTAGTTCAACTCACAGTTTCCCATAGAGCCGATACCACGCCGCCTCGGCGCTCATCGAGTAGAATTCCGCGAATCGCGTCGTCGTCGCGAAAGCCTCGTCTCCGTCTAGGTTTTCAATCTTTTGAGACTTCGGAGTATATATCCCTTCGGGGTATTCTACGCCTTCCGTGTTCCAACCGCGGACACGGGGGACGACGCAGCGCATTAGAGACGATTAGACGTCGTAATGTCGTAGATTACATTGCCGAGCTTAACGAGCCTCGACCTCTCGACCGGCGCGCGCTGCGTGGATATCTGCCCGAGTCAGAGTCCGACCAACCCTCGGCTGTACTTAGTCAAGTGGTTTTCGCAGCGCGTGCACAGAGCCGCGCAGAGAGCCAGCATATTCACAAGCATCAAAGTACTAAAATGTTTTTCACTTGCGAGTACGTTCACACAGCGAAGCCAAACAATTTTTGTGCGTCGTCAGAGTTATTTTTCATTTTCCGCGAACGTGTCTCTTGGTCGGACCTCAAGACTTTGTGTACTTTCCTCTTGTTTCTGTGTACAAATTCGCGAAAAAGAGCGAAAAGAGAAACTTCAAAGCCGTCGACTGTTTTGATATTCAAGAAAAATGTTTTAATACTTCCATGCAATGCCTCCTTTATGTTTCGAAGTCTCTAGTCTAACAACTCAACGTTTGTGAACGAAGAGACCGACGTGGCGCGTTAAAGGACGATTGTATTGTTGATTACACGTCGCTGGTAAAATTGATAATTTAATGAATTTCGTATCTGCCGTTGCAGATAATTAACAGATGATAATTATACGATAATTCTGTTCTGAGCGGTAGAGAAAACGATGTGTCATGGAGTTTTGTGTTTAAATCTTCGATAAGAAACGCGTAACGAAATGCAGCAAATATCTCATGTCTGTCTTGAAACAATCTTGCATTAAAAAATAAATTTTCACACAAGTCATCGGCTAATTATTTTATGTGAATTTCTCCAACATATTGAGAGGGAAAGAAAGAGAGAGAAAAAGAGAGCGAGAGAGTCGACTGACAATGAGTTGAAGATGTGCATCTCTACAATTTTCATTAAGCATTACATTGATTTGTCGTTTCCCACATTCGCTATCGAATCTCGAAAGAAAATTGCGTAGAACGCGCGCAATTTAATTGTCTTCTTGACGATCTCGTTTTTTTTTCTTTTCTCCTCTCGTCTGCTGACGGGATTTTACTAGGCGCATCGCGGAAAAGGTCGGTAACCTCTCCAGCATCATGCGCGTACATAAGTTCTAATCTAAATACATGCGTACCAAGGAGAGTGCGCGGATGTGCGAAACTTCGTGTGCGGTTGGTTCGCGGCGAGTGTTTTTCTCTCTCTCTCTCTCTCTCTCTCGGGTTTAACCTCGACCGCGCGTGCAACATCCACGAAGCGTGTCGTCCCGTTTGCGATACGCCTGACGTGGACCAGCCGCTGGTGACATCCGAGACTCCGGCTGTCGCTTCCTCCTCCTCGTAATTTCCTCATTCCATCGCGAGAGAAGAATTTTCCTTCTTTCCCTTCTTTCTCTTTCATCGACCGTCACTTCTCCGTTTTGAACTTCTATTTCTTCTCCGTTTTGTCTCCTTCCTCCGCTTCATCTTTCTGTTCTTCCATTCCGTTAGCTACTCTTCTTCGACGATCCAGACATAATTTGCCATTTTCTCGCGATAGATTTCACAGTAGATTTATGTACACACGTGTCGCTAAAAATCATTATCATATTTTGACTGTAATTAATCTTATATTCTCCAATCGCGCTCTCTCTTCGTACGTTTTCTTTGGATAACCAACGGCTTTCTGTGTGTTCACACACACACACACACATACACTTAACGTGCACACGTGCAAAAAACCCAGCGCTCATATATCCTTTGTCTTTAATATCCGCCGTGCTCCCGCCGAGATACCGTACGGTTGACGCGCAAAAGACTACGTCGTTTTTCTTCCGGTGCTCCTGTTTTTCCGCGTGTAGGTCTTTAACTTGATTCCGCTTCGACTAGTATGACGTGGTAGGCGCCCGGACATTGACCACCCAGCGAGTTCCCATCCGCTATTGCTACATCGTGGTGGTCGAAGAACTTTGGAAAAGAAACAAAAAAAAAAAAAACGAATCCTTTCGAACTATGTGTATGCACGGACGAGCGCGTGGTTGCAACCATCGCTATCTATCTTCGATATTAATAGTTCGCTGTCAGTGGAAATCATTCGACAGCCGCGAATTGCCGTGATGCTACATTAACTGAGAATACGCACTATCTCGTGCTCAATCATTCCCGTCGCGTTTAGCTGTTTATTGAACGTAACAATCGAGTCGATTTAATGATAGGACAGAGCGCGCGAGGTCGCAATTAAAATTAAGATTGTTAAAATATTGCAATTGCTCTCGTCGCAAATATATCACATCGATGTGTTCGCTATGATCGAACAGCCGTTTTTACCTTTCCTGCTGTAACATCACGACGACGAAAAAAAAAAAATAAAAAAAAATAAAAATTCTAAGAAGAGTGCAAAGTAATTACTCGTGAGAAAGAGGTTGTAAGAGTCGTTCTTTTTGCCGCAAAATTTTTTCTCGACCGTCGATTACGACTACCTATCGACGGTAACGTCTAAGATCCGCGGAGTTAACTGCCGATGACCCACCCCTCTCTCGGCGATGTGCAGCGTGAAAAACGACGTTTTCGCTTAATCGGGATAGCGGCGCGGTCACGTTCTTCGCGCTGTCTCTTTCCGCATCTATGATCCGAAACGAGCCAATTATTTTCTGTGAATTTTTCTGAGCGAGGATAACGTCGCGGGCGCCGTTAAGTACATCGGCGGTAGATTCTCGTCACGCGTGTGTCTCGTCCGACTAGAAGAAAACACCGCCGAGGCATGCATGTCGTTCCAATTTAAGGACAAGGAAAGTTTTACAGAAAATAAGATCGATCGTCGCGGAGGGAAGATGCGGGAGAACACGTGCGCGCATTTCTCTCCCCCGCTTCTTCACAAAAGGATGGTGGAAAGGGGGGAAAGAGAATAGAGAGGCGAAGCGAGAGAGCGCAGAAATTAACGACTGAAAAGCCGAGGACGGACGGCGCAACGAGGCTGCGAAATTAGTAGTTCCGCGAACAAACACGTTTTTCCACGCGCGTATTTTTTGTGTATTCTTTCTTTTTTGAAATACTGTCCACTGATATCGAGCAAAATTTCGCGCAAAAGCCTGTTTCCCCGTGTGTATTTTTCTCGGCAAAATTATAACGTATACGCGCGGAGCGGTTGGTTTTTATCTCATTATTTTGTTACATCTTTTTTTTTGCGTTGACCTATGTACTCCACGATTCTCCTCGACAGCGAATGAGATTGTTGCTTATTTATGACACGCGCGCGCGTGCTGCACAAAATTATTTCGTTCCAACTCGCTTTTTAGTTGACACATCCCGATGGGAGAGAAATGAGACAAGAAGAATTAACAACTCGCGGGAAGAACACGAGACAGGATTGATATGACAGTCAGGCAAGCACCTTCGTTAGTTTGATTGTTTTTTTTTTTCACACAAGCGGTTTTCCTCGACCTTAGCCTCAGTGCGAAGATCAATCTGTGTGTAACTAGTGGAAGAAATAAGAAAAAAATTAATGTCTTTAGTAGACGAAGAGATGGAGTGGCGAATGGAAAGCTTCTTTTTATCGCCAATTATTTTAAAACGATTTGAAACGAGAAATGGTTTCAAGAATCTTTGAAAGGTTATTAACAAAATAAAAACTAATAGAATCAAATAAACTCCGACAAACTGTAATGGATTTTTAAGCGAATAATCACATTCACGTGGAGTTTAAATTACACACGTGAAGCTTGTTTCTCCATATGTTCAGTTAGAAACGTATAGTTGCTGAATTACGTCTCATCGCTCATCATTAGAAATGGTCGCTATAACTTTCTTCGCAAGAAACAATTACATAGCTGATATCCCCGGAAGATTTATGAAGATAGCTCCTCTACTTTTCTCTTCGTTTTCGCTGAGGCTAATGAAGGAAGAAATGTGGCGAGGTGGAGAAGCAATCTTCTTCTAGGAGGGCCAGGAACCGAGGGCCTTCTAGGAATGATAATAGAATGCGGGCCGTGTTGTGTGCGAGAAGACGTAGAAAAGACACGGTAGCCGCGCGAGATAACCACGTGGGGGCGATAAGTGATTCGATAAACTTGATGCCCGCGCGTCTCACCTAACCGCTAATTGCCGGACGACTACTAAGAAGCTGCTGTGCGCGCGATACACAACGTGTATCGAGAAGAGGAAGCTTCGAAGAGGAAAAGCGAGTGCAAAAGGTGAAGCCACCGATTGTCGTGATCGTTTTACGATCACGATACTTAGACGAGTTTCGTGCTGTCGATCGCGCGCATTCTCGAGATGCGTACAAGTAAAATTCCGCCCTTGTTACGCGCGCGTATCTCTTCGGATAGACATCCATCGCGCGCCAGTCTGCTAATTAAATTTATTATTTTGTCGTGTCTCTTTTTACACGAGACGCGCAGGAATCCAATTTGTTTTTTGTCTATTTTGTTTATTTTTTCTCAAAGGTGAGAGTCTTCTCTCTCGAACGGATTATAAATGCTTGTACTTCCCGCAACAACTCATTGAGAATTTACTTCTCACGATATATCACTTTTCCAATCTCTATATACGGGATTATTCCCGCGGTCGTGAATCATTTTGAATATCTTCTTTTACGATCCTCTTCGTTTATTGGCAAGGTGGTCGCTCTAAGCGCCGCGATCTCTTTTTTTTTTGTCTCGAAGCTTAATGCCGAGATTTCAATTTTCGCAATCACGAATGTAAAAACACCGAGAATATTTTTACATCTTATCGAGTTCGCCGAACAAGAAGTAAATTTGTATTCTACGTGAATTTGTATTTTTTTTTGTTTATTGCAAAGGAAGACGTTTACGCGCGACGTAAAGAATGTCAAGGTCCAATAACGACGCGTCGGTGGCGAACAGAAGAAGGCGCTCACATTTATCTTCTCGCTTCCTGTTGCCTTCACGGCAGCAAAAGCTGTTGTTCGCAAAAAGCTGTTCAAAGTACACGTTTTGCGTCTTTATAAAACGTACTTCTGCGCCGTGGTTCGTTCCCGACGCGTGTCATCGTCCGGAAATCGATTAAACGGATTTCGTGCGGAGAGGAGAAACAGTGGTCTCTGCGGTCTACCGTGACAAGAGAGCTGCCAACTTGCAACCAGCCGCGTCAGACGCGTTGGAATTCGACGTGACAGCTGCGACTCAATGTTGGAACCTCGTCGCGTGAGCGATCGTCAAGAATAGCCGGGATTGTTAGCGCTGGTGAAACCGAGGCTGTGACTGACGGAAATGTGAAATTCTAAACGATAGCGAGCGCGAACACAAGTAAAACGATACGTCTCCCCCCAATGTGACGCGTCCGCGCGTTCTTCTCGATAATTTCTTGAAGACACAAATATCTCTGATTAACAATAAACGGGGGGCTTTATTATAATAAATCGCTTAATTCAATTAAACATCTGTATCTGGCGATAAACTCGAGAATGAAATAATCTACTAACGATCGCTATGATATCGAAGGATTAATTAGATGATATATCGCTGTAAATGATGCTTTTAATAGATACGTATCTTCCGACAAGTAGATTGCGCAGTTAGTTCACGAACGAAAAGGGCGTGGATGAAAAGAAGAAACTGAACCAAACGCGGGAGAGATTGCCGTGCCACCAGTTCGAAGCGATAACGTCTCGAGAAGGGAGGAGGGGGGGAAACGGGGCGCGCACAACATAATTAAAACGAAATAAATATATCGCGATCACGGTGGATTATATATTATTGAAATGCGCGCGTGTTGCTGCGGGCGCGGGAGAAAAAAAGCGCGGCGCAGAAATTTTTATTCACGAGGCAACGCGCGCATTTTCATTTATCAAAGCGCGTAATTTATAAAGGCCGTAATTCGCGAGGCAGTTACACGGGAATGCGTGAGAGAGAAAGAGAGAGAGAGAGAGAGAGAGAGAGAGAGAGAGAAAGAGTGCGCGAAACGGATAGTTAAAGTTCGCACATTTGTCAGCCGATGGCAAGCGCAGCACCGACAGGGTATATCGCGCGCTCTCCTCTCGGAAATCGGAGGACGTTACAAACGAGCGTTTCCTTTCGCGGAGCGAGAAGAGCGGTGTGCATAAGCGTAGCCGATGAAGTGGAGAGCGCATACCGGGAGGCTTCCGGGCCCGTAGATAGAGCGCAGACAACAAAGCCATTGCGCTCTACCCAGAAGCGCTCTTGCCGACATGCCGCGCGACATTTTACTGAAGTATGCGCTGCCGTAGCAATGAATCGACTCTTCGCCGTGAGGGAGACGAAGAAGCTCTTCTGCGCGCGATTCTCTTTCAGCCGCGCTGTCCACCGCTGTCGGTCGCCCGCTGACGACTGCGGAGCCGTAAAAAGAAACGCGCCGCGGAAGAGGAAAGCCCTTCTCTCTTCTTCCTCGCGGGAGACCGCGATTCACTGGCTGGCAGCCGCCACTCGTGTGCACGCGTCGCGAATTGCACAGCGTCACCGCCGACGAAGTTTGCTTTGACTCGTATTATGTAACGTCAGAAGTCGCGAAGATACATACACAGCTGAGTGCAAGGTGGATTACGGATCTTGAGAGAAGTCTCTCGGAGAAAGAAAGAGAGAGAGACAAGTTTGCCTTTTTGAGGTCTTTACACACTTGACGCTGCGCAAATATTTTACATTCTTCCGAGATGGGTTCTTAAATGAATTGAAACGTCAGTTTTTTTTTTTTTTTTTTAATTTTAATCGACAATTCTCGAAAGATTGCGAGACGGTTGTTGTGTATCGCTTAACTCCGTTTCTTTCCAATCTCGCGTGCGCTCGCTGGATAACACTTTTCTCACAATATCGTTCAATTTGACACAAAATAGATCGGGAGACGCTTTCGTCGTCAATGAGTCATGGCAATCCCGTGCGGCTATTGTATCCTGAACGCGCGACCAACCAAGCCGCAAGTTGAAAGCGCTAGGCTATATCTATCGGCATCTAGAACGGAAGTCCTTCTGCCATCCTCGTAGCTACCGACAATGAACGCGCCATTGAATGCGCGCGAGCTCGCGCGCGCGAAAAAGCGTTCGGGATAGAATCTGAGCTGGCGCGGATAAAACGAGAAGAGAAAAGCAGTCGCTGAAACTTCGCATTCATCACTCGTACAACGGTGGGCGGTGGAATATCGCGCGCGCGTTCTTTGCTCCCTTTGAATTGAGTTCCTCTCGCGGAAAGATTTGACGTTGAGACTTCTCCGCGCTCTACTCGGGAGAGAAAACGCGCGAGGAAACGCCACCGGCATCAATTCGCCGTTCTCATTCTTCGCCTCATCTCTTTTGCCGATGCAAGCATAGACGCCGTGCCGCGTATCTTTTAAGAGCCGCATTTTCGTGTGTTCGGTTTATACCTACCTGCAACGTAGCAACGGTAGCGCCACTTGATCGTCCGTATCGACTAAAAATATGCTGCACGCCACACTGCGGAACGATCCTCATTCTCTCTCGCGAAGCTATAGAAACCGCGCTCTCTCCGCAGCCGCGAACGCTCAAGTTGCTACCGCAACTATAAATAGACTCTCGTTCCGGACGGTAGACTGCAGCGTGACCTTGGTGAGAAATCATCTTTAGGCCCGTCGTAGAGAAAAGCAGGGTTTGATGCGCGCGAGAGAGAAGAAAAGGGATAAGGAGGAAAGGGGAAACGGGAGGGGTAAAAAAAAAAACACCGTGCGTGAAAATAAGGTGGTTCGGATGCGAACGATGAAAGAAAAGAAGGAGGAAGACGCGTCGGAGAAACGCGTCGGTTCTTGCCAAGAAGAAGTCTGTTATTACGTACTCATATATGAGACACTCGCTCAATGCGTGTCACACGCTTCCCCGAGTATCGCGATGATGAGCCGCAGGTGCCAACGAATCGCGCGGAATGCGGAGCAATTATCGCGTCTAGTTTCGACGTGGCGACCTCACGACGACGGGTGTAGTTATTTATAGGATAACAAATGACTTTGAGTACGTACCTGAGGAAAAACGTGGGCAGAGAGAGAGAGAGAGAGAGAGAACACCGGAGATAATAACGAATATCCCATCGATGTGAGAATGAAATTGCCGGACGGACTTTTGAAGAGAGAGAAAAAGAAAGAGAGATGAGAATCTTCGATCGGATGTTACACAGCTCTCTGATGCGAGCGCGAAGACGTTTACCGAGAGAGACAACCGGAAAATAATCGATCATTTCCGTTCTAATGCTTGTTCGAGATTATACGGAATAATTTGGCGTGCGTCAACACGATTGAAGTGATACATTCATCTCTCGCGTGAATGCGCCATTGTGTGGAAACAATTTCAGTCCGCGTCACGCAACGAAGCGAAATTGGTATACGGGGATGAAAGTTGCGGTAATCCGCAAGCGGCGATCGTTCAATCAAGATTGTTTATATTCTCGTTATAAAACGCGGTTATTTTCTACGTGGATGAAGTGAAGAATGCGATAAGTACACCGGGATGTACCGCGGGTTTCTCTCGCGGCGCACAGTGATTACGCCAATATATACGCGGGTATATTACCTCACAGATGCGATGAGATAAGAGCGGATATGCTAAAACGTGAGGAGACGCGCGCGCCGCGGCGAGAGGAGGAAAACTTGTTGAACGGTCATCGTCCCGCGTCCGATGGATCGATCTTCGGTGTTTATTGCGCGCAACGAGGCGCTGCGAGGAGACTAGAGCGACTACTACTAACGTCAGAAAATGTAGGAACGACGGGGACAGAGCGGAAGTTGTTGGAGAAGATTAAAATGCGAGATAATTGTAATAAAAAATAGATAAGAGCGACGCTCTCCAAAGTTTCTTTCATCGTCTCCGCGTGACCGTTGAGGACGCGAGAAACGCGAACCCCGTCGGATCGGGAATAAGCGAATTTGCGCGGTGAGGAAGAAAAATAACCGCGAGCGTATAGAGTTAAGGAGAAAAGCGTCAGTTTCACCCTCTCGTTCGTCGAAACGAGAAACCCGGAGAGAGAAAATAATAAGCGACTTCTCATCTTCCGCGTCCTTCGCGGTCGCCGCCTTCTCTCCGCGTGACTATCGCTCCCTCCTCTCCCTCTTTCTCTACAAAAACGGGAACCTTCGTTCCCTTCAACGAACAGGCGTAATAACTAAGCGCCGCTCGAGCGCTCTCGCGTCCGCCATAACCAGAGTGATCCACCTGCGGGATCGCGGCGGCGAACGATTCTTCCAGGATTCACGGCGACTCGGTGCCAATAAATTCTTCCGCTGCGCGGAGTGGCGCCGCGAAGGATACTCCGCCCGGCAATAGTGCCCGTCAACATTTCTTGCCGCGGTAATTTACCGCATAATGAATAATAATGAGTAACAACTGTAATTATCGCCGGTGACGACCTTCGTCAAGGATCAAGTACCGAGCTCGTCGGTTAGAAATCGAACTGATCGTGCGCGCGCGCGAAGCTTTCTTTCCGAAGAGTTCTCTTCGCGCCGCTTGTTGTTAGCCATGCCGAGCGTTGTGCTAACATCGCGGCGCGAGTCCTTGACCGGCCCTGAACCCAGAAGAGTGGAAAGCCGCCTTCGTATCCCATTGGCTGCCGCACGCTAGGAGAAGTCGATGCCTCTCGAACGGACGAACTAAAATATAGTGATTACGGACGGGGGTGAGTGTGGGAGGACGAAGCGGAGGAGGAAACTTATGCGAGGAAACTAAGAAATCGTGAGGAACGAATAGCTGAAGGAAATCGGCGAGAATATCTAAATGGATTGTGTTCTTTTTGCCGGCGGTTCCTATTGATACGTGTATATATACGTTTCTCTATGATGGACGAAGGGAAGTGATGATAAGTCGCGGAAAGTATATGTGCAGATGATATCATCCAGCACCGGGGAAAATAATTTGTCAGTGCTAATTTTGACGCTCGCGGAACTTCTGTTGCACATTTTTAACTCCTTGAAATTTTTGATTATTGTTTTTTTTTTAAACACGTAATTGCCGCAATGAAGATAATTCTTTTCTTGTAGATTAATATCCTTTATCTATTAATATCCTTTTTGTCCACCGACTTGATA
Organism: Pseudomyrmex gracilis; assembly: GCF_002006095.1. Classification (NCBI taxonomy): domain Eukaryota; kingdom Metazoa; phylum Arthropoda; class Insecta; order Hymenoptera; family Formicidae; genus Pseudomyrmex; species Pseudomyrmex gracilis. Next base: position 622,168 of record NW_018020606.1, read on the forward strand.
CGCACCTTCGTCACCCTTCATCTTAGAGGACAGAAATTTCCAAGCTGATATTTTTTTTTCCACACAGCGAAGTAATATCTTCATCTGACACGCTCGTGCAATCCTACAACATTTCACTTTCTCAAAGAACTATTACTGTTATTATTCAACGTCGTCTTCGGGTCTATCTGTCTATCACAAACTGTGATTTTCGATAACGATGCAACGTTCGTCCGGAAGATTAGAGAACCTGTCTAGTCACTTTCCAATCGCATATCTATCTTCCGCATCACAATATCTGAAGTTCGGTCGATGTACATACATTTCGATCCAGGAAATTTTGCGCGCACAGAAAGTACAAGTGAATCCAACCTGTAATATTTCAGCCTGTATCGATCGGAGTTCATACTTTCCTCGTTCTTTAGCGAATCGTGAGTTAACGTGATATATACGCGAAGCAAATCCGCGAAATAGCCTCCACAATAACGCAACTAGTTTTCTGGTCTGTAACAACGTTACACAAATTATAAAGTGACAGATAAGCCCCAGTTTTTTCCGAAAGTTTTTTTTCAATTCGCGCCTTCCTCACACCGAGAGATTCCCGTTGCCTCCTCTTTTGTGTTTCGTGATTTCGCGAGGTTGCCCCTGTTTCTTAACGGTATTTGGGACACATCGAGCGAAACCAATTGCTGAACCGGTGCGACCCGCGTGTGCTAAATCTTGTAAGCCGGGATGGAAGAGAGAAATTAATTGTTACACGAACTCAATTTTATTTTCGATCCGATTGGTCGCGCTTACGACTGACTGACTGATCTCTCGTTTCTCTCCTTTTTTTTTTTTTTCCTACCAATTCCGTTTTCTTCTTCAACGTCGTTTATTTGATCAATATTTAGGTCGCTTTTACAATAAATATATCTCTCTACGTCTCCTTTTATAAATTTTAGAATCACAAAAAAATCGAGAGAATCGTTTTGCAGCAAACGATCGCTCGTGTACGAAGAAACAGTAATAATCTTTTTTTTCCGCGCACACAACGCGGCGCGGAACAAATCGTCTTCGAGCAATAAAAAAAAGTAATATTCTGAAGTCGATAGAAGCGTATACGTATCAACGATGATTTTTCTTTCGATTATTCGCGCGGAGCTCGCGAAACACGACTCAACGGCGGCATCGTTCTTCTTTCACATTCTTCTCGTTCGCACGCGCGCTGGGTACGCGAGCGTGAGAATCCTCGTACAACGTAGCAGCTTAGCGGGATTTGATTGTTATCAGACCGCGATGTTGTATTCAATTACCCGATTACGCACCTCCGAGGAGCATCTTGCTCCTGTAATATACTTCCTCTTACGGAACGTTTAATTTCATCTCATTCAACGGTGATTTAGGGGGCGATTCAGCTTCGTGGAATATGTGTTGCGCGGAAATAGATACTGCGTATATAACACGCATCGATCCAGGTTTGCGAAACCAGTTTGCGCACTACGTGACGCAAAAGTCGCACGCGAATTGAGAGAGAGAGAGAAAGACCTCCCCGATGCGAGAAAGACGAGAAAACAAATCAAAATCCCCATAGGGTAAGCGTTATAAATTCAATTACTATCGCGTTTCCGCGTCTCTGCTCCCGCGAGCTCCCGGCAACAACAACAACAGCGTTGTTGACAACAATATATGCGGAGGGATGCGCCTCGGCGCAATTTCACAAACGCAAACTCTCTCAACGCGCGATAAATCGTATTAGTTGGGACCCATTCGAGCAGGCCGGGCGGGTTTATCGCATCGCCGGGCAACCTCGTGGTTAATCAGCTCCTATAAACTCCCGATGATCCCAAGGCGTGTGCCCATTTATTCCGTCATAGACCGGTCGGAAAGGCGCAGGAAGGCGTAGAACGAATTGTTTAACAGACATCTTATCAGGAAAATTGACGTCTCATTAGATTGGATGGTTTGTTTGCAGCGTGCGAAATACGATAAAATTCAATTAAACTCTTAAACTCGTTTTTAGTTTTTTTATATTATGAGCGCAAAGGTGAAACGCGTATCAAGAGGAACTTCCTTCCTTCGCTCGCTTATTACAGTCGACAATTTGTGCGATCATATAAATATTTTATTATATAAGATTAATCTAAATTAATCACACACTTAATCACACAGAACAACAATATGAATTTCCTTGAACAGCGACAGTTAGATGGGCATTGCGAATATAATAACTCGGATATCATCTCTGTGTAATCTCTCTGAAACATTCCCGCGACTGAGCCGCGTGCGCGCGCGCGAGCGTTCAAGTGCGTGAGTATTCGAAGATTAAAGCGTCTCGCGGATCGCAGAACCGTGACTGAAGGGTCTCGCCTTTTCTTCTGACACTCGCTTCCTCGACGCGGAACGTTCCAACGTGCGGCAAACGATCGAGCGAATCAAATGTGAACCCAGGAGTACGCCAACACAATGGCGTAACGTCCAATCCGACTAACGAGCGTGGCGAGATCGGCTGTTGCACTCGCGCGCTACGCTGCCTCCGCTCAAGGTGACGCTTCGCGAGTATTACAGTTTTTTTGTCGTAATGTCTAACGACTTTACTTTGGAGCGCGTAGCGAGAGAGAAAGAGAAGAACAGAGAGCTTTGCTTTAACATCTGAAGCTAACGCGTAAACGACGCGACTTTTATTTTGAGGCGAACGCGCGCGCAGCGACGATACGCAAGCGACGACGATAACGCAACAACGCTTATGTACTGTATTTCAAATTACGTGCGCGCGCGCACGTGACATTGTTAATATTATTCCGAAATTTTGAGATCGCGCGCGAAACTGCGCGGGCACAAATCTCCGAGAAGGTGAGAGATCACCTCGCATTCGAAGAGAAAAACAAATGCAATAAGTATGCCACGTCGCGAGATGCGGCAGCACAGCAACGAAGCAATCGTAAAATCTCGGATGGGCCACCACACAGTTAGACAGTTAACCCCGCAATAACCCCATCGTCACACACGTGACGTTCTTTCACAATCGCCGTGCACCACCAGGCGTGGTTTCCACGCCTACACATGATCGCGCGTATCTATACACAAGTGCTCGTAAAGCAAACCCGCGAACGCCACAGTTAGAGAACGCTCGGCTCTCGCCCGATCATCATTCCGTCGGAATAACTTCACACGATCGTCCGCGAGGCAACGAAACGCTTGAGAAAGACGTAACACGACCGCTCCTGATCTCTTTCTTCGTTCGAATAAAAGCGCGTAACACTTTCGCGCGGGATAATGGTCGCGTGCAGGTAAACGCGATTCTGTATACCTGTACGCGCGACCGCTCAGGATGTATTTATACAAAGAGCTATTAATATAGGCTTTTTTTTTTATTATCTCTCGACCGAGAATCTCCGCGCACGCTACGGAGAATCGAAGAATATGTATCAAATTATCTCGGTGTTTCTCTGCGAGAAAACAAAACAAATTCACTGGAGAGTGTAGTCTTCGTTAAAAGAAAAAAGAAAAAAGAAAAGAAAAAGAACATTCTCTGCTTCTCTTTTCCCACAGAGTATCAATTGACCCACAAGTCTCGTACATTTTCCACAAACCTCCGATAGACCACAAATATATACAGACGCGTACAAACACAAGAGGTGTTTTAACAGATTTGAAGAACGTAATTACGGTCGTGTTGTTGCTTTTTCTTTAAAACCACAAAAAGGAAAGAAAATACGACAAACAGTGAGTTCATTACGGTGTCAACGACTGTGTTACAACACATCGTGCTTGTCCGTTGCGATACTTACGCTCTCGCGAAAATAGTAACCGTATTTTATGACATCCTGTGTGTTGTACCATTGCGATTCTTCTTCCGGCTTTTTCACATCGTTACTATTGACATTCGTTCGAGTCGTTCATGCGCTATTGCGAAATTCGCGGCTGCTTCTCGCTGTTGCTCTCGCATTTGATTTAATAAGATTAATTAATTTTAATATTGATTAATTAATTTCTTTATTATTCTTACTTTCATTTACCCACTCATACACACACACACACGATGGAAACACATCCGTGGAATAAACCGTTCGTGTACAAACGAGCGTATCCATTTTAGAGCAAAGCTAGCAAACCGTAAAACTCTACAGTTAGGCACCTCGGTTTTTGATTTATTATATATAGGAACGCCCATTTACGTAGTACTACATGGACACCGGCACATACTAATACGCGAGTTAAATCACAGAGCATAAAACGCTACAGTTAGGCACTTAAGCTGACCACATCGTCGCTGATTTCGGTTGTCCGCGTACTACGGTTCGCTTCATGGTCGATGCTCACGCTGGCGGCGACCGTGTAACTTGTCGTAGAATGCGCATTCGTTTAGCTGTATCCTGTCGGGACGTTGATTTATGTTTTCCAAGGAAAATCTTTGAGTTTTGTTCAACTTTCGATTTCCGTATTGGAGATATCTCCAATTAACTTTTTGCTCTTGCAACAACGATTATTGCATTTACGATTGGTATTTGCATTTTCAATATTATTTACCGATAAAATCTCTAATCACAGATGTACAAATTGCTTGGTTTAATAACATCTCTCCGCACTTTGATTGAAAGTGTGTTTCGATTTTTGTTGAATTGTCGCAATACTTGTCAAAGAGAACCATGTTACGGAAATATTCGAAGAAAAAGAGAAAAAGGAACGTAATACGAAAATCACTACCGGGAAGAAATCAGCCGTAAAGGAATCCTTCCTCTAATGGTTACGGAGCGCAGCGCAGCGTTCGCTATTATAAAAGATATAAACGGACGAAAAGGAGAAAGAAGAGAGTCGCGGTGAAATAAAAGGGAGAACGTCTAAACCAAGAAAGAAAGGAAAAAACAAAAAAAAAGGCCAATGATAGAGCGCGGAACAGAGACCCGTTGAATAATCAACGACGACGGTAGCTATTCAAGGTTGGCTGACCTTGGTAACCTTCGGCTAAATCACGACTGCGGCTCACACTCTTCATCATCGCCGTAACCCAATTTGTTTCTTCGACGAAAGCGCCATTCACTTCTTTTTCGCAAAAGTTTGCGTGTTTGTTTTTCTTCTTCTCTGACTGGTCAACCTCACATGGGTCTGTTCACGTGGAAGACGTTTCTTCCGTGATCAAGTGGATTCATCTCTCGCCGTCACCATCGCAGGAAATAAAAGTGAAGTGTTTTTTTTTTTTTCATCCGCTTTATAATTGCAAAGCAACGCAATTTCTTAGTTTTACAAATTCGTATTATTAGCCTTGTGTCCTACTAATGCAATTAGAATGGCATCTCGGTGAATGTGAAAACCTCTCGTGGAAACCGCAGATGAACTCGTGGAGCGTTTCCCTCGGAGGTTTTCCTCCTTTGACAATTCCCGTGCGAGTCGGTAACGATGTTCGCGTGTATGTAACGACTGGCATTAAGGCAAGAATCTTCAATTTGCTCCTCGAGTCTTTCTTAGAAAAAGAAAAACCAACTCTAGGCAACGGGGTAACGAGTTTGCAACATTGTTCACACACTCACACGTACGAGATCTCTTATTGCTCCGGCAGTTTTTAAACAACGTCCCCAAAGCACACACCGCTCACGTGCAAAGACCGTGTATTTAACTTGATCGAGCTTTGTAACTTAATTGCTTATCGAATTAAAGTCAACGTCATATATTTTAAATAACCAACGTGCGATATACACACGTGTGGTATAATCATGAAAACGAAACCATTTTTCCGATTTTGTTGCACAGAAGCTTAAACTTGCATCTTCACGTACATACTTTTAATTTCATTGCGGAAGCCAAGCGAGCGCGTTCTCGGGTTTTCATTTAATTACATTTCTCCTGAGTTTAATCTTAATCGTAACATTCAGTAGAAACACGTGGTATAATTTTACATCTGTATTAACTGGCAAAACACTATTTCTCGGTTAGTGACCAGTCTTTACAGTTATTTTGAGTATGAGGATAATCGTATTTCAGCAGCAAGTTTGTTTTAATGGTAACGCACGGTGCTTTTTCTTTTTTTTATTCGCAAAAGTTGATCCTTTGTCTTAAACGCTCTAACGACTGGAGGGAGAATGCACGTTCTGGTGAAACAGATATATTCTGCGGCAGCATCGACTCGTAAATTCAAATCTACCTGCCATTAATCGCCATATGCGAGACACCTCGTAACGAAGAACAAGCTAATTTTGAACACCGTGATCTTTTTCTCGAAACAAATAGCGTCTTTTGTAAGTAGTCGACTGTTTAAAATTATAACCTTGTATCTGCGAACACATGAAAATTATAAAACAATAGTTTTGTCTAAAGTCCGAAGAGAACAAATTTGAAAATTATTTTTTTATAAGTCATGTATAAATTTTTCGAAACTAACCGCTGCATTTTATAATTCTAAGTTTCTAAACTAGCAAAAATAACGTAACAATCTCTCTCTCTCTCTCTCTTTCATGACTCGAGAGAAAAAAAGGATGAATATTTCGATCGTTGGCATTCCATCGCGATTCTATCGACTCTCTCGCGCGAGTCTGTGGATAAGTTTCACGGACCAACGATCTGCGAGCCCCATTAAGTTTACGGTGCCGCGAAGATGCCGAAGTTACGACTGCCGTTTGCTTCTTTCGCGACGTCTTGCGGAAAAGTTTGTCCGCTAAATCGGTTCTATCGTTCAACCGCGCGCGGGCTGCCGCTTTAACTCGCACGCAAATTACACGTTTCCGACATCAACGATGAATTGTCGAGCGTATTTACGTTTATTTAGCGTTCGGTTTATTTTTAATGCGGATCGTTTTTCGCGGAGAAGTGTATTTTCTGCACGTTTCTGTATTTTGTAATGAGGAATAATGCGCGATATAATAGCTAGCTCGCGCAGTCGTCTCATTACACTAAGGTTGAATATTATTATTAATATAATTACATGCGCTAACACCAAATGGCATATTGATGTTCGGTTTTCACGTTACGTTTGTGTTTTTTTGTTCCCAAAAAAAAAAGTTTGATCTCGTCGCGTGTCCAGTGATCGTTACGTCAAGAATTTTACAACTGCGGGCTGCTCCAACTTTAATTAAAACAACAAAGCAAACACGTTTATCATTTTACTTGAAAGCGAAGTAAAAAACCAAATATAAACAAAATATATAATCATCTTCAATTTTTTACGCAGTGCCTAATCTTTTTCTTTATTGTGTACAGTATTTGTAGTTTTTGAAAATATTTTTGAAAAGACAAATATGTATACTCTGCATGAATCTGATAAAAACTAAGAGTCGAGTTTTTTTTAATTTCTGAGCAATCTCGCGCGTAACTTTTTAGTTTATCCAGCTGTCAACCGGGCTGTTGGATTTCTTTCTATCGGCCGTAGCGCTCACACACGTCGATAACGCGATCGAGAAGAACCTACTCAAAACACGACAGAAAGAGAGGGAAAGAACGGTAAAATGTCACTATTCCCTAATTACGCCGAGTAACTAGCCAGGTCGTAAGAAGAAAGATAGATAGAGAGAAAGAGAGAGAGAGAGAAAGAAAGAGAGAGAGAAAAGAGAGAAAGACGCGCGGAAACATCACGAATCTATAGAGGCACTCGATTCCCCAGGATGGAGCAGCGGTACCGCTAATCCTACCGGCCAATCTGCGATCGTCTTTAAACGGCGTTCTCCAATCGTTCTCTAGTTATGAACGGCAAGCAGCCACGACCACCACTCGACCTACTCGGTTTATAAAGTCAGGCGGATGCGCTACCTCGAAGACAGAGCCGTGCCGACAGTCCAGCTAACAGGAACGTATTTTTTTCTTACATCAGAGGGGCACGGACGAGTTGAGTGTTCGAGTCGCGTGTGATCGGCCCGGTGTCGAAATTTATCTTAGCGGAGAAAGTCCTCATCGATACGTCTAATATCTCCGCCTCGTTCGATAAAACGAAACCGGTTTTTTTTTTTTTTTTTTTTTAAGTTTTGACTAAGTTTTGAAAGAAGCTACGCACACACCAGTGATTGGAACTGTCAAGTGAGTTAGAGACCAGGACTAAAAACTTAGGACTCGGAAATCAGTGAATAGTCAAAAGGTACGTGGTAATTTTGGTGTTACAATTCCTGTGCGGAAAGTGTCTCGTTCGTTGACGCGCGAAAGGCGCACGGCCGAGGAGGCACCTCGGCGTGATAAAAAGAATCGATGACCGGACGGGCTCGTTAGGTGAGAAACCCGCGAAACCGGGAGATCTTTACTTAACGATTCCGGATCGAGTCGTGGAAATACATCGAGAAGTGTTAGCACGTGGAGAGAAACGTGCAGAAGTTCACGGCGAAGGTCCTCCTCGGCAAAGTGCCTTCACACAGGTGAATGCTCGTTTAGTCGATCGAGACCTTATATCGCGCAGTACAAAGTATCGATATAACAGTAGTGAGGCTAATTTTCATCAGTGCTCTCTGAAAAGACGATAAAAAATAACAATTGCAATTTGCGTTTTCTCACAAACGGACGTCACAAACGTCTGTTAATAATTTCAAAATAAATTTGTCCTTGTTGTGAGGAGACGAATGTCTATTGCGCCCGGGTAAAATAAAATTTGTCTCGCGAATCACAGTATTTCTTGCGGCCGCCATTCCCACGGTGAGAGCTCGGTTCAAAGTCAGGGCCGTAACTGTTGAGCAACTTGCACGCGGTAATAGCACGCGGATGTTGCAAAATACACAAGCTATATCTCAAGAGAAAAGATCTCTCAAGGATGAAGTGATTAAACTTGAACTCTCTTCCTCTCGACACATGTGTGTATATTCTATCTCTTCGGGATTCACTACATCTGTAACGGACATCAAGTTTGAATTCTTTTTATGATTTAACACGATACGTCATGTTTTTCAATTTTTATGTGTCAAATATTTTTATATGTCGAAACAAAGAAAATACCGTGTATGCAGATTGTTTTTTATTTCAAAAAACGTGGATGTATACATCGTAGCCACGATGGTTTCAAAGCCGTTATTGTTACGTGGCCGCGAAGGCACGGTTTCTTTAAAATGCAAGACGAGTGCGCGGCAGGCTGGCAGTTGAGGGCGCGAAAACGAAACTCATTTCTCTTAAGCGGTGTGTGACGCATACGCGCTGCTCGATCTACGGTCTCGTTCATGACGTTGATTTGCTTCGCGTTCATGGATTAACCTTGCATTCGCGTAACGAATGCAAAAGAGAGAGAGAGAGAGAGAGAAAGAGAGAAGGAGAACTCGATACCGCGAACGGAATAGCCCTGTCAAGGTCGAAGAGATTATTCTTAGCTGAACGCGAGAAAATGGACGCTCATAACAGGGACTTTGATGCAGCAATTTCTGTGCTGAGCTTTACTCATTAATTTATTCAACATCTGTCAATGATTTTTAGAATCATCCCGTCAATCTGCGAGAAAGTTGGTGGGTACTGCACACAACCCTTGTTCGCGTGTAAAAAGTTCGCACGCCTATGAAGTTCTCTCTACAATGGAAATTGCGAAGGTTTCGAGATAAGCGTCCAATTTCACGTATTCGACCTACGTGTACCGAATGCTCATATGCTGGTACCTTTCGTACACGTCGTCAGTCCATCGACCTCCCTTATGAGTCAGGAATACCTAAAATTAGATATTCGTCTGCATTCGGTGTCTGTGATATACTGCGGATTTTTGCATTAAAATATATAAGAATCGAAAATCATAAAATTTTTATTAAAAACTTTATGCGTACAAAATAAACGTTCTGATATTCTTGTATGATCGATAAAAAATATAAAAGTAAATAGTGTAAACAATAATAAATATTTGGAATTACAATAATAAACTAAAAACTAATCGAGTTTCTCGTTATAATCTGTTGAGCAATTGCTGAGAAATTATTGCTAGACGTACTTCGACGCCGAAGTAGTTCTCGATCCGGAGAGTTCAATGCCAGACGAGCGTAGCAATCTCTCGATGTTTTCCGCGGTGTAAAAGAGACTCTTCCGCGAAATTTATGGATCATTTGCTTCTAGAACCTAATATATAACAAAGCTTTTTCTATTATTTGTCTAATAGATTTGAAAGGTTAAACTAGTAGATGTATATGAACGTGTCGATGATAAATTTAGAATTTTTTAACAGATTTGAATAGAGAACTTCTATTTTAATATTCTTTACGTTTTCGATAATTTGTGCAAAAGTCACATTTGCGCAATAAATAAAATTTTTTTGTGAAAGAAAAATCGTAAACATTTTTATTGTTAATCTTCATATGATTCATTATGCATTTATCTTTTTAATTTATTATAAAATCACTAACAGCTTTGTAAAATATGTGAACAATGCAACAAAACACACAGGCAATAATTTTATTAGGCAAATTTTAAAATTACTGTCACATTATGGTCAATCTATAGAGAACGATGAACTTATTATAGATATATAATTATAATTTGCAACTTCTTTATTATGCAAGTTTATACGCGCGCAACTACATTACAAAGCGCGCGTTTTAATTATGCAAATGTGAGACGTCCATTGCAAGTTGCACAATCTTGATTAATCTTTAAAAAAGATGAAAATAGCTAGACATTTTTTCCAGCAATTCGTGTTACGCGTAGTAATTTTGATTTCTCACTACGTTTACTTCTCACATCTTGCGGGGCAGGTTATCGCCAAACTCTAGATAAATTACTGATTTAGAACTGTTATTAGGATGATAATTACCGGTCTACTAATGAGTCTTCTCACAAAGCACGTTTTTCTTATATAATTTAGAGTCTAGTGATTCCCCAACCGTAAAATTCAACACTGCTCGATATGAAAAGTACTCGTTAAAAAAGAAAAAATTAATAAAAAAAAAATATATATTTTTTTATTTTTATTTTATAAATAAGTTTTAGTTCTAGTTATATATTTATCAATTTGTATTTTTATATTATATACACAATGTATTTTTTATACACAAATCGATATTTGTTACTATAATATTCAAGTTTTTTCACGTGTTATCGGCGAACAGAGTTCAGTTTCATTTGACCATCCCAAATAATTTCACGCAATTCTCGTCGAGCGTCCTTTGTGCTTGAGTGATGTGCATCCCTTTGCTCGATCATTGACACGGTATCCTGATTTCTCGGAACTGCTCGTCTACGCTGTGAAGAACCCGGTATCAAAGTCCCATTAGCGTACATAGATTACGACAATAGACAATTTAAACGAGGAAAGGGAGGGTCTGCGCTCGCGCGTTGTACTTCATCTTCAGTGCAATTCACCACTGCGTGACCAGCTCGCTTCTCTTCGCCATCAACGCATTGACGTCACTCTGATCGGGCGCAACTATTCTCACCGATGAGAATCAGTTTTTACTGCGTTACTAGGAGAGATGGTGTTGAGAGAGGCACAAGAGAGAGTTAGAGGATCAGAGATAATCTTTAATCTATGCATGTAATGCAGCATTTTTTATACCTTAATGGCGCTCATACGTTTTAACTTTACGACTATCCGGTATCGTTTACCTAGCGAAGCTATAAGCTATGGTTTTTACTGATGATATCGATCATGTAGGAGAAAACATTTATTCTCGAGTTTAAAACTCGAAAGCGATCGTTAATGGCAAATTTATTTATATATCAGCTGTTAAACACACACACAAAAAAAAACACCGCGTAATGAAATAACGTTTGCGCTAATAGTCAACGAGTCTTTGAGAAAATATATGAGATAATAATAATCCGAAAGTCTCTTTTGTATCGGGATACGCAGATGTTCAGAAACGCGCCTCATTAATGATGCAGCTGCGCGGAATTAATTTCGAAAATCACGGTGTAGACATCGTGATTAAATTTTACATATAAATCGCACGCTTGTCTCGTCTCGGAGAGAAAACACTGTGCCGAGTTTGCCGATTGAATGACTTCCACGAGAAACTTAACAAGCGCGTAAACTATTTTTCGCGCAGCGCGTATTTCGAGCACGAGTGTCGTCCTGTCGTCGTTCCGCTCCGCTTTGGTTTTCCTTTTCCTCCGATGTCGTTGCGGCACGACCTGCCCTACTATCTCGCGTTCGGCCGATGGAAGATCTCGCAGGCGCCTCCTGGCCGTTGACCCCGTGGCTGCCAACGGCCCTGACCAAGACTCCGTTTAGTTCGCGCGCTCGTTCCATCTCCAATCCACTCTCTGTGCTCTCGCAGGCCGATTCGACGCGCGCGCGCGCGCAGGTACATATAACCGCATGCGCGAACTCTCATGATCTTCCTTCACCAGCCGGGAAAAAGTTGAGTTGTGTTTCCAACGATGGCGTGATCTCGACGATTTCAATCTCACTTAAAAGGACGACATCGCCCATTGGCGAAAGGAAATCGCCGTTTTACTTGTCGTTGTATAGGTATCTTGAAGAAGAGATTTACTGTCTCGTTAGAGGAATTACACATTTGCGTTCCTTTTGTTTTTTTTTATTTACGGCGCGATTGTTTTAATTGAATGCGATGAATTTTTTGTTTTTCTAAAACTCACGAAGGGATCGTCTTCTTCCGTGTGTTCTTGTCAGTATGCAAGTCTGTTTCTCTCTCTCTCTCTCTCTCTCTCTCTCTCTCTCTCCTTCTCTCTTCGAAGGTGGTAGACCAATGAAAATCAATAACCGTAGAATAAAGTGTCTATAAGATACGCGACATTCGAACAGGTTGTATCTCGATTGACTACTCGTTTCTATGCAAGTGCTCGTCTATCTGGCTTGGCAGGAAGTATCACATAGACAGCAACGTAGCTTGAAATTAACTCTCCGCAAAGGCACGCAAAACGTATCGGGAATAATAAAATACGCAAGAGGAGGACTAATCACACGCGCCGCGGGTTCTCCGATAAATAATTACGCGACGAGGAAGTATATATGAATTGATAATTTGATTCAATGTGTGCGTAATGATACGCGCATGACACGCAACCTTTTTCGATCTGATTTTCATCGGCACAAGAAATTGAAATTTCTCCACACTGAAACTTTTCAACACAAACAATTTATGTCTTCGTAATAATTTGCAATTTCGCAACGTGTGTGAAACATCTTCCGCTACCTGCGTAACGTTACACCACATCGTCACGATAAAAATTCAAACTCGGAATTGTTAATCTTGTGCCGTTAATCCTAATCGGCTTTAAACGACCACGGTCATTCTCGCAATCGTTCCCGAGAGGCGGATATGTCAACCGTCTCCGCGCGATGTATCATCGCGCGGGGTCTCGCGCGCTTTCCGAAGAGTCACATAACGGCCGTCGTCGCGCTTACAAATGAGAATTCGTAAGTGAATTCCCACATGCGCTTCCCAACAATACACGGCATGTAATCCGCGACGCCCGCGGATCACGTGAGCGTGATCTAAGTATTCCGCGATGCGTCGGGTCAAGGCTCTCGCACGCGCGATCGCGCGCAAGGTGTGTGCGAGCGCGTGAAGGGCGAACGAACGGAGAGACGACGGAGACGACCGACCGGTGCAGTGCTAAAACGCTCCGCACGTTTCCGAGTCACTTCCTGGCGAAGCCAGTACCTACAACACGCTTATACAAACGTAAACGCAACGCACGCGTATCTCGTTAACACACGGAACCATAACGATTTCGTTTTATCTTGGGTGTTTCCTCGCTGATGCGCTTTTCGCTTAAATGCTAATTGCCGCCGCTCGTTTAAAAATAACGCGCTGTTCCGCCCCGTTGTATATACATGCGCAATCAACGCGCTGGCGTTAAATGTCGGAAAAAGGAAACGGATAACACATGGAAAAAGAACGTCGGTTAAATATTGATTTTTTGCAATTCGCAAAAAACGTTTCTACCTGCTAACGTTAATTTATTTCGCACTCGTACAGGTATCGCTGTTCCCGAACGAAATACGCGTATTTTTAAACTCTTTTGTGACCATTGCCCGTATCTCCGGTTGCTCCTTCAGTATGTGTGTGTGTGCGTGCGTGTGTGCGTGTGCAAAACGCACGCCGTGCGCTCATACACACGAAGGATGATGCACATGGTCTGCGCGTCGCACAGACGGTGGAAACGTCACTTGGATGACTCGTTGAAGGAACTAATCGCTTCTTCATTCCGCGACGGATATAATAAACCGTGCCAGTGGGTCATCAATATCGAAACCTTACTCCGGACACATAATAATCAACGGTTCCTGCACGCCGCGCGCGGGATCAGGTCGGGTTCAATCTGGGAAAACCAGCAAACGTGTCCGGCTACACGGCGCGATCGAAACGTGCGCTTTGCAAATTGATCGATTAACGGTATATACGGCGGCATGGACACGCGGCGTGAAAGGGGGTCATCGACGGCGGCGGAGATATATGATCAACACAGACACACGAGAAGCGCGACAAACGTACACGACATAGAGCGAGTGGTATATTTCTCTGGTTCCGCTAAATGGGTTGTTTGGGTTGAGTGACCTTTAGAGGTTCGTAAAAAAAAAAAAAAAAAATAAAAAAATAAGTAAGTAAAAGAAAAGAAAAGAAAAAAACATGCAATCCGAATCAAAAACGAGCATCGCGCGCATATGTGGTCTCGCGACGAGAAAATAAATGGAGAGAGCACGTATAGAAGAATGTTATTAAACCGCCAGTGTGACAAGCGTGACAGAAGCTATAAATCCAGCGCTCGCTCGTCGAGAGTCTTGATATAGTTTAAGATAACGCGCGATACAACTTCCGATGTTCACATGATTTATGCGAGGCAATCGATCCGTAAACACGTGAAAATGTGACATTGTACAAAACCAACTTGTATAAAGCGATGTATTGTATGTGTACGTGATGAAAGATGAAGATACGTAACTGATACGGATCGATATCGGTGAAAAAAAAAAAGTGGTATGACTTGTCTGAGAATATTATTACACGCACGCGGGGGTTATCGACATTATTTATATTCAATGTCTTTGACCTGCTTAGACGACAATCTCCTCGAGGAATACCACGTTTCCAACCGAATGACTGCCCACACATTTACACGGCTGCGTGCTAGCGGTGTCCACAACCGCAGAATCTTTTTCCACATCTCGAATCGCTCGCGCGACGTGCGAGTCGTTCGCGCGAGCGAGCGATGAAAACTAGTCATCCTCCCTTTGGAGGATTTGTGTTTTACCCACCGCGACTTGCGACAGAAATTTCGCTTAATGATAGATCTCGAGACGTCTAACAAAGTGATAGTTGCTATTCTTCTTGTTTCATTGTCAGAGAGATAGAGAGAGAGAGAGAGGAAATGAATGCGGAAGATGAAGGCGAGCAGCTGGATTGTGCGAATAAATTACGGTCGAGTTGGACGGTGACAAAGACGATTCCGCTCGCCGCGAGCGCTCGTTGAAACCTTATTCCTATTCGAATCGACCGCAAACGTCGGTCCGTCTTCCTGAGTGCCACCCTGACCACTGGTATTCGAGCAATCTTGCGGAAACGTCTCATCCCAAGAGACAACCGGTGAAACCTTTCGCAAATAGAGCGCGCGAGATGTTATCTCTCTAGATCTCTGTTCTGCGCAGACATCTAAGAAGATACCAAATAATTTAACGCTGTTTGATTTCGTAAATCGAGTCCGACAGGCGGTTCTCAGTTGAGAACACTACGTGATTTGCGTCGGGCATCGGTTACGTGATGATAAGCACTCTTTCTAATATCCGCATTGATATTGATCGTTGGTTTATGTAGAGGGTTAGCCGTGTTAATCGGTATTTATATAGGATTCGATCGTGTAATCAGATATCGCAAGAGAAGAGAATCGTTGAATCGAGATATCGTCGCAAATAACAGGGCAATAACGCATTGATTACATATCAGTCCAGCTGAACGGTAATTTCGGTCTCTTCGCTTTTGAGACTCGACGGAGCAGCGTATTCCGACAAAGACAAAACTTGTAACTGCATTTTCAGCTTAACAAGCGGATGCTACTTCGCGCGATCATTCATTTTCAACGTCGTGCGAGTTAACGGCTTTAAGATCTCTCTCTCTGCGCTAAGTAGCGCTATCGAGTGTACAGGCGATGCCACGCGAGATAATACGTTGCATCTGTGGAGGCTGAGAAATATCGTTTTCCCGGAATTTCTGGCACAGCCAACGGTATCTTTATAGCCGAGAAAGAGGGAACATATGTATATACATATATATATATGTATATATATATATATATCCGAATTGACTTGATTCGCGCACTTGAAGACGGTCTTGTCGTCACAAATCGGTTTCCTATCTCATCTCTCTTCCCGATGAAGCCATACGTACGTAATCCAGACACATTCGCGGTTTGACACACATACGTAACGAAGCAGCATCCGGAGCAGGATATGCCGAGCCGCGTAAACGCACGACAAATGTGTCAAGTGCGTGTGTTGCGTTTGTACAGCTCGTGAAATGATCATCAACCAGTAGGACGAATTACTGCATGCGGCAGAGTGCGCACTCGAGATCTTTTATTTTGCGAAACCGCCAAGATAGAGAGAAAAGCAATATTTTTTTTTTTTTTTCGTGCTTTCACGGTTACCGTTCAACTCTCTAACCCAATTAACACAAGTGTGTTGTTGTATGCACAATCTCGAATTGTGGACGGTGTCTTTGATAGAAATTCTGTTATGTGACCTCTCTGACGTGCCTCTGTTATTCAGACGAATGATGTACTTCACCGTATTCCATACGATGATGATGAGCGGCGCGCCGCATGAACCATATTCAGATCATTAGGCGCTCTCGTGCGCGGTCACGACGTTAGTAGTAACGAAGGCGGACGGACAAAGGAACGAGCAATGGAAAGCAAACACGAAACGGCACACACCGGCTTTCCGCGCCGCGCCGGGGCGGCGTGGCGCATGGAGATATCGGGGGCCCGAGTTTGTGGACCGCGCAACGGTAACCGCTCGTCTTCGATTCTCGCCGTTGCATTCGAAGACCGTTACACTCTCCAGCGTGAGCCCAACCGTTGGGAGGTCCCAACCGTTCGCGCTTTACTTCCCAGCAAATCGAAGGCACCGCAATCGCGCGTTGTTGTTCCCGTTTGGTCCCTTTTTTTTTGTCGGAATTTCGCGTTCGAAGATCGATGAACGCCAAATCGAATTTACGTCTACGTGCACTTACGTTGATGAAGAATATTGCAAATCTCTGAAATTTATAAAGTTTGTAACAAAATATCGCGCGTCTAACGCTCTTTCTTAATTGAAACGTATGCAATTACAAAACCGCTTGCTCTTAATCTCTCGATTGCGCTTGGACACGTATCAAAATTTAATCTCCTAGATGTTGAGCTTCCTCATAAGAAAACGCGCACCGTTAAAGTCGCTATTGCAAAATATCAGCGTTCGTCTCGGCGAGAGAATTAGTATTATAATTCCGCGAGAGCAGCGCGCCAGGCGCGTTAATAATAGACAGCTGACAAATGAATGTTGGAGGTCGTGCCACACGACGTGACGCTTCCGTTGCGGTAGCATTCAGCCGTCAAGTTCAATTAAAAGCTTCGCTCGCACATCTCACTGACAAAAACTTTCGACATTGGAGCTGGTACCTATTCATCAAGAGTGTCGTGGCGTGCAAAAAGCATTTCGCGAGTAATTCAATCGAATTGACTGGATTTTTAAAAGCAACGAGAACGGTCTCGGGAACGTTTCCTGAAAGGGTAATAGCTCCCCGGGATAAAAACCGCTCGACTCAATCCACTCCAATTAGCAGCATCATCGATATGGCGTGGCAGCGACGGCGCCCATTTTAGTCTTCCGTCGAAGAAGCAAAAACCGCTAGTCACGATTTTAGTGGTAACGTCCGCGAGTCTTGTTATTCTACCGGTTATAAAGCAAAGGATCAAGAGTAGCGTCTCCTCCGGAACTCTTAGCGCGCGCACGCGAGTATATATTCTTATCCCGAATGATATCTTCGCAGCGGGACGCCAATTTAACGCGACGCGCGAGATCGCGAGATGTCGAAACTCGCGGAAGATAACACAAGGTCCGCGGAAGAACGACTGCGGAATCTACGATCTACAGCGGAAACTCGAACGATTCGCCGAGAACTGCTGCTCGCACGTCGCGGCGAATGGGCAATGTGTAAAGTACGCGTCGGTTTCGCTCTCTTTGATTATTCGCGTATACCGGATTTTATCGCTTTTAAATCGAGCGATATCCCGGTTAATGACAGATCGCCACACATCATCGCCGATAACAGACACGAGAATTGCGCGTTCGAGTTTTATCGCTTCCTCAATCCACTGTGAATTCTCATAAGCATGTTCGGCAGTTCGGTTTGTGCCGATTATCGTTCGCGAGATACATTTGCTACGGTTCTTCCTGCTTCACATGGCAATTCCACAGGTTGCTTCTGATACAACCTTGTTCTTTATATCCCTTTAAGAAAATCGTTCCACGCGCGCGCTCAAGTTAAATTTCTGACCGAAACGGAACTCCGTAGGATTTGGAAAATAATAAATATTAAAAGAATAAAAGAAAGTAAAAAAAATAATTAGAGGAAAACATAGCACTCTGTTTCTTAATTAATGAAGGATGTAGACTTGTAATAGAAGTGATTTTCAATGTGTGCAGCTAGAGTTAAAATATACAATTCTTTTTTCATTAATACCACTAGTAAAATCTGGGTTGAAAAATCTATATAAAACAATCCATGTATTCCGCGAAGTGCGCGTTTTGGAGCCGAATGTATCGCATCTATTGTTACCTCTTTTCCGCGTTGCCGATTGGTTGGTTGGTTGATCGAGTCGAATCGAATCGGTGAGATCGAGAGAGTAAATAATAAAAAGCGATTTTGAGACAGTTTGTCGTATATGTAGAGAAAATTAAAAACGTAACTAAAGTCACGTGAGAGGAAAGAGTAGAAAAACAACACGTGAAAATAACGTGACTGTAATTTATATTATATATAACATTAAATAATACACACATATTATACATATAATTTATTATATATTTACAATATTATACTTTATATTGTATTATATACATACTACAGTAATGTCACTGACTTCGACCGCGCGGCCTTGGCGGGGTCACTGACCTCGGCCGCGCGGCCTTGGCGGGGCACTGACCTCGGCCGCGCGACCTGGGCGGGGTTACTGACCTCGGTTACGTAATTACGTAATTATTATATATATATGTGTATATGTGTGTATGTATGTGTATTATATATAGATATAGAATATTATCTATAATGTATGTATATTATATATAATATATGTATATGTATAATATTTTCTTTTTTACTCTTTTCTTTGTCACGTAACTTTAGTCACGTGTTGTTTTTCCATTCTTCTCTCTTTTATTTTTTGAGTTTGATTTTCATGCGTTATTTTTGACATCTCTCGTAAGTGTATTACATAGTTTATAAAATATATATATTAGCTGTCATCGCAGTGACAGGTTGTGTTCACTGATGCAACACATGAAAATAAAAATAATAATAGCTTGCGCATAGCGCGCGCTTGTGTTGTGCTAGTTATTCTCAATTGTTCGTAAGGATTAGGTATCTTGAAAAAAAAGAATGATAATTTATCTGAGTTCACTTATTCAGGTTAGATTGAAAAAGGTAGATTAGACTTATTTACATAAGCGATAATCAGTGAGCAATTAATTAAATTGTAAGTTGCGCGGAAGACTTAAACGATATACGCGAACGGGAAGATCGAACGATGATATTCGAATTCACTGATTACGAGCGACGGACGAGCGGCATTCAACATTGGCGATCTTGAAAAACATGTCGTTTTGCACCGAGAGCGGATGACCGTTTAGCTGCGGAGTCCGCTGTAACGGCGATCCTCTCGAGGCGACTTCCTAGATGTTCCGCGAAAGCTTCCTGGTCTGAATTCCTGCGCGATAGAACGTGAAAATATAAATAATATGGGCGAGGCACACATCAGCTTTTCCTCCTTGATACGTGATAATCCGTCGCAAAATTGCCGACGCTAGATAGATATGAGCTAAACATGCGTGATCCTATGTTACGCGTGAGCGCCGACTGAAATCACATATGTGCATTAGGGAGGGCACTAAGTTCCGCAATGCGACGCGAGCGATTTTATTAAATTAATTAACCAACGATCGAGAGATTCTCATTACATATATTATAACTATTTATAGCAGAAGTACGCGCATGATTTGAATTTTTTTTTTTTTTTTTAAGCCAACTCTAAACTAGTTTCACATCTTATCTTTGTAATTCTATGCGAGCTACTATTGCAAGCAAATACGAGAATTTATCACAAAAACTTAACACGTATTTCCGCAATATTTTTTAAATACGTATGCAATATTATTAAAAAATAAAAATTTCAAGATTTTTTCAAATATGAAAAATTCTTACATACTCTTTGTGTATTTTGTATTTTTAAAGATAATATAACGTGTATATGTGTTATAATATAATATTGTTCACTACGTTGTCGACGTAGAGACGTAAGAAACACAAATGTTCGCGCGTTTGA
Organism: Pseudomyrmex gracilis; assembly: GCF_002006095.1. Classification (NCBI taxonomy): domain Eukaryota; kingdom Metazoa; phylum Arthropoda; class Insecta; order Hymenoptera; family Formicidae; genus Pseudomyrmex; species Pseudomyrmex gracilis. The sequence goes on from NW_018020606.1 coordinate 642,538, forward strand.
CGCCAAGAGCATTTTGCAATTTACGTTCGTACGAGACCGTTACCGTCATTTCCGCGATGAGGTTTATACCGAGATCGGCAATTTAACGCAGCAGCAGGCGGGCCAGATGAGAATCGGTGATCTGGATTCCATACAATATATACGTAGGTAGGGTAACTGTAAGTCATAACTGTGGAAAGCGGACAATTTTAACGTTACTTTAACGACAACTTCTCGACTAAAATATAGATAACACTTTGAAGTTTCTTGAGAATAATATTGTTAGAAAAAACTCGTTCTCTTCTCTAACGTTATATTAATTATGACAATTTCAACGACTCCCTCCGGAAAAACACCGTTATTTTTTATTTATGTATTTGTTAACATTAAAAAAAAACTATAGTCATATGTTCATGCGTGTTATCTATGTGTTACTATAAAACTTGTAATCTTTAAAACTCATGATCTTGTAGACTTCTCTCCCGTGATTTATTGCCTTATTATTGGCCCATATATTCAGAACTCTTTCTCTTCGCCGAGGGTCTCCCGACGATTTAGACAATTTTTACTTTGTTTTTCTTCACTTCTCCCAGCTTGTAAGTCCCGGCCTTCGGGGCGCTCCGGCCTCTTTATCTTCTCCCTCATTACTTATAACTTTTATTTTCATTAGCTACGAGAAACGACGGACCCCGACATCGAAGGGTATAATTTAACGACGATTGAATTTGCAGAACATAGACCGTTGCGTGTGCGCTGCGGGTTTCGAAAATATTGCTCTCTCTTTCTCTCTCTCTTTCGAATTTTTGTTATTCGCAGTCTTTGTATATTTCGCTAGGGCAAATTCTGTGAATAAATTCTTGCGAATAAATTCCAAACATTCTGAACTCTGTTACAAATGAGGGTATAATGTGCTAAAGTTGCTCGTTTAGTTGCGTATAAGTGATACTTGGTACGAATCTGCACGACGGTAATAATCAAATGCCAAATGAATACGATAAGCAACATATAATACACCTGCGCGAAATAACATAGGAAGTTACACAATTCCACAACTTCCTCATTTTTAGCATAGCGTTTCTCAGAAGAACGTGAGAGTCTCTCGGGGAGTCTCTCTCTATTGCTTCCAACCCTTCAATTTTGCGCTTGACATAATAATAATTCCAATATACGACCGGGACTCTCTTCCCCGATAGTTAAATTCTCCCATTGCGTGTTATCGAGTTTACGCATGAATTCCATAACAAGCGTCGACCATAAAAGCGCCGATGCACGAAACGACCGTAAATACTCTATGCGGCAGCTGTAAGAATTATCTGATACCGTTAAAAAAGAATAAAATCCGAACAGAACTGAAAGGACACGTGTCCCCGATTTCGCGTTCTCTTTTCTCGCGTTCTCGACGAGATGAACTACAAAGATCTTTGTGCGAGACTCGAAATGTTTTTTTTTTTTTTTATTCATATAAAAGATTGATAGTTGGACTAGATTTAACGCGTGTGGAAAATTTAATCAGTATACATGTACGTATCTCGTGAAAATAATTGATCGGAAAAAAAGAAAAGTGTATCGATCTCTCCTGGCTGATGATCTCCCGCATCAACGTCTCTCTGCACTCTCGACCACCGAGCACGTCTGCGATTAAATAAGCACGGCGACGTAATAGCTACCTTCGTGAGTCACGATACAACTTGCGCGTGACGACACATCAGGCGCGTCGGAATTCCTCGTTGCAGAACGATTCGTTAATTGTCAGTTCCACGAGTTATTTCGGATTCGCACAAATGATATTTTTGAGGTCGGGTTTTGACAAGCGACGACAATCATCCCTCATTTTCTAAGCGTTCTCAAAATTTGGTTCATTATCTCTGTTTTTTTTATACCTAGTTTTTTTAGTAAATACGGAACGTTAATTTCTAGGTCATTTATGTTTTCGCGTTTTGTACGATAAAAAGAAACCTCCGTCGACAGCATATTTCGTGCTGTTTAATTTTTTGCAAAAACAATCTCGGCGATTTACGGCAGCGCGTTTCGATACACGTGGGCGTTCCGTCACGGAACGCAATCCGATGCGCAAAAAAAAAAAAAAAAGACATTTCACTCCGCAAAGTCGCCGTTAAAAGTATCCAGACGATGATTCCGGAATCTCGAAGATTTTTTTTTCTTACTGCGGAAAACCGCAGAAAGTTGTAACTGCGAGAAACTCTCTTCACGACGCGAACCGTTCTCTGTGACCATCATCGAGTGGGCGGACGAAGTATAGGACGAGAAGAAGAGGAGAAAAGCGAAATAAAGAAACAAAAAACTAGTCGACAAACCGGGAGAGAGAGGAGAAAGAGACGCGCTTGTGAGCGACTCCGAGCGTTTTTCCTCCCTCTCCTTTCGCGACTGTCTCTTGCGTAACGGTACCCTTCGTCCTTAGTTACGGCGAAGCTAACGTTCGAAAACTCACGGTTGCGCAACCGTATTGCGAGTCGGGTGATTAATTGCTCCGCGAACACTGGGGTCTCTTTACGTCATATGAGAGCGCTTAGGCTCTACCTGGTTGCATTCATTTAGGCCCTTTGCGTGTACCGTTACGATCTTGCGCCGGAACGATCTCGATCTTCTTGTTTCGCGGTCGCGCATATAAGGGGTGCAATTTGTATCTTCCTCTCTCTCTCTCTCTCTCGTGATCTTCATTCGATCTTTCGAGTAAAGGAAAACGCGGCAGTTAACGAATAACTCTTGAGATATTGGACGGGCTCGCAACACGATCGGCAATTATTTGTGGATGATTATTCACGGGTGGAGCGGCGCGTTAAGTCAATTAAAACATAAACGAGTATCACGCTGCGATGAGGCGCGGAAAAAAAAGACATTTCATCGCTCTCGATGAAATGCGGCACGGCCTGTGCGAGCGGAGAAAGAAGTGATACTACGGAAACGTCGCTAGAGGTGTGTCGTTAGCCGCGCAAGACACGCAAGAAATACACGCGGTCATCTCACGGATTGATTGCACGCTGTATCGCGAGCGTGTACATCGCAGCGCATCCGTCTGCATCTGTCCCGAGAAACGTATAGTCCCGGATAGTATTTAATTCACGTTTTCTCGATGTTATATGTTGCCCCTTGGCGGCATATAATGTTTATAACGTTGCGTGAAACGCGCAACCTACGTTCGTAAAGAGTTGCCGAGATTAAATTTATCGTTGGCAAACGATATCCCGTCCCGGCCAGCAATATCCCGTCAGTTGTAATTTCAATAGGACATAGACTTACTCCTCAACGATCTGTGCAAATTTCTCCGTGTTCAAGTTCGCATCCCGCTGCGATGATTTCCGGTTATGTTGCAGAGAGAAAAGGAAAACCACATGGAGACTTCATAGAGAAAATCTCATATGTACAATCTTTAAATACCGACAATATTAATGCTCTTGTTAAAGCATCTTCTTTTATTGTTGTTTACACTAATATTGCGTTTTACGTAATGTGTTTTATTACGTTAGTTTTCTTTTAGTCACGTGACTTTACTTTAGTAACGTTTTTAAAGACACGCGCAACGAAGTCGGCGCGAGGCAGTACCGTGTCTCTTGATTTGTACGACATGAATCGAGTAACACATCCGAGAAACGTCCAATCAGCGTCGAGATAAAAGTAACAATAATCAAGATTGATAGAATCAATTGTGATTATTTACACACGCTTTTACTGGTAGGAAAATTAAAATTTTGCTTTATTTTTAAGTTAGCAAAATGCTGATTAATGTTGTTTTGCAGTTTGCTTTGCGTAGCTCGAGCTATCAATGAACATAATTATGTTATGCATTTTTGACAATTCGAGATCATACGTGCGAGATACGTAAAAGAGTAATAGTACGGCCCGTAAAACGCACGTTTGTTTGTATACAGTACCACACCGCATTCTACGTTATCTATACTATTTATAAAAAGTTGTAAATAGTTGTAAAGTATTGTACGCCTGCAGACTGATTACACGGTATACGGTTCTACCGGCAGGCAGCCTGCCGCTACCGACGGATCCAGCGCAAATGCCAATGTAGCGTGCGCGATGGACGCAACTTGATGGGAATGACCGGCGCATTCGTGCCGACGGCAAGGTAAATAGCGAAGAAAGACGTAACGCTGCGGAAAGTTATTTTACTCGGAACAAAAAAAAAAGTTCTTCTTACCGTCCCGATCTCTACGTTGATTTCTCGCGGTCTGCCTGTAATTCTGTCCCTGTGATGCGGCTAATATATTGCGAAACGGTTAAGTGAATTCAATTTTGTTCTCGCTGCACACGGACGGTAAAAAAAAACAAAAAAAAACTCAAAATCGATCAAACAAAACCTCATCTCTACCTGTAGGAATTCGCAAATTGATTCGAAGTTACGGCGCGTATCGAAAGCGCGCGCCTTCAGCTTGAATGCGAGTAATATCCGTAACCAAGACTCGCGCGCTCTCTCTTGCGCGCGCGAAGTTGTGTCGATCAAACCCTAATTCTTCCTAGGTTCATTTTACATCATTATCTTAACGTTACGTTCATGAAAGACTCCCGCTCTGAGCTTTTTACAACGCGAATTGAATTGCGTTGATTGCGGGTTCGCTGATTATATATCACGGTTGTTTCGACGTATCAGCAATGAACGGAAGATACAAAAGACGGAAAAAAAAAGAAACAAAACGCGCGCGAGCGTAATTGCGATTATTTTTAACTAACCAATCGATGTGTGTGTGTGTGTGTGTGTATGTATGTGTATCATCGTCAAAAAATCATAAGAAACATATACGTGCGTTTCTTTGGAGCATTGAAGCTATTCGAAGAAAAACGTATTACTTGTGTCATTAGAATTGCGTTTTACGCGCATTAATGTCTCCTGTGTGCTTTTATTGCCTGGACGGGTGGTGCGCGCTCGGATCACAAAGAAGTGAACGTTTCGTGATGCTGGTTTTGTTTTTGTTACTATCGTCTCGACGCTTAATAAAGACGCATGCAAGGACCGACTCACAATTATATCACGAGAATAATTGCCACATATACTCACCCCGACTTTGCACAAGAAGAGGCGACTCGCAAAAACACACGATGGTCACTTTCGTTGATAGCTATTGAGCGAATCGATCGAGACCGGTCATATGTGAGCACCAACGAGATAGCTCGTCGGTGTCGTGTCCAAGGTCGTCGTCGTTCCCCGTTCGTACGTGTTTTTTAAAACACGCTACATCTTCGTGTTGCACGCAGGCGCTATTCGTCTCCCCGGAACGACGGTTATACGCGCTTTGCATCTGCATCTGCATTCGCGCCTCAGCGGCCGCAAAACTTGTGTGTGTTTGCGTTAGCGTGCAACGCGCGTGTAACTGCCCTCGCGCCGCCGCTATAACGCAGCGAGTATACGCTGCTCGCGTTCGTCAACCGCGGATAACTCATTAACTCGATAATCATTTCTTATTACGCGCCGCGCCGAACACACGGGACGAGCGCAAAGCTCGTTTCGTTCGCTACGGGCGGTTTGCGTAATCGGGTCCGGTTATATACCCGCCGCGCGCGTTCCGTTTTCCTGATTACCTCGCTTCCACACTCACGGAGAGATTGTTTTTGTGAGCGAGATCTCGTCGTGAGCGAGGAGATTTTCGCGAATAACGTGACGAGGAGCTCCGTAGGAAGCTCGAGTGATGATTGTGGACAAATCGAGTATATCGCGATGGAAACCATTGTTCTCGCGGCTATCGTATGACGTAAGCAAGATAATCAAGATTATCTCGAACTCTAGTAAGCACAGTGAAAGTTCCTCAATCCGCCGCGATGAAATTGACCCGAATTTTAAGCAACCGTGAAAGCATTCGAAGCTTCTTCGCTCTGTTATGCGCGTGCGCGTTTCGCGAATGAATGAATTAACAGAATGCGAATTAATAGAACGCAATTATAATATTAACAGTACACAATTCCGATTTCGATAATTGGCTCCGCACGAGTCGTCTCTTAATTGCGTGTCGCAAGAACGGGATTGGAGCGTGTAAGAAAGATATTGCGGTATCAGTTTTGCGCTTCGAGCGCACGCGCGATTATTATTCGTTCTATTAACATGCAAATTGCGGATATGAACAGGGGCAAACCGGCCAACAGAACGTGTAGCATAAATCGCAATCGCAATTGCACCGCTCATAATTAGATTCATCGCGTAATCCTCGGATAATCTGTTAGGTTCAGAGCGCGGACGCCCGCGGGAACGGGCACGTCTTCGCTATAAAAAAAGTGCGTAACCAGATGATCGTGTCGTTGGTTTCTCGATCGGTTTCTTCCTCGCTCACGCGCATGAGTCCGCTACTCATGTTCGCGAGGTCTAGTTAGCGATGGCTTTTTCTCACCTGAGCGCGAGCGTCAGTTTATATGTACGAAAAATGCACCGCGTAGGGTAGGGCAAGGTAAGGTACTCATGCGCGGCGTTAAATCACGCCTGGTCCGTTCTAAATAGCCATTAGCTTCGTCGGCGAATCCGTAATTACCGGGTACGAGACGTCGACTCGCGCGCGCGCGCTTATAGTGGGGGGAGAATCGTAGACGAGCAATTTATCGAGCGGTTCATTGAACTCCGAGTCGCGAGCATCGCGAGCGAAAACAGCGTGTGTGCAAGACGCAGGATTTACCCTTCGCTCTTCGAAATTGATTCGCTCTGTTGATTAACATTAACCTGGTCCTTTCGCACGCTTCGCCAAGTTGAAAAAGATCTGCGCTTGAGCGCGGGTATAATTTTGAAAAAAGGAAGAAGATGAAAAGCGTGACGAATAAAAGCGTAGATTAGTAGCTGCGACTATAATTAGCTATGCAGCGGTTTCAGTGGAGAAGAGGTTTCTTGCGAGACGATTAACGCGAATTAAGTGAAACCAGCGATTCACCGCGAGCCCCGCGAAGATATTCATTATGGTATATCCTTTCTCTGCCGCGTGCAAGAGCAGAAGTAAGTAAGGAGCGTTTCGAAATTGCGAAACATTTCACAGGCGCGGACCGGAGATGCCGACTAGAGGGACACGGGATGGAAATTATCCTAAGTGTTCCCGTCGGCAAAGCCGCCCCCGAGAACATTAATTTATCGCATCCGACCCGCGATCGCAAAGACGATATAGAAGAACGAATCCTGCTCCCCCTCGTCTCTCTCCCCACCGCTTATTCTCAGCCGTCGCTCGAGCCGCATCCTGTCCCAAGATGGACCTCCGAGCTTCTCCGGTGGCTGCATCTGCAGCGGCTAATCGGAAAAAAATCTTACGAACAAGCACTTTCGTGTAACCGTGGACGCACACCAGGATCCGTGAATATTCTCCCGTCTTGCTAGTCGTAGACTTCTTCTTCTTCTTCTTCTTTTCCTACCGTTTCTTTTGCCGCTTGTCAGGGAGCTTGCTTTCGAGGCGGATCGTGTCCTTGAGCGGTACAGCAAGTTCCTCCTAGAGATCGTTTTGTCTCGCCGAGTGCTGCGCCTCGCTGGTTTTGCTCCGAGCTCCTATTCCTGGTCGTTCCATTTGCATCGGCCAACGAGAGAAGCCGGATGAGGCGCGACGAGAGAAGATAAAGAGAGAAAGGAGAATGGGTACGGAGCGAGAGATCGGCTTAGGGTGCTGTTCGCAAAAATTGCAGAACACGCCGGCTGGTACGGCATCCGACAAAATGTCCTCGTAGACGCGACTTTGCATGAGCACGACCGGCCTAATGTTCCCGACGACGACGACGACGACGACGACGACGACGACGACGATGCACGGCTATCGCGGGGTTCTCGGTAGCGCGCGTTGCGTCGTTTCGTTGTGCTGTCTCGCGCTGTTCTTGGTAGTTTGCGAAACGACGTTTTCAGCATAATTAAATTTACACGAGATCCAAGATACGTAGACACACACCCGTTGCGACTCGTTGCAGAAACTTGAACGTGGGACGAGGGAGAAAAGTTCATTAAATTTAGAACTGCGTATTTATCTTCGTCTTTACGCAGAGAAAATAAATATAAAATAACATATTGTAGAAATTTCTCCGAAAGTGTATAGAAAGAGAGAGAGAAAGAGAGACTAACGGGTCGGGACATATTTTACTTTGAGAATGTTCGCACGTGAGTATGATGCAGCACTCTCGCTCATCAGCGAGTGATCTCTCAAGATGCGACTCACGTTTGTAAGTTACGCTAGATCGCCGTCGATGTAACGGTCGGCGTGACGCCACCTTCCCTACCGCGGTGTATTCCGCGCGTTTATTTCCCACTCTCTTCTCTTTCGTAGAATAAATTTCATGCGATTCTTCGGAGCGAGCACATCGGGCACGGGAATGAACCGCGGCCACGGGATAAGCGATCTGCTACGTCAGCGACTTAACTGTAAACACGCGAAGACGCGCCGTTCCCGACATCGTTAAACTTTGTCCTCACATGTTTCACACCTTCGTCTCGTTATAATACGGAGTAACGGCATCCCAACGACGGCATCGCGACCGGTTAATTATCAATCTTGTCCCCGGAAAACTTATAATCTTACGCAAAGCCGTTCGTGCTCTCTGTCCCATTCCCGTGTGCGGAGCAATTAAGTTTGACTTTTCTCACGTAACGTGTGAAATGCAGCGAAAAAAAAAAAAAAAATACAAACCAGTAAGCGCAAGCCCCCAATCAGAGCTCTAAATCTCTCTGTAAAATTCTGTCAGTATTTTCACAATCTCGCATGTTTCCTTAATAGCGCGTAATACGTAAATACCGGTTTCTTATCAGTCCGGTTCTCAAGAATCTCATTAAAATGAATTAGCGCTAAAACCGCTGATTTTACCAATCCGAAAGCGATCCAGTTGTCTCAAGGTCGTTTTTCTCAGCAAAACAGCTCGGTAAAGCAGTACTCATTAAGCGATTTTTCCTTGTGAAGCTATAACGGTTTGCTCGATTAATGTTGGCTTTTAATTATCTGACGAGCCTTCGGAATGCGAAAACTTCCTCATCAGCTTCCGCGGCACGGCAAAATTCTCAAGGTCGTTGCATCCGTGCAGATTAATGCGACAAGTTTCTGGTATAAATTCTCTCGTCGAACGGAAATCGAACGGTAACGGTATTCTCCGCGTACGATGCAATCGGATTTATTTATTTAATTGATTGATTGATTATTTACGTTCAACATGACCGCAATGATTCTCTATGAGCTAAAATGCGTCTGTTTCTGTTTTCTTGCGGCGATTGAGACTTTAAAGAAAAGATTGTACTATCAACGAAAACGCTTTGTGAATCTAGCGATGTATTATCTTTTTATATTTAAAATTGTAATTTTCAGAATATTTCAAGTTGCGTTATCGTTTCGTCATCGCGGAGCGTAGCCGCTTCGTTTTATTCTGCGGATATGAAGATTATCTCGTGCAAATGGAGCGAGAAGGAGCCGCAAGCCACTTTTGTTTTACGAAAAAGATAAGCGCGACCTTATTTTGCGCAAGAATTTCGTTGTTTCTTTTCTACTTGGTCCTGTAATTTTCTCTCCTTGTTTCTTTTTATATCATATTTCTCTTTTTTTTTTTTTATCAAACTAAACACTGTTATTGAGAGTAGAATAATTCATGTACATATCCGCTTGGCTAACATCAAACTGACAGGATCGATTAGATGTTTCCTGACTTTTATTTTCTCGATTTTTACTTTGAACATATTAGAGATATCTAGTCGGAGATATTTAATATTCTCTCGTCTTGATACAGACACACTACTGAGCTACATTTATATAATATTGCTCCGATTTTTATCTTAGAATAATTCATACTACAAAACTCCTTTATTTTAAACTTTTAACAAATCAAGTAATTTTTTTTTTTTTTCATTTAATGTCTTTTTCTCCTTAGTATATTATAGTCACGACTCTGCGCATCTTTTTTTTGCGAAACCTGCATTACATTCCCGTATCAGGGGCTTGCGCGTGTTTAGTAGCCGCTGTCCACTCTCAGGATGCGAGTGATTTACACGCGCAATCCAATTCGTGACCGCAGAAAAGTAATCTCTCTCTCGTGTCTCTCCATTACCCACGCCGCCGCCAGATGTTATCCCCGTATCGCTATCTCACGCGAGTCGGCGTTTACTTATTCCGGTTTACGTGCAAACCGCCACTTTTGCGCGCGGGATACTTCCGCGCTTCATCTCTCTTTCTATACAATTGTTTAAGCACCGTAATTCGCCGTGAGGATAATTTCCGTTCCGGGATGAAGAAGAAGAAGTCCGCGGGATCGCGCCTGACGCGGGATGATGATGAAGTCGTCTTGCCTCGATGCTTCCTCGGGTGTACGAAACCTTCAATCTAGGATAAACGTGGACATCCTTCTCCTTGTTCGCTATGCGCGTTCTTCGATAATTAATTCGTCTTGCTTAAACGTGTTATTAACATTGTCGATGCACCACGACGCGAAGGACGAGCAATCTTTTAAATAATATGCGGGAGAGACTGCATCCCTGGTGTTGCAATCATGCAAAAATCGTCGATCTCCATAATGGAAATTGTCGACGAAGTCGCAAGAAATATCTTTTAAAAGCTACGAGCGACACACAAATTTTTCTCTCTTTTTTCCTTTCTCTCAAAGAGAATATCATTGTATTATTTCGTTCTTTCTCTAAGGAACGTCTAAGTGAGGCCACCAAGTGCATCATGAAATAAGTTAAAACGTGCTAGAGATTTTTAGAAATTCTGTATAATTGCGTCTTGATTATTGCTGTGTATATCATGACACTAACAAAGCAAAAAACTTTCTGTTAAAAGAACACAAACTGATGCGTTAATGTATGAGTGTATATACATAGAGAGAGATTCTTTGAAACGCGTAATTTATCTTGTTAATATTTTGCCGGTACATCTTCGAAAGACAAGACATTCGCTTCGCGAATATTGTTCGGGCTGACGAAGGCGCGATAAGGTCTTAAAATAATCCTTCACAATTCTCCGAAAAAAAAAAATCAAAGACGAAGATGAAGACGTGAGTTGAAAGGCCATTTATGAGCTTCGCGTGATTACCACTTTCCTGATATGAAACTTCTCTATGTAAGTGAGAGAGGGAGCGCCGCAGATTTCTATATGAGTTTATCTTTAGTCTTCGCTCGAACACTTCCAACCATCGCTGAACGTCAAAGTTTTCCGCGATAACGTGCATCCTACGGAATTATTCACCGTGTATATCGATTCAGAATAATCTCCTCAAGTAACCTGCGAGAACCGACCACTTTCGCGAGATAGGATATTTTCCATTTCTGCAAAGCAACGATTGCTCGCGTGAGCTTGTTCGCGACCGAATAAAAAAGCAATTTTTCGCAATTTGTGGTGAAATTAAAAAAAAAAAGAAAAAAGAAAATAACGAAGAAAAACCAACGGCGTTGTTCCACTGATTTATAGGATTCGTTGCGGCGGCAATACATCATGCTGGGATATTCGCCGTAGTGGGACAAGCGTCTTCGTCGCTGGGATAGTACGTTCTCGTGGCATTCTCGCGGATAATATGCTGAATATGTGTGCGGATGGAGATGAGAGCCGAAAGGTCGGCCTTCTCTCTCGTCTGTCTGATTATTATTCTCGCGCGCTTGTGATAGCGCGAAGAAGGGAAGAGCTACGCCGCGGCGCAGGTCGTTGCACCAGAACGAAGTCTTCCGCCACGTAAAGAAGCGCGCTAAGCATAATTGTATTTTTTCACTTCGCTCGTTACGATCTTTGGATTTGCGTTCGGCGCACCAATGACGATCCAGTTGCTAATTACCGGAAAATTTATCGAGATCCTCGCCCGGTTGCGCGTTCCTGGTACACGTTGAGGATCGATCGATCGATCTTTGAGCATAGTTATCATCCGTTTCGATCGCTAAAAGGCAACGATCAAGCTTTCGCTCTTTCTTATCTCGCGTCTCTCGCACGAAACAACAGCGTGAAAATTTCACGCCAATTAAATTTGCAGCAACAATCACACATCTACTCTTGTTCAACGTGAGTGTCTTAATGAAAATAAAAAAAGATGGTGATGAGAATTTGTTAGTGTATTAAAATATGTAGAAATTTTTTATACGCAATATATATATATATATTCCGCAAGTATCAAGTATCTTTCTCACGGAAAAGCAAAGCAAATTCCACGTCAATTTCACGGCTCACACAATGGGCAAACTATCGAAAAAGAGATCGACCGGCGTATTCACCAGCGTCCGTGAAAATCTTTTCTAAGGTTTTACAGCGCGCGCTACGTACCTCTCTCTCTCTCTCTCTCAGTTTACCTCCAATAAGAAGCTTGCGTGCGATTTACGTGCCTTCATTGTTTATGAATCCGTCGCTCCAACGCCAACTTTCGTTTCGCTTCTTCTTCTCTCCCTCATTCCTCGTGTTCTCTTCATTCCTATTCTCGCGTTCCGCAAACTCATTGTTTATGAATCCACGCTGATGCTACTGGTCTGCGTCGGGGGTATAGTCATAGATCAGGTTCATCGAGTTCATCGAGTTCATCGCGGGTGATGCGAAAATATTCAACCACTCGGAAGATGCCTTTGGTGAATATATACGTGACGAGAAATCATTCTCAGAGAATTACAAGACTGTTGTCTGTTTATTTTGCATTCCTCTATATATATATATATATATATACACCTTGGGATGAGCAATTTGAAAACCGTTATGCATTCGTTCTTCTCGTATAAAAATATGTGCTTATATATGATTCGGTTAAATAAAATAAAGTAATACATATTGCGAAGCGCCAATCGCGTTGATAGAACGAACTGTGATATTGAATACAACAAAGGATATGTTGGATCACTGCGCAAGAAAATCTTCGCGAATGTTCATCTCGAAGGAGCAGAACGGTTAATGCGTCCGCGTGAACGGGCTATTTAATTAACTTACTTAGGCGCCATATACCGCATTCTCTCTTGTTGTTGTCTCATCGTTATTCACCGAAACGGACTTCACATAAATTTCATGCACGCACACGAGGATCTGCTTTTCGTTTTCATGTAAATTCCTACCGCGAACTAGTCCGACTTATCACGAAAGCGGATGTTCGTATCGTGACGAGAGCACTTCGAGAGGGTGTGAAGCGATCCTAGACGAAGAAAATGATTCCTCTCCGCGGCAGCGCCGCGGTAGTTTTCTCCCTATCGCAGCATCTCTCTTCGCGAGAAAGAGAAAGAGAGTGAGGTGTAAGAACGTTGCCATGGTGTGTGTATATTCCTGGCAGAAAATAATAATCTTACCTTCTCGCAAAACTTTTTCCCTTTCCCTTTCGCCGAGGAGACGTCAGAGATGCAGAAGAGCAATATTCCTCACCATCTAATCAGTTCCACCTAGGTACGTCGCTCGCAAACGTTGACGGAAAGTCGACGCACGCTCGGTTTAATATATCTCCATCTCGAAATAATTGTACTTCACGATTATCGGACAATAGTTACGCTTTACTTGCAACGTCTATTGTTGACAGATTCGTAAACAAAAATCTACCCACATCCAACCACACGAAATGCTGAATGAATGGACATTTGTAACTGCCCCCCCCCCCCCCGACGCGAATCTTTTCTGTTGTACACAAATAAAAGGAAATAGCAGGAAATTCAGTGAATGCTAGTGAATGCTAGTGCGTTTCTAGCATTCAAGAGGATTCTCTGGGGAAGCCATTAATTCCAAACGGCATTGACATTGCAAAGGACATAAATCTGCATGTTTCAGTGGCCAGGGTACCGCAACCTTTCCGGACGTGTGTATAATATACACAACGATCGTGAGATTACGATCGCGATTGTAATTTTTCAACGATTTATCTAAACATTTTATCAATCCCATGCGATATTTCTGAGAATCGTTTATCGAAATCTGAATATGTGTGCGCGCGCGCAAAGTATCTGAAAAGAAAATGAAATAACTAAATGCATTATGCTCGTATCCTATTACGATATGTATTCGTTTATATTACATTTAATGTACGTGGAACGGATTTGCGGAAAGACCATAAATGCCCAATTCATCGTCGAGAGGATTGCTTAGCTCGCGACTTTGTAATTGATTCTTCATGGACTCTCTCTCTCTCTCTTGAGAGAGAGAGCCTGTCATAATTGCGTGGTTGGGCCGTCACGAGATCGTCTACGAAGCTGCATTATCCAAAGATGACTTGACTCGATAATTAACTGTGTGGAAGAATTTCTGCATTCTAGTAAACTCCATATGTGTGTGTGTGTGCGTGCGCGCGCGCGCGCGTTTAACTGTCATAACCATTAGTGTAAGATTACTTAATTATTGTGTCAAGCGAACATGTGTGTCCGTAATTCCCCGGATAATATCTGTCTTTGTCTCGTCTCACGTTTTAATCTAAAAGCAAGCTGTTTTTTTTATCACACGCTTGTTGTTTTCGAAGCGAATTAATTGCAACACGACTTGAGAATGGAGATACATGCATGACGGATTGTATATTGAACGACTGAACCTGTAAAAAGTTCTATTTTCCCATTTTCCTAATCGCTGAATCTTCTCGCAATTCGCTTAATCTCGGTCATATCATAATAACTTCGCTATTGACGGGAAGTAATCAGTGCTATCAGAGAGTACATTTCTGACAAAATGGCGATACGGTAGAGATGTGTGCGATTCGCATAGACTCGTATCGAGAATTACCGGAAGCGTCGATTCCCGTACAGTAAACACGCGTGTTGAGCGTCTGAAACATCATCGGCCTACGAACCTGTCGGCCAGGTTTACAGCGAGACCGGTTGTGACGTAAAGGTCAGGAACATTGTGCGCGATCACTTTTCTTGTAAAGAGATCGGAAGCTGAGAGTGCACCATATTAGATGCACGTAATAGTGTTTACGTTTTCCTGCGAACTTTCTTTCCTTATCGCAACGCAACAAAAGCGGTTTTGCGTGTCGTAAACGAAATTTTCGAAGTAATTTTCTATTTTCCTGGAATATCGATAGAAAAAAAAATTCTTTAGCCGCAGGTAGAAAAATTCCATCCAAACCCCGGAAATCCGAGTTTCTCAGGTAACTCGTGACCTCACGCAGGACGAAGAAACTAGCGCCTCTTCCGCGCGTTTCTTTCTTCTCGGTAGGCACATTAATCTTCGTAACAGCGCATCAACCTGCCTACCGAGCGCGTACCTAAGCGCATTCCTTATTGTTAGCGCGCGATTTTGCTGCAAGACGTGCATCTCGTGGGTGTGGGGGTCGAGGAGAGGTCACGGGGGCGCAGATGGAGAAGGGAGGATGAACCCTTGACCTCGGTACGAGCCACGACGTGGCTCTCCTTTCCTGCGTGGTAGTCCCCGGTGGAGTTCTATTATACTCTATGACCTCGAACTCGACTACGTGGTTCGAGTTTCTTGGATCGTTTGGTTCATGATCGTGTCTTCATCCTTGTTATCGTATTATCGTAATGTGAATTGAAGTAGGAAAGTTGGTCAGAGCGAAGCTTGTGTTGTAATATCCGACGACAAGCAATTGCGCGCAGATTTACAGACCATGTAGCAATAATACAGTTGAGTTTTTTTTTTTTTTTTTTTTTACATTCAAAGAACAAACTTTTTTAACAATGAAAAATAAAAGCTGCTTTCATATTTATTTGATCGAACTCCGGAAAAAGAAGCGTTAATTTCTGTCAGGTGCTAAAAAACGATTGATCGTAAATAACGGAAAGATGCGCGTTTGTTCTTCGCGGCGAGATAAAGTTCTTTTCTTATCACAACGCTGCAATTACGGCGAGAAATAATAAATAAGCGTATTAAAGAGAGAAAAACCGATCAGCTCTCTGCGAGAGAGCTGCGCCCAGGCAAAACCCGTCCTGTCGAGAATCGAGATGGCGCGACATCGGAGAATCGACGAGAACAGGGGGAAGGATAGAATCTCCTGCATACCACCTGCGAGAAAGCGACGAGAAAAACGACAACGGGAGGAAACTAGGAAGCGGTCTCGCAAAACGCGAGCAAAACGCGCGCGCGGGAAGTCGACCACTTGCATGCTCCCAACTCCCAACTAGCGCGAGCGGATTACACGCCCGGTAGTGGCGACGAACGGGGCGCAATTTCCTCAATCGCATCTGGCAGAGTCATCCTCTTGAAGTTTTATGAACGTTAAACTTGTTCAGCGTTCTTACGCGTCGATCGCGCGCAAACTGGCTGTTTACACTGACAAATCGTGTTTCCGGATTAATCACACAATTGATGATCCGTGTAATTTTCTGTTGAGATTTCACATCCTTATCAAGGATTATGTATGTTAGAATTAATGTGCATTTATCCGCACGGAAGCGGAATTTCCGTTTGCATTTTGCTCAAGTACTGTTTTGTATGTTTGTTCTTGTATAATAATACTCCCTTTGAAAATGCGTTTTATTCTTATAGTCACGTATGTTATTACTTAAAGTATTATTTGATGTTTATTATTATATGCGCACGCGCGCATACACACATACATACAGAAGTTATTTCACGCGTGAGAATTAGCCTCGCACTAGTTTGGAAAATAATGCAGGCCGGTTCTAATTACGGTTGTCTGTAACTGAGATTCCTTTTTCTCAATGCAGATGGGCTCGTTTGCGATCGGACCGGTAGCAGCCATTATAGCAATATTTATGGTGCTGATAGCGAGTAGCGATGGTGCGTTGGGTAAGTGTTCTAACAGTCTTTAATTTATGGATGCTAATTTGTGCACTCAAATTGCATCCATAATAAATTGCAAGTAACTCAGTGATAATCTTCCTATAAAAATCTAAGTTAAATGTATTGCGAAAAATATCACCTTGATTCAGAACTCGAACTCGTATAATGTGCGAACTATTCGATTACCGAGACGCATGGTGATGTTGCTCGCTAATATAATTTTCTAATTGCTTATGTAAAATTACTTTCAGCCAGGACAGCGTTCGAGAAGCTCACCGATTATGATTATCGCGGTACCACTTATTACAGCGTGAGAAATTTATCGCTGTACGAGTGTCAGGGATGGTGCAGAGAAGAGGCGGAATGCCAGGCTGCTGCTTTTTCGTTTGTTGTCAATCCTTTGGCACCTATGCAGGACACTCTCTGCCAACTGCAAAACGAAACTGCCGCTACAAATCCGGCAGCGCAGCCACAGAGAGCCGTTAATATGTACTATATGACGAAGCTGCAAATACGATCCGGTGAGCAAAACGCAGAAAGTGTTGCTTTGTGCTGCAAAGAATTTGATATCTTTTCCCAAAAAAAGCTTTAATTAATCTTTCGCATATCTGATCAGAGTCTGGAAAATCTGTTTCAAAACGTAAAAACACCAAAGACAGTTTATTTTTTGTTATAAATTATTAAAGATTTTTCAGTTTTGAATTTTTTTCTTTCACTTAACCATAAAAATACACTACGTATTATTTATAAATAATTACAATTTTAATTGATGTTTATATTTAAAAAAATAACTTTCTTAC
This sequence comes from Pseudomyrmex gracilis, assembly GCF_002006095.1. NCBI lineage: Eukaryota > Metazoa > Arthropoda > Insecta > Hymenoptera > Formicidae > Pseudomyrmex > Pseudomyrmex gracilis. Next base: position 659,888 of record NW_018020606.1, read on the forward strand.
AGACTTACCAATTTGCTGTAACATGTAGTAACTATTTATTATTAGCAGATAGCTTAAATACAATCTATAGACGAAAAGCAGATTTGTCTCTTGGGATAAAATAATACAAACCATAATCTATATATTTTTCATGAATAAACGCGCATAAACCTTGGGCAGAAAAATTTCTTCTCTTCTCATTATTCATTCAGTTATTTTCTTTCTATGATTATCACTGTCAAAAGATGCTCAGTAATTCCTTTAGTTAATATCTGTGAGAAAATCCCTTCAAAAACGATCGTCATAAACAACCACCTGTTTACGTAGCCGGAAGACTGTCAAAAGGAAGGTCTACTAGTAGTTTGAAAAAACTACTAAAAAAAACCCCACACACTTACACATTCTGTGTATATAATATCCTAAATACTTCCACTCTTATCGTTAATCTAAATTGCGTATAAAAGAGAAGAAACTAGGAAAACATTTTTTTTTGTAACTTTCTAGGTTTTTTCTTTGTAACTTTATCGGTTTTCTCTCCGCTTACATGCTCCCTGGAGAGTCAGAATTTTACACGGTTAATCGTGAATCATTGCTAAGAAGTCACACGTCACCAATAGTTCGTTGGCATGGCCTCTATCGTAGGCGGGTGCTATAGCGCCAGCCAGTTTCGAGAGAGCAGAACAAAAGAAATTGGAACTTTGAACAGGTCTGGCCAAAATAACACCCGAAACTTGTGCCAAAAAACAGTTACGTGCGTCATAGTTGGCATCCACATGATGCCAAATCACATGCCACATACACAGAAGTTGCATCTTCTAATATTTCAACGCTGTTTGATTAATTCGCACTCCTCATTATCGCGCAATGAGAAAAAAATCTTCTATTTAAAACATACATATTTTAATGTTTTTTTCTGAAATTCAGTTATAGTCTCCTATAATAATAAAATTTTTCAGTTATAGTCCCCTAATGCTACCTATACATTTTCTTCAAGTTACGTCTCTTGTTACTGTCAGAAAAGGTGCCGGATATAATATTTTATTTTTATGTAAAGAAGAGCTTGACGTTAATGCTACTTTGTATAATATAAGTAATTAAAATGTCTACATATAATTGCAAAGGTGCTTCTGTAAAATATCTGCAATTAGGTATCACAGAGAAAGATCATATTGTAAATGGTACAAAAAAATATATTACATAATAAAAATAAAATTAGCTATTTTTATCATGTATTATTTTAGAAAATGTTTGTTTGCGACCTTGGGCCTTCGAACGCATCCCAAATAAGATGATTCGCGGATTGGACAACGCGTTAATTTACACATCTACAAAGGAGGCTTGTCTCGCAGCTTGCTTGAACGAGCATCGCTTTACTTGCCGATCTGTGGAGTACAATTACGCGACGCTTCAGTGTCATCTGAGCGATTCGGATCGTCGATCAACGGGTCAATACATTCAATTTGTGGATTCGCAAGGAGTAGATTACTTTGAGAATTTATGTTTGAAAGGTAATTAGAATTTTCTTAAAGAGAGACGATAAAAATTAAAAAAAAAATACATATATTTTTAGAAGAAAAATACGAAAATATGCATTTTTAATGTAATGTTCATAGGTAAGGAAGCCTGCAAGTCTCAGAGAATTTTCCAAATGCCTAGAATTGGCGTGACTGGGGATAAGGTTGCACAATACGCAGGACTGCATTATTACGTCGACAAGGAACTTCAAGTTCAAAGCGAATCCGCTTGCAGATTAGCCTGCGAAATCGAAAACGAATTCCTTTGCAGATCCTTTCTTTATCGCGGCGCTCCTCAAGGATCGGCTTACAACTGTCATCTCTTCCACTTGGATCATTGGACTCTTCCGGATGGGCCCTCGACTTATCTCAACGCGGAGAGACCTTTGATCGATAACGGAGAACGAATTGGCGATTACTTCGAGAATTTCTGCGAAAGTAAGCGAACTTGAATTAGCAGTTAATATAAATAGTAATAATAATATTTTTCCCAAATTTTAGAAATAACGAGATAAAACAATATATGTATACGTGCAATGTTTTAATCACATTATTATGTCCATTTTAGAAAGTACCGGATCGATATCAGATCCGCTTCCCGTCGTCTTCGAAACTACGGAAGATTCTACAATAAACAATCTTACTAGAAATGATATTAATTGCGACAAAACAGGAACCTGTTATGATGGTATATAACATTGATAATAAACTATGATGACGTATACAACTATGTATTTTCTCAATAATTACTATTGCAGTGTCGGTTGAGTGCAAGGACACTCGTATCGTTGTTCAAGTACGAACAAATAAACTTTTCAATGGACGTATTTACGCTCTCGGACGATCAGAAACATGCAATATTGACGTTATCAATAGCGATGACTTCAGGCTGGATCTCACAATGAGTGGACAGGATTGTAACACTCAAAGTGTGGTAAGTAATGTGTACAATGTAAAAACCTTTGAACCTTTGAGTCACTTTCAACACTTAGGATAAAATATAGAAACTACGACAAGATAATGTAAATAATATGTAAAATATAATTTTTCCATAAAATTAAAGTTTCTATTATTTACATCTCTTTAAAAAGATAACTACAATTTGACAATATTTTTAATTGACGTGCATGTCATCTGGATTTATGCTATATAAAATATTTAATGCATGTTTAAAAACAGTTGGTTTAACTAATTAGCACCATATTGTTAAGTCTCTAAAAAACGCTTTATCGATAATAAAATTTTTTTAATATTGTTATGCTTTAAAGTGTCATATTTTACTTCTTTACGCTTCTGTAACGTACATACTGATATACATATATAATTTGCAAAAAATTATCTTACAATCGTATGTCTCTCAAAAATCGATAAAGAGTTTATAATAGCGCACAACCCTCTCTCTGAACACTTAATCTCTGTTGGACCTTTCTTTTTACCACGGCAGCGTGACGGTTTTCAGACTGGAATTTATTCCAACACTGTTGTATTGCAACATCATTCTGTGGTAATGACAAAGGCCGACAAAATCTACAAGGTCAAATGTACGTACGATATGTCATCGAAGAACATCACTTTCGGCATGATGCCGATTAGAGATCCAGAAATGATCAGTATCACTAGCGCACCGGAAGCGCCTCCACCCAGGATTCGCATTCTCGATAGTCGATCGCGTGAGGTTGAAACTGTACGCATTGGTGACAAATTGACATTTAGAATCGAAATCCCGCAAGACAGTAAGTTTGTTTATTTAAAAATTGTTTTCATAAAAAAAATATTAATTAATTAAACGACATACTCAATATATAATCAGTAATTAATCTGCCAAATATTAATATTAATATTCCGCCAATAATTAACTAATATTAATATTTTATATGTAGCTCCATACGGCATTTTTGCTCGCAGTTGCGTAGCAATGGCTAAGGACTCGAAAAGCACGTTCCAAATTATCGACGACGAAGGGTCGGTTGAGTTTCATTTTCTTTTTTCGAGGTTTTCCGCTAAACAATGAATCTTACAACAAGGCAAATTTAAATTTTTAGGTGTCCCGTTGATCCTTCTATCTTTCCCAGTTTTACTCCAGACGGAAACGCTTTACAATCTGTGTACGAAGCTTTTCGATTCACCGAATCTTATGGTGTAATTTTCCAATGTAACGTGAAATACTGTTTAGGACCTTGTGAACCGGTAATTGAGCTTAACTTTTTCCCGTTAGGGATAGAAGAACCAGTTTAACAATAGCGATGGCATTTCCTTTCAGGCTATTTGCGAATGGGGTCGTGAATCAGTAGAATCTTTAGGAAAAAGACGGAGAAGAAGTCTTGTAAATTCGACAGAAGAGAAAGCTGAAGACATGACTCTGTCACAAGAAATTTTAGTTCTTGACTTCGGCGACGAAAAACAATCTGAGTTTCTCAAGAGCGATGCCAGCATAGATTTTAACGAAGCAGGTAAAATCGCATATAAGAAACAAATTTCAAAATGCTATCAAAACAAAAAAAAAAAAAAAAAAAAAACAAAAAACAAAAGTGGTAACGTTGTTTATTTTCAGATAAAACAGTGACTATTATGGAACCATGTCCAACCAAAACCTCGGTGCTCGCGCTCGGAGTAACGTGTGCTCTTCTAGTACTCATCTACATTTCTACAATCTTTTGTTATTACATGAAGAAGTGGCTGACACCTCGCAAAATGATGCCGTAAAAAAATAATAACAAAAGCAGAGCACTCACGATAAGGAAATGCGAGAAGAATGGAGAAGAATATGAGAGATCATACATTACACTCACCACACACGCACACACATATACTCATACTCATATCGTAAATTATCAAAGATTCATACTTGACGAGATACTCATTCGCTCTCTCTCATTCTTATTATATGTACATTTTCATTATATATTTGCAACGGATATACAACATGCATAAGAGGGTAGAAGGTAAGAAGTACCATTCAAAGGGACAATCGTACTATTATAATGCGCATTTGAGAGTTGCATTTAATGCACTTAGTATTCTTCGCGACATATCATTAGTGACGATTGAAAAGATCGACTATGTAATGTCTGCGTGAATACCGATCTTATCGGTGACACTGATGCATAATAACAGAACAGTTATGCTCATTAGCATAGATCAACGTTTTCGAGAATATTTTACTCGAAATATAGATATATATATTAATGACAGATATATATATATATATTAACAATAGATCGTTTCGCGCGCAAAAAATAAGTTACGCATTTTATATTAAAGATTATCATGATAGACGCGATAACGATCACGTCGGGGATATGTTCAAAAAACAAGCGTGTACTCGTGATTTACAACAAAATTGCACTAAATGTTACTAACACGATTTATTTATCTTTGCGCATAAAGTATTTGCTACATCAGCGACTGTGATTAAAATTTGAATGATGATTTGCGCATGTGTCAGATTGTGGAAGAGTGTTCGTCGCGTAAAGTTGGCACGATCAGCTCTTCCGTCGTATAGAGAGAACATACATATACATATGAATACATACATATATGCATGCAACACACACGCGGAATTTGCTCGCGACTCAAGACCACCTTGAAGATGCAATAAGTAGATTTATTTAAGAATATACTTAGAAACAGCTAACTGTCTTCTAGTAGCTACTTCTGATCGGGTTGCAAGGAGAACGGAAACGAGCGGACGAATTTTTTTTTTCGTCTTACTCAAAAAGAAAAAAAAACAAAACATGTATATCCGGTATCTCCTAAATGGTTAATGCGGCCCTGGCGACTGTTTCCAGTCCACGGAGATCGATTTGTAACCCGCATCAAGACTAGCGGTATTTAAAGGTTCACGCTTCACTAACGTCTTTAACGATATATGTAAGTAGCAGTAAGATAGTGATTATAAGCAATAAGCATAGACAAAAGAAAGAGAAAAAAAAGAATAAGAAAATATTTTCTCTAATTTGGCGGCTTCTCGAAATGGTTCGTAAATTTTTCTTTTGCATCTGTTAGAAATTTTCGAAGAAAACACGTTAAATATTAAACATTACTTACAAACATTATTTATAAACTCATCACTAATATGTAATGAGAATAATGTTATAACTGATAAATTTTGTCAGAATTAATTTGAATATTGTCGATAATATAAGCGATCAAGTGAAGAAAAAATAAAGTATGTGAGAAACCGTTAGAGAAACTTTTCGAAACTCATATAAGCAAGTACCTCTATTCATTTGTTCTGATAAAAAGAAATGCTTAAATGTCCGGTTGTACTTAAGTATAGATTTGTCATTTTTGTACGTTCGTTTATAGCGTCGAAGTTTGCTGAGGTTTTTTTTAGAAATTTTTAGCCATGTGGCGGAGCGGTTTATAGACTGTTACACAAGAAATAATCAATGTGTTATTGGCGGCGTAAGTGCCTGAGTAATATTGTAAGGACACAATTATATTTCGATACGTTGTCAATTAATCAACTCCACTCAATTAATGAACGCTTTCCCGCTTAAATTTTTAATCTCACAACTAATGATTTGTAACTATTACAATGATATACTAATTCGATACGGAAGAAAGAGACAGATAAATAGAAACATCACGTAATGAGTCATAAACAGCATGAATTGGGTGGAGTAAATTAAGACTTCCGGTTAAGGTGCTTGCTGTAAAAGGGATCACACGCTCAAAATTAAATTTCTTCTGAATCGTAAGAGCGATAAAAAAAATAGCAAAAATCAGCGGTTAATTTTGTCACAAAATTTCTTGACTTTTATTTAAAAAATATATAAATAAGATTTTCTCAAATTTGCAGTTTACTTTTCAATAAAATTATCAGCTACAACAAAAAATAGCTTCTGTTTTTTTGTATAGTAGAGTGTTTATCAAAGTAAGGTAAATTTCTAAACAATGGCGAGAGAATTATGGGTCGGTTATTTCAGTTTTTGCTGATCGTGGTGTAAAGCCTGGAGATAGGTTGCACAGTAAAACACTGGCATTGTCGATTGTTATTTTCACTTCATTTTTTATTTCATGTTTTCCAGACTTTTGACGGAAACGTAAAATATAATATTAAGTAGTTGCGGATCACCTAGCATTCTTACCGTCTCCGTAGGGAGTCTAGAAAAACAGAAGGAATGCGGATGACGACACAATTGCTATAAAGCTAAAAGCCCAAAAGTACAAACTCATAGCAAAAGTTACAATAAGATTTTGACCCTGAATCTGTTCTATTCTTTGTACCTTGTTATTGTGTTCTACGGACTCGGTTAAAGAAAGATGATCGGTCTTTATACTCAACGACGACAAAAACTTTTACCAGGTTTGTCATAAAATTAAAGACAAACAAGGTCCGTCGACATCAAAACCTGCCTCTTAAAACTCTATTGCAACTTTTATTACAGCTGTATTAAATAATTTATTCGAAGCCGTTTTTGTCAAATGTGTGATTCCTTATGCAAAATGATTTATAAAATCATTCTTACAAAATGTACATATTATTAAGTCAGACTCTCCTCTCTCTTTGCAGACATTAAAAGTTGAACACATATAAGTATCAGTATGCATCAATCATACATATATTTGTACCCTATTTATATATATATGCAAATGTTTCAAAAAGTAATTAAACTCAGATCAATTTTGACACAATTTACTTCTTTTTTTACAACCATTTACTATTATTGCGCGCGAAAATTAGGCGGTTACACATAGTACGCCTAGAATATTCCTATCTCACACTTATATATGATTTTTATCAATAAAAACTAGAATAAAATGCACTGCACTTAAAATTTGAAAATCTTAGTTTTTATAGTCAAATAATAAAAAATATTACAACTTTAACGCTATAAAAAATAAAACAAATTGTTTGGAATTGTTTATTACATGCAATAGTAAACATTTTAAAACTAGATTCCATTGTTGATAAAGGCAACCAACACTTACAGCTTTTTCATAAATAAACTGTTGCTCTGGTCGAACGCCAATAAAGTATTGTGTCGATTGTGTGACTAATCACGATTTAATATATGTAGGAAATACTAGTATAGTAGCGCAACACGCGCGTATGTTTATTATTGCGATGAGTAATTATAGACAGATATTGCTTGACATACATACTTGTAGAGCACCATTATCACATACATCTGTTTGAATAACATCTCGATAAAAAGCATAAAGATATAAATATTTACCAATCTTAGAGAGTAGATTTGGTGTTGTAACGATTATAGTGAGCTATCAATACTTTCGCGCCATTCTTCTATGAGTAAACCAACCTTGTCGGTATCGTATTCGCGCCACTAGACCTTCAGTAGCGATCAGACGAGAACTCATTTACTTCAATGCGACTATTTGAGAGAAAAATTCGAGTTTTTATTCAAATTTTTTTTGGAGATCCGATACCTGTTCGCGTTTCAACCGATAAACTAGACTGAAAGGGACTAGTCCGACAAATTTTTAGGTAGCCTTGAACTCGGAATTTCTAGATTCGCAACCCTTGAGACCGCGAAAACGATGATTGATCAGTCTGGGGAGAGGGAAAGGAATAATATTTGTTTATAAAAAGTTATAAGATAATAGATAAAAGTTAATATGTGCCAGTTTTGTTAATAAACTTACTACTATATATATTGCGCGCGCGCGCGCACCACGTACAATGCAAAAATATCAATCGAGACCTATCATCCGCGGATAAAACAGTACGTCTTATCACAACATCGCGGTGTCTTTTAAAGGCTCGGCCGATAAAACAAATCATATCATCATCATATTTACACGATTGGGTGTTGCGCCGGCGTAAATCATTCGCGATCAAAAAAATGTAGAGTGACGTTTCACCCTCATGGAATTCTCCATTCCTGGAAGACTGTAAACTGAAGAATGAGTGAGAGAGAGAAAAAGAGAGGCAGTCATCACGTAGTATCAAGTTGTTGTCAAGCCTTCATGCAAGAGGCAAACACATGGCAGTCAACCTCGATACGCCTTCGTCAATGATAAGATAAAGGTTAGTGCGTGTGTGCGTGCGTGCGTGCGCGCGCGTTTATGAGACTTGCCATAGAATTGTAGGCATTGCACAGCTATGGATTGTTCTGTATGAGCATCGCGTGCATACCCACCAATACTCTCACAATGACATTTTTTTTCTCTCTCGGCGCGCGATTTCTTCCGCCGTTACATCGACCGATTCTCTGTTTGTTCATTTGCGACGATAGTAGCAAGTACACGCAATATATACCAGCCGTGTTGCGACGAACAGGGAAACGTACAAGCAAGCGTGTATATAGTTACGGCGTAGTAGCGTTGACGCACGGCCGAAGGAATCTCGGTGAAACGAGAGTTCCGAGCTGTTGCGGTACTAGCTCCGCCTTGTTCGCGTTGGACGGTCATTCGTTTGGGTCCGCAGGTAGATATGCTGGTATGCGCGTGAGTAGGCGCCATCGTGCGACCGCCTACAAAGAAGGTATATTTCTACGTTAGTAAACTGATAAACGCGTGAGCACAGCTAAATGCGTGCAATGCTTAGCTTACGCAAATAATGCACAATCAGCAAGTTTATTAGCTTCTTGGTAAAATGTATTTTTACGACTGTCATCTCGATTATCAAGTTTTTTTAAATTCACATTTTCATTTTCATTTAAGTTGTCACTTTCTATCTGAGAGTGCGTTTGTGCAACAAATAGATTTAGAAACGATATTTTGATTGATTTTATTTTTTAACAATTAAATCTTATTGAAGCTCGACAAGTTACTAAACTAAGAAATATATTATCGGTCATCCGAGCCGATCGCAGGATGTTGTGCGGAAAATTTATTTTATAATATTTAAAAAGTGTTCTGCTATTTATAACTATAATTAAAACAGCACAAAACGACTTTTTAAAGATTGTGAAAGTGTTAAACTACGTATAATTACAAATAAAAACACGGGAAAATAACAAAAAAGCCACACATTACCAGTTTTGGGAACAGTAGTTAACGCAATGTCGATGTCGATAGCACAATAATGTAAGGTTTTGAATGACAGCCAATTTCAAAACTTAATAGAATTTTGAAATCGGATTCAATTTGTCACAGAGTGTGCATTTGTAAACAACTGTTTGTCTTGTCTGCCAAAAAGACAGTTTAATATTTCTTTCACGAATCAAGAAAGATGAGAAGCTAAATATTCGTTTACTGCACATACACGTAAGACAATCAACAGTTTTCTTCACATTTACAATTAATTTATACAATTCCTATCGCGATTGTGGGATAAATAAAGACCACCACGAGTACTGACAATGAGTTGAAAATAATGTTATAAATAGGGCATTGGTAAATGAAAATATAGCTTGTTTTCTCGTTGTTCGTCTTTAGTTTTAATTCGTATATAGCCTTTTCACTTCTGTGGAATCTATGCATAAGTATGTGGAAGGAGAGCGCGGAAAGCGAAGGCTGCAACAGGCGCATGAGTGCGCATGAGGGAAGAAGAGAGACGGAAGATGGTCGACGTATATCATTTGGGCGCCGAGAAGTCTGGCGCGGCTAAGTCAGGCCAGAGGCGCGTCTCTGGTTACGCGACTATTTGGGGCGCCAAGCTGGTGGCCGCAGCGAGTGACGGGAAACAAGTAAGGACAGCGGGGAAAGGAGAAGGTGTAGGTAGGCGTCCGAGCAACGTCCAACGCTGAAGAGAGCCTGGCAGGGCCGGCAAATGAGGAGAAAAGAGAGAGGTCGCCGAAGGAGGCTCCGCAGGCCACATTCTAGAAGAATGCGAGTTTTTAAACATGGTTGGTCTGAATGTAGGTCCATGACCGATCCCCCTATATAATACGCACACAACGATTTCTTAGCAGCGAGTTGCGAGCTGCATTCTCTCATTTTGCTCCTCTTGCATCCTCTGTTCGAACGATTCCCCCATGGTGCGTCCCTTCTCTCCTAGTGCTGTTCTATCACACACAGATGTAGATATGTATATGTAAACCCTCCTTTCCCTCCTTTCGTCTTTCTCTCCCTCTCCTCGTTCCTCACTAACCCGGACGACCGCCGAGCTGGCGACACCCTGTCTGGCAAGACCGGCCGGCGGACAAAAGAGGGGGCGCCCGGGTGCTGCGTTGCCACATTCTCGGTCTTCATACTGCGCCTACCTTCGGCCCCAAGGACAAATCCGACAAGCTCCGTGCCAGCCACACTAGGCGACTGCCGGTCTGCTGCGATATTTTCCTTACGATTCTTGTCGTCGATATTAATCTCAACGAATACTTTTATTTGATCGCTAAACTGCGAGAGTTAAAGATGCAAATAAAACAGATAAATAAAATAATATAAAAAAAGTTTAATAAAATTATAACGCAGTTACAGTTAATCTACTACATACATTAACATAGACCAAATATCAGAAATTGTTTAATAAAATGTTAATATAACAGATGCATTTTATACTATTTTTATTTACTCGTCTAAATAAATTAACAAGATCTTTGTTTTACGAAAGTAGATACTATATGGAAAATATCTAAGCGATGAGTCAAGCGTATATAATCACATGAAGGTCTCTCTCTCTCTTTCTTTCAATCTGCAAAAGAAGGCAGGTGCTTTCTTGCTTCTAATGCTGCACAGTGGACGTGTTCAAAAGATCTCATCGTATTCGTCGAGTGCAAGAATAGCCGCCGTGATTCTTAGAAATAGAGTAGGGTACTTCTTCAGAGAACTGCAAGAGAATTCGTCGGCATCCTTGGTTTCTGTCAGTGGCGCGAATCGTGGAAATTTACGAGACCTCGTCCGTTTCTTTTTATCGGTCTATCTTGCTCACGCGCTCGTTCATCGAAGTATATGCGAGCGTGTGCTTGCGTCATTGCCTCGCGGGTCTCTCCTCGTGTTCGTATGCATTGCGGCCTACGTGTGGCTAAGAAGAGACATGGCAACGGCGCGTGAAGCTAAACATATTAACTGTCGGCTCAAGCCACAAAAACAACATGATCTCATTCCACGCCGCATATGCAAGAGGCTATCATATACCTCAAAATCTCATTCAAAAGTAACTTCAGTGCTGAAGAAGGAAAGAAAGAAAAAAAACAAACATAGCTATTTTCATTAAAAAAATAATACTATGCAAATGTATAGATAATAAACGCCAGCTAATTAAATGGAAAAATTGTTTACAAAAAAAGAAAAAATAATACTAGTCTTGTGTCCTAGAATCACACAATGATTTCAACCCTACTAAGCTTGGCATTAGCTGTAAGTTAATACGGTCATAAAGCTTTTCCTGGAAGGTAGAATCCCCTCCCTCGGTAACCGTCTTACCCAACTGGAAAAATTCCTATGCTACATCGAGTAGGATGCATACATACACAATACGTATACGTAGTATCCTTATTTTACATGCATGTCTGAAATGTGGCGCCTACTTTTTATCTTATGTTTAATTATAACCAGTTTTAATTTCTTATACTGATTTTGATCTTGAAGGCTCTACATGTACTGTATAAAGTTATATTACGTATGAGTTAGGTAGAAAAAAGCTTTAAATTCTGTATTTTGCGCGCGCACTGTGCGTGATATCAACCTCAACTTTAAGAAGTCGAACGGAGACACGATCAGCTTGAAGAGAAAGGCGAACAAAAATCGAGGCTCCATGCTGGCTGCTACAGCAGTGTAGCAGGCACGGCAGGCGGTCAGACATTCACGGCAGACAACATGGCGCCGAGAGCGTCGTCGTCACGTTTTACAGACGTGACGTTTCCCGCGCGCGTCATTAACGGAAGTGAGCCCACAAAATGGCGGAATTTTACGGCGCTAAGGTGTGAAAGGAAAGAGAGAACGAGGATGGTATGCTAGTTAAACAAGCAAGCGAGACAGAATAACGAGAAATTCGTAGAAAGAGAGGAGGTTAGGTCGGTGCCACAGAGAAAGAAGAATGACTAGTAGCCGCCTTTGGCGGTGGACTAGCGCCCATACGAATAGTGAGACGGGGTGTTGCGAGAGCACGCATTAGATAAAAAGAGAGAGACGAACACGATACGTTGAACGCAGAAAGAGCTAACCGAAGTGACGAGTGGGGACGCGTGGAAGAGAGAGAGAGAGAGAGAAAGAGAGAGAAGAGAGGCTTAAAGAAATGAGAGAGTGAGATACTACGATATAGCGGAGGGGAAAGACCAGTGGGAAGCAGCGACAGTTCTCAGTAGTGGGGATGAAATTAGTTACGGCATCCGAGACCTAAAAGGCTCGCCTCAGCTCAGATCGCATCGTGCAATGTTATGCGTTAAGGTAACCTCGTGCGTCGTTGACAGTGCCGGGTTTGAACTTCGTAGTAGTTATCTGCGTCGTCACTATACTCAGACTCGTTGCTGCAGACGACGTAACGGCCATTGCTACAAGTGCAAAAAAGTTACGTGTATGTACTCAAATAAAAACTCATGACTTATGATGTGAGTGAGGTGATCAGTGATAGCTCGGTGAAAATGATTCATTCGAAGCATCAACAATCAGTGCATCAACATCAGCAGCATAATATGCGAAAATCTGTGGGCGTTATGGGAAATACCAGACGAATTTTCACAACAGACTTTAAAATCAAGGTTCTGGATTCCTACAGGCATGATAATGATTGCCGCCAGAATCAACGTGCGACGGCGAGAAAATATGGCATTCATCGCCGTCAAATACAAAAATGGCTGCAATCCGAGGAGCAACTTAGAAATAGTGTTGAAAACGGGAATAGTGGGGTCACTTCGTCGATGAACATTTCTTCAACGGGCGTTTCTAAATCGGATGATACAGGGACGGAAGCTACAGGAACTGCCATGACTTCAGCAGCACCGACCTTGAACCTCGCCAGACAGCTCGGCGACGAGCTGACTACACAGCAAGGGCCCCCACCTCCTCATCCTCCGCATGCACCCTCCTCGCCCCAATATAGCCTTCCGACTACGACCACCGATGCAGCTATGCCCCTGTGTGTTACATCCGTGAATTATCAGGAATATTCATCGGAACATGATCGTTTGGAAGACAGAGTTCATATTCCAGAAGTCCCTAGATATCCGGATACACAAATAGATCAGGATCGTACAACGTATTACGTATTTAACGGAGATAGACAGCGAGATACAGAGACATCGGCGATGTTTGGTGGTAGAAGTGAGGTGAAGGTATATCAAACTTTAACCACTTACCACTCGGCGCGTCACTCAGAGCATCGATATATCAAAAGCAATGTGCATTCATCAGATCAACATTCGCAGCAGCCAGAAAATTATGGGAATGTTGATTCGTATGACGGGAGATCATATGGCTCATACAGCTTGCTGCTACCGCCGTCGATGATAAAGACAGAGCGAGCGAGCCCAGACACAGCGGCGACGTCAGGGCCGTACGAGCCTACAAGTTCTCCTGGTGGCCCACGGGCCCCACTCTCGCCGGCATCTCATCGTGCCGTAGATAGCAGTAGTTCTCCGTCATCCATTCACTTTGTTGACTATTCACGAGGTCCAACAAGCCCATACTTGCACGTGCATGAGCACGCACACACGTGCACACCGTTGGATTCCGAGAAATCGATCTCGCTTCTATACCAGCAAAAAGGAGAACCAGAAGAAACGAAATTGCACACTGAGGAGAAAAAAGACGAAGAATATTGCGACACGATAATTAAAGAAGAAATACATTTGGATGAAAATGAGAAGTACGACGAGGAGGAAAAAGCTACCGTGTCTTCGAGTATTGATCAACAACCTGTCGGCAGGTCGTCACCAGATAGTTCAGGACCGATAAGCCCTATATGTATTCGCAACGGTTACTCCGTACCTTCAAGTCCTAACAATTCTAATAGCACTGGAAGATCTAGGAGTAGCTTGTCTGATAGCGAGATGATGGATCCTCTTGCTTCTGTTAACAGTTTGAATTCATCTAACAATCTTCGTAGACGATCTTTTTCTTTGCGTTTTAAACTTACTGTCCTCGATGCTTTTCATCGAGACAAGGAAGTAAAAGAGAATCAACGAGCCACTGCGAGAAAATTTGGCATAAATCGCCGTCAGGTACAAAAATGGTTGGAACAGGAAACAGAACTCAGGGATGAAATTGCCTTTCGAGGAGATTCCCGTCAACGTTTGGGTCCTATTCAGGATGTTACTTCCGGTGAGTCACCATTGGATCTGACGATGACAAATTATGCGAACTGCGCTTCACTGTTGCGTGATCGACTTGAGATGGAACATGAACAGTTGTCACCACACTTCTATCGCTATGATGGTTCCGGTTCCTCTCAACATCCCTCATATTATCAACACTCGGCTGGGATAGACGCATCCTCGGAGATAGAAGCCGTAGGGCCTTGCCATCTCTCTTGCTCTGCAGACAGCCATACAACGTCGACAACATCCTCTTATCAAGAATATTCGAGAGAATCTTACACGGAACCTCCAACTAGAGTACATTGTCATTCGCCAAGAGCAAATTCCGAAGTTTCTAATCTTTCTGAAGGATGCGACCAAGGATTTTCATCTCTGAAAAGACTGCTGCCGTCTTGCTGTTACGAGAGAATGCCGTCACCTAAAAGATTCTGCGAGAGATTACCAGATATTGATGATTCTTACGATACACCTCTTCAAGATGCTCCTCTTTGTCTCGTAAAACCGAAGTCTGAGGAAGTCTCTTGCCTTCAAACGGAATTAAGTACAACATCGATTAATACTGTAACAACTTCTAACAATTCTGATGCCATCACTTTCAAGCCTTACTTAGACAATCCTGTGAGTAAGCCCACAAAGAAATGTACTGTTCAACGGGATTTATCTCCTGTCAGTAATAATAACAACTATAATAACTATGGTAATAATAACAATTGTCCAATTACTTGTGTTTTCAACAATAGTCCAAGTCATGCTTATGACTACAAACTTAATTTTCGAGTGCCGGTTTCCTGGTCTCATGATAGCGGGATATATTCAGGCTTACCACAACAGACCGCACTTGTCAGTGTGTCGCTTCCTTTCGAATCTCCTCGTCTGTGCTGATCAAACGGAAACACATGGAACGACCAAAGATCATCCATGTTTTTGTTTTTCGATTTATTTAGACATATGTTTATTTTAAAAGCAAAGCAACATATGATAATACGCGGATTGCAATTGTTAAACATTAGACACTCATAGACTACTCGGATAATTTAGCGGCGAAAGATCGATTGGTACGTGATCCACTACACGTAGCGGACCGCGTAAGCACTTATCATTTCCACGGATCGGCAGTTTACGTTATGTATCGCGATAAAATCGTAATCAGCCATTGGATAAACCGAGACTCGGGAGATTGTACATGATCGCGTTCTCGGTTGGCATTTTCTTCCAACTTCGCCAGACTTGTTCGATCCTTCTTCTTTGCCGCTCGATTCTATTCTGCAAAAATCGTGTAGATATCCGAGCAGATTTTTTTCACTTTATCGTCGAGATTAGAACCCAGTGATTATCGGCTAGGCCGTTTAGAGGTCGAATGCGTTTGCTACAATTACAGAATTATGTCAGCGAAGCCATTGCGACGCATGAAAAGAAAGTTTGCGGGAAAAGATACCTGAGCTAAACTGCTGAACGTAATGGATTTATTTTTGCAGCATAACATAATAACTAGAAATGAATATTAAGATAACAGTTTCATCCAACCAACTTAAATTTAAAATTGTTTTACGAAAAAATTTAATATAATTTTTACTCAAATGTAAATTAATTTTTTTATACTACTGCAAATAGATATTAGTATAAAAATAATTTACATTACGAACGCATTGTGTTAGAGACAATGAATAGAACCAATACTTTGAGAAAAAAAACGGTATTTATTTTTTTCTTGTACTCCACAGAAAGCCTATCCGCTGAGAAACGTTAATTACACAATTTCTTGGTAGCACAGTATGATGCGACAACCAATGATTTTCCGCGAACTGATTGCGCGATCGCATTGGTAGCGAAATACGCAGTCGAAATCATTTAATTGCTCAAACTATTTCTTCCAAGGTGCGCACACATATGCGTTACACACGTACCACAGTAGTATTACAATGTAGAACTCTTTCATATCGTCGTTTTATTATTCTTTCTCATTTTTTGGCATTTATCTACTGTTTGCCTTTACTGTTTACTTGTTTTTCTTTAACATTTTATTTGAACATGTGAATATTGAAGAATAAATACGTAACATAATAATTTTGCTGTACAAAGTTTTGTCGTATATTGTAGCAAAATATATTATATATTTTATTGATATAAAATGTTATACAAAAAGCATATGAATAATCGAATAATAATCATAAAGATAACAAAATGTGTTTATATATGATTTTGTAATAATGAATTTATATAAAATAATTTATATAAATTATATAATTTATATAAATTATATTTTATTAAAAATTTAAATAAATTATATAAAATATATAAAATTTCCTTATATAAAATTTTATATAGAAAGTTTGTTATTGATCGAATAAAATTATATAATAAAAATAAAACGTTATTTTTATGTATGATTTTGTTTAAAAATAACAAACAAAATTATATAAAAAGATTTGTAAACACACAGAAGTTCGAAACAAAACTATTATCACAGAGACCACTTTTTGTGCCTTCATTACAAAGACGCATTTGTAGTTATGCACACTAATGTAATATGTGTGTGTAAATTAATATTTTTAAAAGATTTAGAGAAAATATAGAAATCAAACAAAGTTACTTGTTGTACACTTTGTTCTCAGTAAGTTAAATTGCCAAACGATGAGAAAGATCTTCGACGATTAGTACGTCCGTAAAAATGTTTAACTATAAGATAAGTTACGCGTGTATCGTCACAAAACTACTGATAGTAATAAATACTAATAATTAGTGCGCTTGGTGATGATAAAATCTAAGGTTTAATATCATGATCAAAAAACAAAACACCCCACAAAATGGTTTTAAAAGAAATCCATGTGCCTTATATATGTAATATATTAAAAAGTTATATTTTATGCCACACATATGAGTAATAATGTGTAATATTAAAGTCTAATTGTGTTATCTGTAACATAAATTAAAATTATACATAGCAGTAGAAAATTATCCTTACATCCAAAACTTATTACAAAATGGCTTTTGGGATTATTAAATGACTTGAGAAAAATTTTCATGAACTAACATTAGTATAGGGAATAAATTACAAAGTGTAATTTATATTTATTATTTTGTGTCCAAATTATAGAAAATACTTTTTATATTTTATAAATGTATCATTTGCAAGCGACTAGAGAAAATTCTACATTATAAGAAAAATCTTAACATATTTATATATTTATATTTTGACAATCGACAAGTCGAATTGAAAAAGCATAACGATTTATTACTAATAACACTTCATTACAAATGTTTTTACGATTACAAAGATTTTTATGAGTGCACTCTCATTACAAATATACTAAAATTTGTTGAGACGTCTTACGATCCTTGAAGAAAAATAAGCTATTTCTTTTATGTCTGCTTTTGTTGGCAAGTGTTTTTACAAATTAGTTGATGGTAAAGAAGGTAGAATAAAAAGAGATATTTTGCTAGCATATCAGTCACACAAAAACATGACGCCACTGAGTGATCACTGAGTAAAATAAGTGAATTCTTTATTTCTTTTTTCTGTCAATCAAATTGTGAATTACAACAATCGGATCATATATTGATATACGTTTTACATTGAAATCATAGAATTCTGATTATAGTTTTCTAGATGTTATTAATGTTGTAATGATTATGTCCAAGGAAATTGATATCCAGTGGATTTCTAAGCAATCAAATGGTTGCCAGGCGACAGGCAAGAAGGGCAATTCTGTAAATCACTACTGCAGACAGGGCAGTTACGTTAATGTTTCAATATTCACGCTTAATCGAGCTCATTCATGGTGTGGCATTATCCAACGTGATTGCCTACGCGATGACTTCGTACTGAGTTCTAATTTATTGTCTCACGAATAATAAAGTAATGACATGATAAGTACAATAATTAACCCCGTTAGAAAACAACATATCTGACAGCGAGACAAATCTTTTTTAATTCTTTTTTATATTATGCCTATTTTTTTATATAGAAATTCTATAAGTATATAATATTCAAAGTTTTAAGGTTCTGGAATAATTTTGTCTGTCCCAAAAATGTGTGTGTGTGTGTGTGTGTGCATAAACATGCGCTTTAACTGATTATTTTACGCAATATAAAGTCTCTTTTTGCTTTAAAATATTTGCCAACAAAGTTCAAGGATCGTAATCAAACAAAAAACGTAAATTTGTGTCTTGCTCATTTGTGTCGTGTTACTAGTGATCAAGATGGCAGTGTACAATAATATCTAGCCTAATTATTAAGCCATAAACATTATATAATGCCATAAAATTTTTTTATGCAATAAGAATAAGCGACTGACGCGAAAAAGATCTTCGATCGCGGAAAAAGTAGATTGCCGCCAGAGTGCCTTGTATGTATATGTGAGTATGTACATGTATGCGTGAGTTCACTTAATTAGTACGTCTGACTGTATTCGTATGTATGTGTGTGTGCGTGTAGACGTTACGACATGTATACACCACAGCCCACAAGAGTCTGTTAACACATAAGGCATAAAAAAGGTGTTTATAAGCAATATTTTTAAGTACATGAAAAGAGGAAGGTGTGAGATCCTTCCTGTTTTATATACATAATAGTCCGTATTACGCATAAGTAAATAAGTTGTAAGCATAATGCTCTGTTATATGTGTACAAAGTTTATACATATGTATATAAGTGATAGAACTACTAAAAAAAATCATAGAGCACGTATATAAATTTATCTATATATATATATACATACAAATACATATATATATATATATATATATATCGAAAGTTATATTTTGATACAATCAACTTACACGACGAATGCGCCTCTGAATTTGCCCGGTGCCTTCGAAATGCTCGTGCCTTACGGTTACTGACGAGGAGGACCTTACACTTACTTGCAAAAAGAAATCAAGGACAAAGCAGCATTACGTATCTTTTACTGATGAGATTAAGTGTTTATCATGTGTAAACGGAAGAGATTGTTCCGACAAAAGTAAATACAAGTATCAAAAAATAGTACGACATATCAATGTGCCCTCTTCACGTGTAAGCGCGTAATATCAGTATTTCAACTATTTCTTATTTATTGTTCTGTTATATACACAAAGATCCTCCGATCTTTTTTGTAAAGGGATTTGGTTACATGGAATATTGCGTGCGTTATTTTAACTTCTATGCCTTCCCGATTGCATATCTACTTGGTAAAAATCGTAGAATTTTCTCTTCACATATCCTACAATCAGCAATCAGTTTAAGTCTTACGACCAAATCACTTTGTGATTATCTGGCGATTCCTTGCTCATTAATATCTTATCTTGTGTTTATTCACACTCGGTAAATATCGGGAAAGAGAAAAGCACGCGGTTCCTTCGACATGCGGCAGCTCAAAAACGCAATATTTAGAAATTATGGTATAAATAAACGCGATCACGCGATATTATTATTAAATAACAATGTTATTAATTTGTTTTATCTTTTATCGTACGACTTCCTTGTGTTGCGGCTCTTCTTCTCATTCCCGAGTTTCGATTTAAGACAACCATATTCGTCATTGTGATTTATCGAAAAAAAAAAAGTAAATGAGAGAGAAAGGAAGAGAGAAAGAGAACATGTATGAGTGTAAGCGTATATAACAGAGTGTCAGAAAATAAAAATGAACGAGATCTTCTCTCGAAGAACGAAGTTCAATGAGTATAAGAGAAAGGCATTACGAATCCTTTTTTTATATGCTCAGAGAGACGTCTAGAATTATATTTGTATTAAAGAATGTAACATATTGTATATGCGTATCTAGTTTATATGAAGCATACCGCAAACGGAGATATTTATTTTGGCATAAAATGTTTTCGCACGGTACGCTTCGTATGACAAAACTTTACTGAGTATGAGAAAGAAAAAAAAGAAAAATATATAAGAGATTATTTTAAAAGAATACTCTCATCTCTTGTTATTTTCCCTGTCTACAACACATTTATCTTTGGAGGTTACTTACGCAGTCGTCAATTTGGCATCAGCGACGTAAGCGCTGTAAGATGCTGTTCGCTAAAAGTACGACGTGAAACAATATTATCTCGATAATTTCGGACAGTGATCTAAAGCAGTCAAAACACGATTTATATGGAAGATTAGATACATATATATTTATTGATCTTAAATTTTTGTTTTGTTACATCTTATTATATCTTATGCAAAAAAAAAAAAAAAAAATTAAACATTATCAGTGACGCGTACAATTTACACGAGACGTTTCATTAATCTTCACAAAAGACTAAAAAAAACCAAGTGTATTTATAGTATCTAAAGAAACAAGAATTTTTATCAAATGAACTTGATGAAAGTGTATTGCATTAACACATTTGACGCAATAATTCTTTCTTCTTCTGGTATGATTCATGTAAAGTCTCTCTCGTCTCATGCGCTTTTATAAACCGCACTTTATCTTTTCACCAAGCATTTCAGCAGTTACGTTGTGTCACGCGACACAATATGAACGAGAAAAGTTTTTTATTCTCTAATTACATGAATTCAAGCTTTTCCGCTTCATGGAACAATAACAAGCATGAGGAAAAATTCGTAATATTCTGAAGTAAATTTTGCGATTATCGCCACTTTGACCTTTTTGCACTCGAAAGTATTTTTATCATAATATTGATAAGCACTAAGTCTGTTTCGCAATGTCAAAGGCGTCTGTTCAATTAAATGGATTTTATCATAAATACTGTTTCTCGTTTTCTCAATATTGTTAATCGAGTATCGAGTAAAGTTACAATAAAGCAAGAGATTTACATTTATATTTACAATAAATATTTTTTTAAATTAGATTTAAATTACATATGATATCTGTAGAGAGAAAAGTTCGCATCTTTTCTGACAACATTGTGATAGAGGAAACGCCGGAAGAAATCAATTCTTAGGTAGATTTTAAATGTGGAACTGTACTCTTGCAATTTACGATTTACGTAAGTTGCATACAATATATGCGAGTCGTGAGTTGCAGATTGCGTTCCTGAAGAGGCTCCGATATCTCGCATTGGTTTGCCTCACCGCGCTGATTAAAGGCGTGATGGAGATAAGCGCGAGCCAAGTCATAGAGACTTACGTATATATCGCCTGCCTCCGCGCACCGATATCTTGCACCACGCTGCATTGATGCATTGTTTCCGTTATCGTATTTGATTGGCAACCCGCACAACTGCGGTCATATTTGCCTCGCATTAGACTCTCTAGGCACGCATCATATATTCACATTCGCGTAATGCAAAA
Organism: Pseudomyrmex gracilis; assembly: GCF_002006095.1. NCBI lineage: Eukaryota > Metazoa > Arthropoda > Insecta > Hymenoptera > Formicidae > Pseudomyrmex > Pseudomyrmex gracilis. The sequence continues at coordinate 681,718 of NW_018020606.1, forward strand.
AGTGCAGTACACATACACAAGGACACATCGATATATTCTTGCATTCCTTATGTTTTATTTACTTGTTCTAAATTTTGAACTTTGAAACTATATCACGCGTATCACGAGATAGGGTTTTTAATTTTATAAATATAAATGTCATGATGTTTTTATATCTCTATGTACGGACTTAGGATACGTGTATGATAGCTCGGCAACGGAAAGTAGAATGCTATTAAAGAGAGAAAAATATAAAATAAATTGGACTTGTGATATAAAAGCGTGTTATAATGATAATAATGATAATTGATTACTAATTATTGTTACAAAAAAAGAATAATTACAAAGTAATAATAAACTCAGCAAACTCAACGATGTAACTGTTACATGTGTTGTATTGCACTTGTGTATATTGTTAAAAAATTATATAAAATTGCTATAATGTTGCCTGATATTGATTTTGCTGAGAATTGAATTTTTATCTTTAATCTGATTAATAAAATATATAAACAGTTTTGTCAATATGATTACTTTAAAAGAAAATATATACATAAAAATAACATAATTTTGACGAGTTAACATAAACTTCAAAGAAGTGGTTATAGTTTTCTAGTCGTCTCATCATTTAATTTATGTCAAATACATGTGTGCTTATAACAATATGCGTAATCTTTGCACAAAGCAGGGTGTGTTCCTACAGGTTACTGCTTTAACAGCAGTAGATTAATTAGCTTTTCAACAACACGCTCATACTATTATTGTAACAGCTAAAGAGCTACAAAGTGGATGACAATTGAATGTTTTCGTCATATTCGTATAATCTATAGTAAACTTTCTGTTATATTTTATATAACAAAATTTTGTTCTCACATTCTACTAAAAAAAAAACAAAAAAACAAAAAAGAAAACAAAGACGAGACATAAAATTTTAAAAAGAAGAGTCATTTGTGCGTTTTCTTCAAGAAACAACATGAATTGTTCAGTAATACATTAACATTAAATTCTGACTTTTAAATTGCGATAATAATAACACTAGTCGTTTTTATTAAGGCCATCGCAAGTGTACTAAGCGGACCTTGAGTCAAAGTATGACTGTTGTAACACATCAATCTGCGCCAATAAATGTTACCGCCTGATGCAATGATAATTATGAAGGGTCTAGTAACATGATAAAAAAAAAATCTCACGCAATGGTTCCAACAAAATGCACGCAGCATTCTGACTATACAATATTAGAATTATCTTTGTTCGCAAGTGAACAGTTTTTGTGCAATTGAGTTACTCAACACTTTTGAGCATGTTTTGATAAAAATTTAGTTGATATGTCCAGTGTATGTTTCAAAAAGCGTCAAGAGCGCTAAGGGGTTGAACAACCAAGTATTTTAAAATTGCGCGGAATATCCTCTCACTCCGTTCTCCATTCGCCGGAAATACAAAAGTATACCGAAAAGACTCTGGCGTTGTTCCAACGCTCGAGCAACATGACTAATTCTGTTTGCGGAATAGCCGAACAGTGCAGTGCGTAGGAACAGATAAAAGTCTAACGTTTCGACGATTGTTATTGCGGTGCGCTTCGTGCTGTTAGTTTTATTCATAAGTTGCGATTGCGAAGTATACACTAATTATTTAGCAAGGTAACACGAGAAAAATGTGTCGCGAAACGAGAATGATATTGTCTTCGAGAAAAAACATGTTGGATTAGTAAATAAACATGTTTGCCAAATAATATTATTACTTAGAAAGGTCTCAATTAATTAGCGACAATATTCACGGTTGATATTTCTTTTTCTTTCTTGTTTTTCTCTCTCTACAAGTTATACATAAAACTTGACAAACAATTAGAGTTTTTTTTCTTACTTAAGTTCACTTTATTGACGATTTATAGAATAAAACCTCAGTATTTTCTGCACGTTAGTGCGGTTATTTTACGTAAAATATCGGAAAATATTCTCTGTACTCAAAAGCAAAAAAAGTTTTCTCATATTTTATTTATATAATATGAGAGGACGTAATGTGTGCAATTATATAATGCGCGTCTCATCTCTCTCAATATAAAAGTCATTCTCTCGAGGTCAGAAATGACGCCGCTGTGATTACGTTCGAGTGAACTACGGTAATTGAGAGTTTAAGTATAATCGCAGATCGATGTGCGTAGAAGAATATGTACAAATCGAGACTGATAATTGCCGCGGAAAGACACGAATAATTCATAACGTGACATCAAAACGGGCGTTAACCGTTTGTGCAGCAACTCGGTCTCTGACAGACCTTCAGGTATACACACAGCATTTGCGCGAGCGAGGGAGATGCTCATTTTCGCGATAGTTGCTAATTATAAAGCGGACATTCCGTATTCCGAGAGCTTGTCTCTTCGGTACACGTGTTTTCGTGTGATGTCGCGTAGCAAAGAAGAAAAATAAACGATGTCCCAAGGAGTCGTTCGTAATTCTCGCGACAAAGAGAAAATCACCGTTTGCGAAAGTCTACTCGTTGTATATTTTTATATCTCGAACGAAGAGAAACGTCTCTTCTTTTTCTATTAAAGTGAATAAAGCCGAAACGTTTGAAGAAATATATTGCATTAAAATTGTAATCACTATCACGTCCTGCGAGTGACTTGAAATTGCCTGATTTCAAGTTATATGTCTTTATATTGGATTTTATGAAAGCAAACTGGAAAATAGTCTCATTATTTGAATTTTATTGTAATTACAGATGTAGAGAAGCCTGATATATATCTAAGAAAAAGTTGTCGAATTATACATGAGATACCTAAATGACTGCACATTATGAATCTCCAGAAGTTGCTATCGTATTGAGCAAGGAAGAAATTCACAAGAGATACCAAGATACCGCGATGGTTATATTCAATGTAAGAACTAAATTACTAAAAAAATGGAATTAATATATTATTAATGTGACTATAAAATCTATTTTTAACGTAAATCTTTTATTTTTAGGAACAGCAAAGCAGAAAGACAGAAGTAACCAACTATCTTAGTTTTGGAAACAGTCGCAGAACAATTGAATATAGTAGCAATGGTAATCATCCTGTTATTATACGCAAACCCACAAATTCTGTGATTACACAAAATACTCGTTTATCGCAAATGTTAAAGGAATATCGCAAACCAGGCGAAAGATGTGCGGTAACTTAATGAAAAAAAAACCACATTACAAATGATTAGTTTTTAATAAATCTAGTTATTTGCACACTGCAAGATCTTTGTTGAATAAAAGCTTATTATAAAATTTTTGCTGATAATTCAATACCTTACCGAAACATTTCGATCCTAGTTACAGAATCTAAAACCAAGATCGACAGCGCATATTTTTCCGGCATTTTTATTTAAATACTTCATTTTTCAGTAAAAAAAAAAAAAAAAAAACTATAGCATGTTAGCAGTCCAAGTATACAGAAGTCTGTGATTTTATTTTACAAATCTAGTAAAATCTTCGGCAATCAGATGTTTGCTAATCACAAATATATATTACTATATTTGTGTTTGTGCTATGTCTGAATGTAAGAGAGAATCTGGTATCAATAATTTAATAATTACTTTTTTACAATTCGTTACTTTCATTCATAAAATACACTTTGCAACAAAAACAACGTTGTACAGTTTTTTTACTGAAAATATTGAGTACTCACATGTATACATATGTATACATTTGTGTATATATACGTTATTATATGTTTAGTTTACTATAAAATAAATACAATACAAAATAATACAAGCATAATGTACATAATATTCTGCAATAATTACAGAAAATTATATTTTTTTACTTAACAAAGTTATCACTTTTTTTGATAGATGTTACGATGTAACTACAATTAAATGTAGAAAGTTATCTGGATAACTTAAGTGCTCCGACATCCACTGAAGCGGAGTTTCTAACGGTGGTATAATTCCATGAGTACGCACTGTAACTGTAAAATAAAAATTTGAAGTGAATGTTTTGATTGGTATCAAAATAAGAGGCGTTACTGAACAAGTTGCCAGGTAGAATGCAGATGTATTATGTTTTAAAAATTAGTTACAGACGTTTCGACTACAAAATTTTAGTCTTCATCAGTGTTCTTAATACGATCACCATCATCACAAAAACAAAATATATAGTGTCGATTGATTAAAATAAATGTGTCTAATAATGTGAATGTTTTGATTTTATGTAAAATAGTAAATATACACAATATATACAATACTATACATAATACTATAAGAAACAAACGCAATATTTTTTCACTATTAGATATAGTAAAAATATTTTCTTACTATTAGATATAGTAAAAAATTCGCAAGTCTTTTTGGTAAAATTCAATCTTTATTTACAACTAAAAGAACTCATGTGCAATTTCTTGTTTAGTTGATGAAATACAACTAGCTAAATGAAAATCTGATATACTAACCATTTTCTTGATCAGGAAACACTTCATTTAACAAATGTTTTAATGTTTTTCTTTGACCCTCTTCGTTCATCGGCTTCACAAGTTTTTGTATATATTTATCTTCACTTGTATAACATCGAAAAGGTATATATTTAAATCCCTCTTCGCTGCTAGCCTCCATAAGTCTACCATTCACTGACCAGAATTGATCGAATTTATCATTCATAATGCCATTCCACAACTGTGTATGATCTTTCTTCTGCATACTGGAGACAATTTGACCTCTGTGCTTTAAAACGTCAGCTTCTTTTATACAAGAGAGGAAATATGCTTCGACAACTTCTCTAGAATTGTAGTATATTATATGTATATTATATGTTGTTTACTTATTCAACATAAAGAAAAATAAATAGCTTGCATTACACGTACTTGTTCTGACAGTGCATTAGAACATTCTCTGGAAATTTATCAAAGTGAACAACAATATTCCAGGGTAATTGAATGTCATTGAAATAAATGTCCAATAAGACACCAATTGGATAATGCCATTTAAGAGGAATTCCATTGAATTCCAGCCACATTTCATGCTCTTGTTTAGTGTCACTTTGTATATGGCGTATGAAGTGTTTCCGTACCTAAAATAGAACTAGTTTATTGTATAAAAAATGTGATATATATTTTTTAGGTTTTTTGTTTTATAGAATAGGAGTGTAGTAAGCTTCAATAAATTCTTATAAAAACAGGAAATGTATAATGGCCATTTGAAGCAAAAACACTGGTGATAACGTGTGTATGATGGATGCATTACTTTATTCAAGCAGGTAACATATAGAACGTTTTCGGCCTTAGATTAGGCCTTTATCAATATATATATAAATATGATGTTCTTGAATTAAAACTTATACAAGTCACATGATTACAATATAGAAATATTAAAGTAACTTTTTGTTTTATATTTACATAATATTAATTACTATAATATTAACAAAAGTTATATATGCGAGTTATGCGGAAATATCCGTATAAACATTTCTTACCTTTTCTGTACACAATGGAAAATAACTTAACCTAGGTACCATTAAATAAAACGGATCTGGCCCTTGTAAATCACAAATTTCCTCGGAATTAAGGGTAAAACAAACTGGAACTTTGCCATCCCAAATTTCCCGAAGCACTTCCCGATCACTTGCCATTGCGTTTGAAAATTATCAAGGTCTTCGCTCTAAATCATTTGTTACTTAAAATCCAGCTCAATAATAGTCCGCAATATATTATAGTAGGTTAGGTTATGTTCTTCATCAGCCATTTGAGTATAGTTGAGAACTATATTATCATCTGATGATAAATAGAAAATAAAAATAATATATTTAACAGAATATTTACAAACAATAGGAATGATACGTATAATTCTTAAAGTCTTACCAAATATTGTTTTCAGAAATCAAATAAACAATTATATCAAAACAGCACTAATATAATAATCTTTAATATTATCTGGGAACAATAGTAATATACACGCAAAGTCGATAGAATTTTCTTCACAAATATATTTTTATTAGTTTTTCAATAAGCGTTTTTTTAGCTTATGAAAAAATTTACAAATAGTTTTACATAATATAATGTATACACAACAGAAAGAGTACAATTATATAGTAATCACATTAAAAAATGCTATATGGTCAATTATACATTAAGTGTGGAAAAGTAATGAACAATATATACACATCTCACACAAGATATAACGCGTTCATTAGATATCTATTAGTCATTCACACCTTCATGTGATGTATAGTAAACATCTAATAAAAATTATTATGCGTAGAAAATTGCTCCGTGTAAGATGTGTATATTGTTGTGTATGTATATATATACATAGGTAAATACATATGTACATATATATATACTTTTTGAATTTTAATTTAATTGTTAAACATATATATGTTTATTTAGCAGAGAAGAGCACAGTTTTCTATATTATTTTATTTCCTTTTTAACTGACTCTTTTTTTCATACATACATATTTATAAAATTCTATTTACACATATATGTTACATATGGTTTGTTTGCATTAATTAAAATGGTAAAAATATATTTGTTAAGCGTTACGTTATAGACAGAACATAACTCGATGCTCACAAACTTAACATATAAATTATCGTTCAAGAGTCAATTACTTCGTATTTTTTTTATATCTTTCGAATTTATTTACAACGACTGTTTTATGGTGTAATCTTTATTATTATTTTGTCAATTCGAAAAAATAGATTGTTTAGAATATCAATGTTACATCATTAAAATTAAATAAAAAATGTTAATTAAATATTATTCTTATAAAATTTAATTTGATTATTTCCGATTAATAGTTTGATTTATAGTGCAGTCAGTTTTAAAACATAATATTTATTTTAACATTTATTTATTTAATAAACGAATTGAGCAAATTTATAATCGATCTCTTCGACTGCTTTCATATTTCGGTCAGAAAATTAAAAAAAAATGTATATTACCTATATATATGTATACTATGTAATATATTATAATTATATATACGTGTCATATACAAGTGTACACATAACATGTACGTGCATGTATATATAATTAAAATATATTTGATAAAAATATATGTTTTTTTTCGACCAAGTTATATAATTCACAGTCAGTATAACATATATTTGGTTTTGCAGTCTGACGAAAATAGCTTTCGTTCGTTTTCATCATTACATTCATTCCATTGTTTAAAATTTGCGACAGTATTTTTACGAAAATTATATTGACAAGACTATAAATTTTCTTTTTGGTACGATCCTAACCAATTTTGTTATTTGTTAACCGTTAAATCCAACGGCAGATCTTGCTCCACCTCTGCGACGTTTTCGTTCTTCACCCTAAGATCTTGACCACACGTGGTAACGGTGTCCGCGATGTTGCTCCACATATTCTCCAGATTTCCCGAACGTAACAAGTTTCGGAAGAACGGGTTTCGCGTTTTCAAGATAAAGTCCGAGAAGATCTTCGACTTCTGCAGAATGCTGTCGTTACTGTGCACGCAGCACTTGTGTCGGCAACAGCAGTCGCCACTGGATCCCTTGAATTCCTCTTGGAGCTGTTCCAATGTTTGCTGCACTTCCATCTTCAGATCTTCCGGCCGTTTGATCACCGACTGCCTCACCGGATCGCAGTTTATCGTGTTCTCTTTCTTGCAGGGTGTGCTGTTAACAATCGACTCAATGTTCCGGTAGTCAACCGTGGTGGTTTTACTGACGCTGCACTCCATGGGTTCTTCGGTTTTAATGGGCGTCGATTGCATACCGATGTGCGGCATCGAGTCGGACGACCGACCCGGACTTGCGTGAGGCGAAGAAATCGCGGAACAATCTTTGATAATGGTACTACCGGAAGCATACATAGGATTCATTTGGATTCTGTCCGGTATAATGTAACTATCGTCATACATTCTCGGATAAATCTTCACTTCCTGCTCGTACGGTTTCGGTGGAGTGACTTGCTCCTGCTCCTTCCGTTCGTTCTGCAGATTGTACATGTTGTTCCATTCGACAAAGTTTCTCTGCTCTTCGAAACTATTGCTAGCCTTCGGACTAGAACCCGACATACTGCTCTCAATGCTCGAATCCTTCTTGTCTGACTCGGAATGCGCGCTGCTGCTCTGCTTGTCGGGCGAAACATCGAACCTTGTCTTTTCCTGAACGTTGTTATCGTCGAAGCTCTTCTCTTGGACTTTATCGTTGTTATTCACATAATGGCGATAAGTCTTTACGTGTTTCCTCAAAGATGACGGATCTGTATACCTTTTCGGACAGCCCGGCACTTTACAACAGTACGGCTTGTCCACGGCGTGGGTTCTGGTGTGCTTGAACCTGTCCGAGGAGTTGGAGTAGGCCTTGTTGCAACCCTCGACGGGACAAACGTAAGGACGTTCACCGGTATGAGAACGCGCATGAATCTTCAGGTTCTCCGCTCGACTGAAGCTCTTGTCGCATTGAAAACAATGATGCGGTTTCTCGTTCGTGTGTGTACGTACGTGGACCAGCATCTTATACCTAAGAGAAAAGGATACGGATGTTTCGTAAAAAACAAATGCAAGAGTAATTTTTTCGTGCGTACATACGCGCGCGCATTAGCATGTTTGAAGAAAGTTTACCTCGCGTTAAACCCTCGTTCTCCTCTCGCGCATCCCTCCCATCCGCAGTAAAACAAACCCCGCGGACCAGGTGATGCGTGCTTTCCGGAAACGTGTGTCGCAAGCTGTTCCAGAGATGTGAACCATCGGCCGCAATTCTGCCATCTGTAAGAGAACAAAAAGAGACATCGTGTACAGTTTTCAGTCTCTTCCAATCCGTGCAACGACGATGCAACATTGAAATAAGAGAGACACGCAACGAACATTCGATTTTCTATAATTAGCGATCGCTATGTGAGATACTGCGAGTTGTGACTAATCGAAAGTGACACGTAAATATAGCTTTCTGACGTGCTGAAATATCGACTTATGATTTGCGTCACGAGTGTTCGCGGATTTCAATTGGTATCAATTCCAGCCATATTGCAATTGCCGTCGTTTGACACCAGTTTATCGTGAAGAAGCGAGAGACTGGAGTGTATTTGGTACTGTTCCAGTCAACGACAATGAATTCCGCCAATTAAGAGGCACGGATATGTCCTCCACGGGAGGTCGCGGATCAAGGTAATCCCGAGCGATATGATTGACCGATCTCACCCGGGGTGGCTTGTTTTCGACTTGCATACAGAAATATTCGCGCGCACAGATATAACACATATATATGGCTTTTTCGTCATTGAATTAGAACTTGTTACCAACTAACTCAGACGTTATTTAATGTGACCTTAAGATAATGTACCGTACAGTATGTTCTCCGTAACACAAACTGTGAATTGAAATTTAGATTTAGACAGTAAAATTTGTATTAAAAAAGCAAATATGATTAAGATAAAAAATACTACTTAGAGAAAAGAGTGCAATTGTTTGCAGAAATAAAACGCTTTGAAACAATCAGGAAATTCAACTTTAATATGTGTTTAGAAAAAAGCTTGATTAGTTCTGTCGACAGCCGTTGTCTCGTACAGTTTGATGGTTTACAAAATTACTGATATACCAACTATTGATATAATATAAGTGATATACGAAAGCCAGATAAATTTTCTATTTTTAAAAACATTGTTCTATAATTTTCTATTTTTAAAATCATTTTTAAAAACATTCGAATAACACTGTTATTCGAATTGAGTTTAACTTAACAATATGAAAGGAATGGTGTTTCTTTGTGATAAGCGAGCATTCATGTCTTCACGTGGTCATCGCGTGAAAGAAATAAGTTTTTCAAGATAATCACATTCTTCGAAATACTAAAGAAGATAATAAAAGAGTTTCTTTTTTTTTTTATTGATATCGTGATAACACTAGAGCGCAATAGAGGTAGAATTTTGGACATATTATTTGTATCTATGTAGTTGCAAAAGATTGCAAATTAATTGTAACAAAATTTGAACAATAATATACGTACTATTTTTAACTACTGTGACTTGTCATTTTTTGCAATATCAGCAGTTTTCTTTTTTAGTTTGTTATTGAAGAAAATTGTCGAGTTGTGGTGAGACTAAATTTTATCAGGAACGCGTAGACTTTGCAAATCAAGCCTGTTTACATTGAGATATTAGGTGCCAAAGTTCTTCTTACGCTAAAAGAAATCTGTCTCCGAAACGTGAATCTGAATTCTGCGGTAACGGCAGATAAGCCGGTTGTAATTGTGGATAAAGACGTTTTAGACGATACATATTTGCGAGTGACAAATGTTTCTTACTCGCAAAACAAAAAGACCTACAAGAGATGTTCCATCACGAGCACGAGATACGGAAAACTGGTTGTAACCAGTATGTGCGAGCGCGTATGGATATGCGCGTCGTCTATGACGAGAGATAAATTAGCGTTATTTGAAGCAGAAGAATCGCAAACATATAATGTCTGCGACAAAGTGCGCATTGAAGTAACAGAATCGCATTTGATCGTCGCAAGTGTCACAGCAATGTGAGATAATTCCACGATAACGAATACGTGTACGAGATACATTGGTCTCACCGTCTCAATTTGCACCAGACTTATCAGATAATAATAATGATACATTGATACAGAAGATTAAAAAAATAAATATAAAAAAGTATTAAGATACGAAGTAACACGCATAAAGTAAATACAGTAGACAAACGTAATAAATAAAACAAAAAGGCAAAGTATACAAGTGCGACATAAAAAAAGTGAGATATTTTGATAAATCGGAAGGGAGTAGACGTGTATACAGAAAAGTCATACATTGTGCTTTATACGTAGTTTATTGCGATAAGAGAAGTAAATAAAGTCAATAAAGATTTGTTGTACGAGGAATCTGTGTTGCAATTAAATAGCGCGTTTTCATCTTGAATAATGAGTGAGGATCTATTTCTGTGGTCTTTAAATTCTAACCAAACGCCGAAACTCGTGCTGAGTTTAACGCTACTTTGAATAATTCAATGTAGCATCGAATTTTTCCTGATGAAGATAGCATAATTTTTTTTCGACGCTGTGCATATACGACACTTATCTTTTATACTGCTATCTTAATTAGGCTTTTTTAAAGAGCAGCTTACCCTACTGAGTGCATTTTAAAAAGATACGCCGAATCAATCAGCTGGTTCAGTTATCATTAATTTTAACGGAAGAGAAACCAATAACTTACACGTTACATTGCGAATTAAGTAATTTTACGAGTGCAATCGATCTGATTACTGCGCAATTAATAAAAACAATTCGATATTTTTTCCTTATTTTCTTACCTGCACTTTAATTTGGCGTTCTCGCCGGCTCTAATGGTGCCTAATTCTAAACTCGAGCTGGACGCGTCCGAGTCGCTGTGCGCCGGACTCGGAGGACCGCCGTTACCAAGAGGGCCCGGTGACACTCCCAATCCGGTCAAGCTAGCGGCCGGTGAGGTTCCTAGTTCCTCCTCGGCCGGCATTCTTCGCGGCCAAACCGGAAGATCCAGCGGCGATTGGTGCTGGACGCTGAGCCTCCCGTAGTAGCTCGGGCTGTAAAAACCCGGGACAGCTCCTAGCAGGGTGCCCGAGTAACGAGCAGCGCCGTAGGGCCCAACGTGAGTTGGCATCCTGCCCGGAACGTAAACGATCATTTTTGTTGATTTTTTTTTTTTTGTTTTTGTTTTATTACTTTGCCGCTGTGCGATTTTATTCTACCGATTCGCCAAAGACGTGCAGATTTCGCTCGATCGTCGCTTTAATTAGTGGATTCTGTTTAATTTGCGTTTTATGCAAGCCTGATTATTAGCGTGAATGCGTACGTGCGTACACGTGTGTATGTACAACCGCCGCAAAAAACTTAGAAGACGCTTCCCAAAAGAATTTCCGAATAATAATTTTCTTTTTCCGCGTTTCACACTCTGATTCTGCCGCTCGGTTCGCTGTAATGATCTTTCAACAGCTGATATACAAGCTCATCATATTAAATGCTTCTCTTTTCCTGTATCTGAGAATTGCCTTAACAGAATTATTAATTGCTACGGCTCTTTTTTCGATATGTTCAGCCAATTTTTTTTCTCTTAATCAGGGATCTAAATATTCTCGTGGATTCTAATTGAGGACGTTCACTGAGACAAAATAACTGGACTTTGTCTGTTATGTATCGATTTTGTTGCAAATTTAAGTTTTAATACTCTAATTTCTTGCTCTAATCAAAATATCTTGATGATTAAACTCGTACGACGTTACTCGTCAATTCAACTTTTTTTTTTTTTTTTTTTTCTACAAATGTTTTCTCCAAACTCGTGTTATCGTTTCCCGCCCTCGAAAAATTCGCCTCACTAGCGATTTTCGACGGCGCCGGATCTAACGCCTCGTTATCGTCGTCGTTATTGTCGACGTGTTTCCTCAAGCTTGCATCACCGTAGATTCGGCCATTGAACTTCAATACAAGACTTTCCAGGTCTTGCTGGGACACCCTCTGCGCCTTCCTGAGCACCGTAGGTACGTAAACGCTTGCGGTACAATACACACACACACCACCTAGCGCGCACCCTCTATGAAGTAGTCCGAGTCCGTATCGTCAGATGTATTTGAATCTGTTGGACTTGAGTATACGGTAGCTCAGGAATTGCTTGCTGTACTTGATCGAAAACATAACTGGGCTGGACAACAGCGGTAAACAAATCATAACACTCCGTAGTGCTCCCGAGAACAGTCTTCGCGCGTGTTATTTTGACGAAACTTCGATAAGACGTTTGAGAATGAGAATCCGAAGAGACTGCGCTCGCTATTATGTTCGATTAGACCGACAAACGAGATAGATTCGCGGGAACGACTTAAATCGATGCTAAGAGAATCCCATTTTTCCTGGTCGTTGATGTGTCGCTTGCTGATGTTTACTCGAAGACGACGTACGTGCCGAAGAGGAAGAGAAACAAGAAGCAAAAGTCGCGGTCAGAGCTCGAAGACGAAGTTTGATAAAGCTTCTCCGATTATGTCGTGGTAGCGCATCAACTTGATTGTCCCCTTTATACCACACTGGCAGACTGTTCAGTTATTTATTAACAGTTATCGCGCCTTTTTTTTTTAACAATCCTCGAGTACTTGAGATAAAAAGAATGCGACAAGTATAATGTGACGGAACGCTACGAAACGTGAGAGATACAGTACTGATGGCGGTGACTAACGCGCAGGCTTATATATGGTCACGCTATCGCTTTTATTTTCCCCTCCATGTATCACTAATACAGAGAAAAAGCGTGATAACAGTTTGTCGCGTATCTGTTGGAAGCAATCCGCGCCGCGCGTCGGTGCAGTCATCTCTCCAGACGAGACCAATATACCAAGTCTCAACGATGGAACTAATTGACAGCAGCGCAGCGGCTCGTTATGAAACACAGTTCAGAACACACACACACACAAGTTAATATCGTAAATGAAATTCGTAAAATCTGTTCAGAATTTACGTAACCAAAAAAAAAAATAATTGTAATAATGACTCAAAGTAATTACTGAACGTAATCTGACGGCACAAAGAAGATAATCGGTAGAAAATTGGTACCACAAATAACAGTGATTTAATATTGTACGAGATGGTTGTCTTCAAGAATAAACTCTTTGTCATTCTATATTAATTATTTTATTGTTTACTTTCATTGTTCAATAACAAAATAATGTAGCCGATTTAGATCGATGCGAAATAATCTTGAAACAATTTGCATCATTTTCACGCTGACAAAAAGTGAGATAATTTGATATTGTTATTAAGAATGGAACGTTTAACCGTAGATTTATTTTAAAGAGGAAAGATTGTACAAAGATTTTACAAGAAATATACTATAAAAATTTTGTATCTTATTATATTAATATTTGCAATAAATTAAATAAATAAGAGAATATTGCCAAAATAGCTATTGTCGAGATATTTAATATCTCGACATGGGAAATTCTATATAGAAATTCTGGATTCAACGTATTAAAATCTATAATTGCTTTTTATTTGTTGAACATTGTGTTGATTGGTGTAATTTAAAGAATTTTCAAAAGATTGAGAAACAGGACAAATAAAAATTAAATTATTTCGATCTACAAATTTTGTTCAAGTTTCAAGATAAAAGTATATGTTACACAGACGTAAATATCCTGTTGATGAGACAAAAGTGACCTACATTGACCTATAAAAAAAAGGAGGACGAACAACAAGATAAAGTTGCTCAGTTAGGCCCCCTGCGATATGAACTACCACGAATTCGGTGCTTTATCGTTGCATGCGACCCACTGCTGAAAAGCTTTAGCTCGAACGGAGACCGAAGTTTGCGCATAACCAGTGATGCCGGTATCTGTTCACATTAGCGCGTCAGTGTGAATGGGCGGACTTCAAGCTGAGTCAACAGACATCGCTTACGTGGTCTGGTAATTTCTCCCCGGCGGCAAAATCACGCGCTCACAACAATGAGAATGTCCCTGACAGCCATGCTCCTTCAATCCGGGGGGGCCTTCGTCATCATCAGGAAGTTCCAAGTTTGTCGCCACGTTTCGAAAGGCGATTTGGTGAAGGTCGTCGCGAGCTAGAGCTCGGAGAACACGTTTCTGCCTGTGATGCAACTGATAACAACAGGACGCGCAATTTGCGTCTTCGCGTGATACTTGAAAGGAATGATCGCAAATATCCGAGTGAATGTAAAGAACAACGACATTTGTGACCGTAGGCACGAGGTTTATAATTGGACGAGCGCGCATTGCGATGATCTCGTTTGAGCGTGACATAATTATCAGAGATCGCAGGATAGAAAAATAATAAATGTCTCGTTTGTGTTGTGCACATTCAACTGATATCTCTCGATTATGTGTCGGATTTTTATGAATCGTATTCTCATTAGAGAGACAATTTGTGGAAAATTTGTAGAAAAGAGCAATTTCGCGCGCGCGAAAGCGCGCAATACATCTGTTATCATCGATGATACGTGGACTTCGGTGGTTTTTATGGTCGCGGAATATCACGCGCGGCGAGAAAAAAATTCCAGATGTTATGTAATTCTATTTGGATGTGGATTTCATTCGTCGCGACGACATTTGCACCGAGCAATTTCGCAAACGTGATTAATGGCTCTCGGTAAACTTTTGTATTCGTCACCAGACCTTGTCTAAATACATCGTAATTAACCAACGCTAATTGGATACTACGATGTTTCTTCTTTGATTGACATTGGACACTAATTTCTTCACTAAAATTTTCAAATTAGTCTTCTTGGTAAGAAATTCTATGACTATTTTTCGAAAAACATCGTTGCACAAGATTTTGTAAATTTTCTTTTCCGAAAATTTTGAATAATTTATATTGTGCGCTTCTACAATGCAAATTTATTTTGAAACAGCTGAGCTTTTGTGAGACCTTCACATGTGAAGCAAAAATCTAATCTTGAAAGATCGTCAAAGAGAGCATCCTTTACAAAGTTGAATAACAAAATTAATTTACTCCGGAAAACAAAATTGAATAATTGGAAATTACCAAACATGAATGACGAAATATGGATTATTATGCGTTATGTGTTTTAAACTAAAACTGTAAAATACAATATTATCTTAAAAGTTTTTTTTTTACTTTTTCTTTTTTTTAGTTCAGATACCACAGACTTTGCTACATAATGAAAATCAATTTTTGTTTTCCTCTTTCTAGGTTCTAGCACGAGGAGCCGTAAACACAAAGAAGTACCGACTTCATTAATCGAGATGTTTAACTCCCCGTTGTAAATCATAATACCAGAAGCGATTTATGTGAAGACCACTTTGGTCCTGAGTGGAAAATATGTTTCTCGTAGACACAACAGATGTCGTAAACGCGTACCACACGCGCGTGAGATAATGCTCCATTCTCCACGGATGAAAAGTCAGACGAGCCTCGTCCCGTTTTTCCATCATGCGGAGGATGATCGACATCGGCGGCACAATCGATCGACGAACAAAACCCGGGAAACCCGTCGACTTTCTTCGATCACAAAGGGAAGATGGAGCCGATGATCCGTGAGAATTTCCCTCTTACCGCGCTACGCTTCTGCTTTATTCAACCGTCGATCATCTGATTTAAAGGCACGACAGTAATATAGCGAGATACGTTATCACAATGTTCAATTTTTTTTGTCGATTACCTTTTAACGTCATTTATGGTTATCAATGTTTAATTTTTTTCCGATTACTTTTTAACGTCATTTACGGTTGTTTACGGCTTTTTAAAACGAGATTGTATCATCACAACAATTGTTTAAAAATAATTACGAACTCAATCGTTGTCCACAGATTGCGATTGCATTTCATCGTCGGGGTGCTAATTAAACGACAATCTAATCTTGTCGCGACTTCGAATCCACATGTCTTACAGTTTGAAATAAACAAGTAAACAAGTTCAGGTTTATCGAGATCAGATGTACCTGTTGCTATGCGAGCGGTTCTCAATGTCGAAGAGTATTTGCGTCTTATCGCAGTGTGATTGGAAAAAGAAGAAAATGTGAGACATCTAAACATATATTAGTCGTATTTTCCGTTATATATTGTAAGATTACTCATACTACTATTTTTTTTTAAATATCTGTCTCTTTTTAAATCTCATGTCTTTTTTTTAGAGAAAAAAAATGAAAGGATTGTTTTACGAAAGCGCTAAAGTACGTGAGAGAACGCACATTTGTTATCAACGCTGACTTCTCGATAACACCGCTGAGGGGGCCCTCCTACAGTATCCACGCCTGATAACTGAATAAACACGAATTTTAACGACCTTTTCGTTACTTTAATATCGCGGTTAATCTTGCTTATTTATTTGCCACTGCTGCTCTCCGTCATATACTGTAAAAAAGCATTTTCTTATCAAAGCTTAATATCTCAAAAGTCTTACGAAACCGACGAGATACTTCGCGAATTAATATTAGATTAAACAACATTAGCGCAATTTTTTTCAGAAAAAACTCGTGGATTAAATGTCTTCAAAGAAATTACTGTTAAATTAATATATATACAACAGGATGATTCGCGTGACAAAGTAATGAATGAAAGATGAAGGGATGGAGTCGTATAATCTTTCCTGACGACAAACCAGATGCCAGACGGTCGATAGCCCGTTGGAAAAAAAAATTCAAGATTGATAGAGGTACACGAACGCTATTGTCCTGCGATCTTAACTTCGAAAATAATCTTCGCTGCAACGTTGTATCCGATCTAAACGATCGCATCACACCGTTCATCTTGAATACATTTTATGAATTTTATGAGGTGTTGCTTTCAATCTTTTTCACCGTTGAAGATAAAGAAAAACAAAATTGACGAAGGGAATGAATATATTGTATATAAGAAATATGTATAAAAAATATGTAATATATTTTACACAGTGTTGCGCGTAAAAAAATTTTATATTACGATTTTTTTTATATTATACAAATTTATTACACATTTATTACACTTATATTAATTTTAAATTACATTTTATTTTTTTATTTTACATTATTCTACTTTTCTATTATATATTATATATGGATTCTTTTTATTTAGACTTTATTTATTTCCACATGTACGCGTATGTTCGAGAATTATCCTCATTTTTCTTGAGACACATTTAGCTTTTTCAATGTGAAGTCGTTATAGGGTCAGGCAATCAGAGTCTATCTCTTCCCCGATCAATTTCACAGACGCTATGATTTATGCCGCCACGACGAGCGATGCTCGATTCTCGATTCATCCTTTTAGAAATACCCCCAGCGACCTTACCTCGGCGCATTAATGAATATTGTATGGGCCTTTCCTACTCTATCTGGTCTCCTCCCCTCATGACTCTCTTCGTGCAACCGCGGGTTCCCACCCTTCATCTCGGATGACACCCCACGGACCGGGCTGCTGGCGTCGGCGTGCTTTGATCTCTGGAGAACGCGGCGAACAGGTAGAAGAAATCGAGAAGAGGACGGGAAGAGTGAGAAAGTGAATAAGAACGTAAAAGAGAAACGCGCAAAAGAACGAGAAGGGAAAGGAAGGAAGATCCCAGGTCCGTCGGACGGAGATTCCACGACGCGACCAATGGCAGAGCCGAGAGCTCGACTCTAAACTCGAGAAAATATGTTCGGAGTTTTTAGATTGAGATCCGTGGAGAGATAGTCCTACGCGCTCTCTCTTCTCTTTCTCTCTCTTTCTCTCCTTCACTTTTCTGCCTCCCACTATCTTTGTCTCCTCTGCTTATGATGCGTTCGAGGAACGCCGAAAGAGATTTTATTCTCTCCGCTACGCTCCCCCTCGACCTCTCTCTTCTCTTTCTCAGATCTTTCATTTAGATTTGATTCCCGTGGTTTTCCTCAAGAATATCATCTGGTCATCGCAATCTTTCGAAGATTCCGGCTCACCAACCATTTCGGAAGCTGTTCTCTTCAGCCTATTTACGATGATTGTGAAAAATTGAACCGCCTCTTCTCGTTGTCAGTGCGAGCCGCTCGGCTTCGCGGCAGCGGCTAATAATTTACTTTCGACATTCTAAATGCCTGCTTAATTAACGTTACATCGGAAAGATTTTGTAGGCCGCGATAATAAAATTTGGTTGCACAAGAGCGTAAGGTTATTTAGTGTCGAACTTTGTCAAAAGAATGCTTGTGAGATTCACTGTTTTCTGAATAAATTTAATTAATAAAACTGAAAAAAAAAAGAAAAAAAGAACACTTTATTTGTCGAGCTCAATATTCTAGCAAACACAGATACATAAACGTAACTTTGCCGTAATGAAACGGAAAGTAACAAGTATATTGTAATATAATGTGTTTGTTACATGTAACATTCACGTTAGTTGTAATTTCCTACTCCATACCAAATTGCAGTTATATAATCTGACTATAACATGTTACTAAAATATTATATTATTGCTGCAGTAATAACTGAAAGATTATATAACAATTATATAGATTACTAAAATGATATTGTATATAAAATCTTCAAAGTCTATTCACCAATAAATCACTCGATCATATCTATATAAATTGTCACATTATAGTAACGCAGACATAAAATTTGTCATATAACATGTTACATTACATATGCATTATTGTTATCTTGTTGTTGCCAGTAAGTAACGAGCTATATAATATTATTTCATTACAGAGTTATATTGCATAAATAAGAGAAAATGATATAATCCGAATATATAAATCAAGTATAACAATTGTTACATTATATGTTACTCTCATGTTATGTAGCAGTTATATTTTGTGTTTGCTGGGATAAATCTTTGAGAAAAGGCTGTTGATTCTAACGAGTGTGAGTACAATTTCTCTGTCAAACATTCATTAACCTTTCTATCTCGATGGGAAGAAAGCCTTATTGGAAGCCCCGGTTCAAAAGGAAACCTTGGGAAGAAAATTGGATCGCTGTCGTGCTCAGCGAGAGACCTTTTTCAGCCGCGCGACGAGATGGGAAAACGAATATATAAATCGCGTGGCGCTTTGCGTGTGGTTCGCGTAACAAAAATACGTCGACGGGAAAGAGAAGGAAAGGGGGTTGGCGCGATTCTCCCATTGCACCGCAGCCGTGTGGCACCACCGTGTGGCTCACAGCGGGGGTTGAAATTCCCGCGGTCCACGCGCAGCACCGCCATGTCAAGGCCGGTGCTTCACGTGGTACTTTTTATTTAGTCGCGCTGTCGGGGAGGGCTGTGTCGAGAGAGCTTGCCTTTTTTTTTTTTTTTTTATCTTCCACTCTTTCGAAATCCCACTCGGCGGCGCGGAGTCGGCGGCCGATGGTCGCGCGGGCTTCGAGTGCCGTGAGAGAAACACGTATGAAGGAACGAGGATCACTTTTATGCGGACTCGAGCAGAATACCGAAGCGATCCTTGTCGATTTCGTCGGATTCAAGAGATGAATCGACGGAGCGTACATTATTTTTCTCCATTCACCGTGCAGAAATTACCTTCGTCTGTCCGTACGTTTTAATTCTTTCGTCAAGCGCTCAAAATACGACAAGTTGGCTTCGATGGAAGGGAAGTTCTCTTCCGGACGGTGTGTAGCGCAAAGTAATATAAAACCACGAACAAGGTTAAGCAACGAAGTCAGGGATGAACGACGTATTCGCCGTTGATTTATCGCGCTCAAAGACGGAATATTAATATCGCAATGGCGTGCGCCAGGCCTCGGTTCTCTGGCGTGTGGTACACGCGTGTGCGCTCTCTCTCTCTCTGTCCCTCTTCTCTCTCTCTCTCTCTCTACTATGTATGAGAGTGCGTACGCACACACACATAGTAATGCATATTACGTACGGGACAGGAGGATAGCTACCGGTCGCAGCGGGAGAGCACGGCGGGGGTCCTCTACCTCCGCGCCGACTCGAGACCTTGCTACCGAGGAAGAAGTGAACTTTCATCTCTCGCTCCGGCTTCATCTTTCTCCTCCTTCTCCACTTCTTCCTGCCAATCGTTTTTCTCTTTCTGCCTGCGTACGTACATCCGTCGGTCTCGTTTTCTCTTCTTCGCCGGTAACCTTCCGACGATCCTCGTGGCACTACCACGCGTTGATTCGTTGATCCTGCTCGGTCACGTGACCGGTTTATAAGGCCGACAGCGGCAGACGGTGCGCCACTTATTCGCCGCGCCTCGTCTGCGCTACACCGCATTTCCGTTTTTTTTTCTTTCTGTGGTATTTCAACCAACTGATATTCAGGGTACTGGTGCGGATGCAATGCGGTTACCAATGTAGGATAATGCCCGCCCGGTATTTATTACTTAAGCGAATTACAAAAATAGAGACAATGAGGCAGCATCTGAGGTATAGTTAGTGAGAAGTCATATGCACAGATCATAAAAAGAACGCCGAACAAAAAGAATTCTTTCGAATGAGATTTGAGAAAATTATGTACTCGCATGACTCAATGACTATGCAGAGAGTTGTGATTATCGCCGACATCTTCCGTTTTCGATAAAGTAGGCTACCAAAGTGCGGAAATCTGTTCTTATTTTTACAACAAATTTTTATTATTCTTTACCTTTGATCGAACAAAAAGGAACCAGCAAAATCTTCAGACGCCATTTTCTATTTTGTAAATCGCACTTTGTACATACTCTATGAGAATATAAAGACATTACGCGCGATAACGAATAAGGGCAAAGATAACAACAGAAGTTTGAGCGATGTCGTGTAAACACTACGGGGGTCTGACGAGGTCCCGGAGCCCGGCGGCGGCGAAGCGCCGCGCGGGTCCACTCGTTCGGCGCCAGGGGCCTATTAAAAATGATGCTTAAAGAACGAATTATGGAAATGAGCCGTTATACCAGCTCCGGGCTCCCATATTACCAACGACTTAGTCCGCTCGCGTTGAAATTACAGGTTGCGAGTACCCTGCCCTTCAGCCTCTTACCGCTCCTAAGCAAGAGAGAAACTCCAACCACCTTCAGGGTGGAATATATTACGTTGATTTTCAGAATTGAAGATTAAATCCTCCCGCCGTGGGGTCTCCTGTCTCTCGCTCTTCCTGTATTCTTTCCTCGTGAAGGTGATTTCGTGCGCGTGCGCGCGCGATGTACGATGATCGCTTCTTGTATCACTGATACAAGAGAGAACGAGACGCCAATTAAATAATCCGACAATTACGCCGTTATCTTACGACAATCTTATGTCGTCGGTATTATTATTGTAGCGACACCGAGTCTACGAGAGTCACTTTAACAAGTTTCGAATTTAGATTTAAATTTAAATTTAATTAATAATATTTATAAAAAAATATAGAATATTTATAAAAATTTATAATATTTATACAATTAATATTGTTTATAAAAATATTATTATGATTTTTTATCAATTATAATTTATTTATATTATATTATTTATAACTCAATTTAAAACTCAAGAGTTTTGCTAAGTTACAAAAAATATTTCTCTAAAGTTGAAATTCATTTAGTCGCGATAGTCTTATCTTACTTTTACTTTACCTCGAGCTTGGCAAGGTCTCATGGAGGTAAAAAATAAATAGAACGCACAATTCCTATTATGCTCAAATGTCTAATACCGGTGCGCATTGTATAAATGCCTCTACCCATTTCGGACGATTGGAAATCTCACCTTCACACGTTTCTCAGTTTCTGAAAAGAGCATACAGAGTCTGTGTGTGCGGTAATGGAGGAAGGAAAATATTTGCCAACTCCCTCCTGTTTGTACGACGCAGAGGAATGTCTCGGCGAAGGGCTACATGGGAGGTTGAGGGAATATTTTTGCAAACACACGTCTGAAGTCGTGCATTCTTCCACGGAGCATGTATTTATTTTCACAAAGTGATACATTTAGCGCTCGTATTTTCAATTTTCCTGTTACAAAATCGATCGTCGCTCTGAAGATCGACAGCAGAAAGTAACCGATTATTATATTATGTCATAAACGCTACATCTAGTTACGCGCTACGGGAAGTCTATCAGTAACCATATGTGAGATCAGCACGATCTTTCTTACGAATCTACGAAATATCATCGGTTCTCAACCTGTCTACGGAAAGCGATAATTAATCACGAATTTCACACCTTCGGTAGAACCTAACCCGCAAGAAAGAAAGCCGTTCCAGAAGGAAGGATGCGGAAAGACCCCCACATCACACATCCTTGCTGCGGTTTCGAAGGAGGATAGAGAATGAAAAGAATCGAGAGAACAGGGGGTATCTCTAGACCAACACTCATGAGGCATCATCGTGGAACATGTGTGTAGGTCGGTGAGACGAATCGCTAAACTGGACTGCATTGACAAATGATTCGAACATTTCGTGCGAGAGAAGCCGTGAGACCTCCCACATTGAATAAACGCTGCCGTCGTACGTTTTCATAACTTTTTTCTTTCCCTCCTTGATTTGTACATTTTCGGTCATACGAAGGTTAAGGTCATGTCCATGAGATGACACGTTCCGCTAAATTAAAAATAGACGCGTCTAAGTTCTCCCACGAATCTTTCGTTTTTTATTCATTCTCTCGCAACTATTATAATTGGGGAATAGTTATTAATATTTATTTACTTTATTTAAAGTATTCTTTAATGAAAAATAGAGTCACCGCATCTCTTATTTTTAAATTAAATTGACATTTATTTAATTATTATAGAAATAATTTATTTAATGATTTATATATCTGTTTAGTTATCTATCTAATTATTTCTTCATCATACGCTAAGCTTGTGACGTACACACCTGTTTGTTTCGCTATTACAGTTGTTATTTTTGCAAGTGAAAGGTAGTTTAAAAAATTTTTTCTTTTCAAAGGTGAGCAGGGAATGAATATACAAAGAAATTTATTGATGTGGACATATTGTGAGTTGCATAATATCTCTCTTAAGCATCTCTCAGCACGATACTGTCACTCTCTCAATAACAGACGCAACGCCCGCATGGGACAGAAGTTTGTCATGATTTAGCAATGACCTGCTACCTGTTAGAAAACATAAATTCACAAAGGATACTAATTGATGGATGAAAAGACCAGTTCACGAGTTCGAAATCGATCAAATAGAAAAAAAAAAAGAACAAAGTTTACACACAATATATACACAAATATATTCAGAGAAGGCTGAATAATCTATTAATGACATATTGAAAATTTTCAAACTCTGAGGAATTCACACACACACACATTATGTAAACTTGAAAGTTTATACTGTCACCATGATAAGATTTCTTTGCGCGGGAATCGTAAATCTTTTATAAAGACTCCATTGTAAGGACCGCTATTTATGACACAGATTTATGCGCCCAACACACGAGATCTACTAAAGATTCTAGACGTCGAGAGTGACAACGAAGATACGAAGATACGAAAAAAAAATCAGAAACCATGAGAATGAGATTCACGAGAACTTCCAGATTCTCTCTAGGGGGTTTGCGTGAGTGTAGCTCGCGGAAGAGTCGTTCTGTAAGTTTGTTCACATGTGCATAGAGTTCTCGGGTCTTCTTCTGGCTTCTTATGGCGGTTAGGTTGGCATGAGACGTCTCGGCGCGACGTAAGACACCGTGGCATACCACACACAACGCGACACCTCGGCTAACCGAGTTGACCGAGGACTCTGGCAAGACCACACACGAAGGATCGCCCCTCTCCTCTTGTCTTTTTCCTTTCTCCTCGCCACTTGCCTCCGCGCGTCCTTCCTTGTTCCACAGAAAAATAAAAAGACGAGGTGAGCAGCGCGCTTGTGGAAGAAGGCGCGCGCGTTCGCGGAGAAGAAAACTGAGAAGAGTCACTTAACCATTATGCCATTAACCACGCTCGAAAAGGAGTCTTAAAAAAAAGAACACGCAGTCTCCCCGCCCGTAACGCCTTGTTACGAAGTCGAAAACTCGGAAGTTGCTCGTAATTGAAATAGTAATCGTTAGAATCATTACAAGGATTACGTAACAAATACTAATTTTGGCATGTGCAGAAGTTAGATAATAAGAGAGATCATCTTCATATTTCGAAGATATTAAAATAATTTAAACTGCGCTCGGCGCACATACTTCTCTAAACTTTCTTCGATCACGTGATCATCGATAAAAACAAATTGCGAGTCTGTCACACGATTTTGTTTCTTGACAATTGACTAAAGAATAAGTTAACTATTTATCTAGGATTTATGCGGGTTATTCCAAGACACGTTTCGACGAGGGAGCTTCCCGCATTGTTACTAATTGCTCGTCTTTCTAAACGCCGTCATGGTGGTCTACTGTCCTCGTATTTAGGATTACAACCACTATCTGAGTATAACAGCAAAATCTTTACCATCAACCACCTACGAACGACACTAAAGATATCGACTGAAAGGTCGTTTTACAAAAGAACTTCCTTGTCTATGACCACGGGAGGCAGTTTTTGCGGGCTGAGAAAAGAGGAAAGGTCGACCAGCCAACCAAAACATCTCATTGTTCCGTTTATGGCGTGTTTTTAGTATCCATCGATCTCTCTGTTTGCGAAGGCCAAAGTGGAATTCGCTTTTTTTTTTATTCACTGTATCCGCCGAGGCAGTATAACGAAGTTGCAGACAGTTCGCAAAAAATCGTCGCGTTGCGGGATACAACGGGACGCAATCGGAATTCCCTATAGAGCGTGTTTGGTCGAAATAGGGCAAATCCGGTACCTCTCATTAATGCGCCGCGATTCGGAACGTCAAAGAACGGAAAACATTATCCGGCTGTGACATTCGTTCCAATACACTAAGGATACATAATTGAGCCAGTTTAAATGCGATATCTGCCAGCAACTGAGCGGCACTCATTTGCGCATAATTGTCGTCAATTTCCCCGTTCATATGGTGATCGCGAATTGAGGAATAACAGATATTGATTTTAACTATATATTTGATCATTTTATCGAACGTCAATAAAAAAAAACAAAAACAAAAACCGCTAAATCACCGCGATAAAAAGAAACCGTTGAGAGTTCGTCTTAGGGCGACGTTCCGGTGATGCACCGGTTGCCCAGAAACCCGCGGATTCCCACGTGGGCCGAGCGTCGACGGATGCGGGCCGAAAATATGCAAATTTATATACGTATCCCAGTGCGCGATTTCTCATCCTGTCGAGCTGCTTGACTGCCCGGTTTACCCACTTGTGCCACGGAGCACCGAAGGATCTATGGGAGCCCGCGCCTCACGCTCCTTCCCCTTCTCTTTTTCCGGAGTCATTACCATACGTGACCATAAATGAAACCTGTCTCGCCTATCCCGTGCGACAATAGGACAATCGCCTCTCGCGCGAGACACAAAAGCGTCGTGCGTGTTCTTTGCCGTATACATATGCACCCTCTCGTAGATCCCAACAACTTTCTTTAAACTCCCTCTGCGCGTTGCCTCTGTTATCCTTCTTCGTTCCCGAACCCGCGCGAAAGTGTCCCGTCCAACGGTCCTGCGACAGGATACCGGTTTCAAGCAATGCGTGTATCCTGAAGCGGGACGTTTCGTCCTGTTTCCAAGCGCGTATCGGCCGCGGCATTGTCTAGTCGAGATTAGGCGAATTCGAAAAATGACTCTCAGGCGAGGCTGGAAGTCGTGTAACGGTCGCCGGTGGGTTCATAGGTGATCGTCTTTCTGGATTCCCTTTGAAACGAACCACGGTCAACGGCCGCGCGCGAGGCGGAGATTTCTAGGGACTGGACCCAACTAAGGAACCATCCACGAAGCACGTCGGATGATTCGTTACGACGGAGATCAGGAATTTTTTTTTTTTTTTAATGACAACGGCGCGCGTTGCCCTTCTTACGGAGAGATCGGACCATTTCGAATGTGTTAAAGAATTAATATGATGACGGTTAAGAACCAGTTTCAGAACTTTTACCGCGTAAAAATGTAAATCTTTTACGTAAATATGTAAAATGTTTTACTACTAATATATGTAAAAATGCAGAATATTGCACAGAAATAAGTGGCGCGATACTAGAAAATTTTTCAACCGTCGTTAATATTTTTATCAGGATAGTCTTCGAGCAAGTTTTACCGATAAAAACAGAGAAAATAATATTATTAAATATTATCATAATAATAATATCAAGAGGCATCTAGTTTCTTACATGATGAATGCTTTTTCATAATTTTTGTCTCAGTAAGATCTTTCTCTGCACGGGGAATGGTTATACGTATGGACTCCCACACTCTGAATAAAATGCACGGGATTTTACGCAATTTCATTGAACCCGCCGTGAATCACATTGTTGTCTGGATGCGACTGGCTCTAAGGTAGGATTCGATCAACCTGGGTTAGAGACGTTTTTCTCATACCTGAGCTGAGATAATCCCATCCCTGGAACCGTCTGTGCTTTATCCCAGGGGATCTGATACACCACGGGCCCCCTTCCGTCCGTCTATCTCTCCCGCAGATTCGAAACTTGTGCTATAGGGGTCCCGCTTGAAGGTACCCCATTCTCACTTCGCCTTTTCCTTTTTATACGCTATTTCCACCCCTCGTGTGTGTTACGCTATGGCAAATCTCGTGGCACAGCGCGACAACGTTTGTCACCCCCTATTTTTGTCGCCCGAGACGGAGGGAACAGCGCTTCTCTTTAGATTGGAAAAATAAATCATCTCCAACGTCGATTTTTCCGAGGATTTGCGATTGAAAAGACGTGTCAGAGCAATGAACGTTTGCTTGACGTATACAAGAAACAGTTATTAAAATAAATTCTAAGCGCAAATATCAATACTCGTATTGACTGCTGAAGTTAGCAAAAATTGTTTCGAAAATATCGCAAAATACTTTGTGACACGACGTTTAAATAGTGTTTGAGAGTAGTATGTAGAAATCTGCACGTCTTTGGTCGGTATTTACGTATGTTTTCTTTTGCAAATTATTAAGACTGTTCGTCCTTCGCAGCCTTTCTCACGTACACATGTGAGTTTAGGAAACTGGTTTGAAAGGTCTTCCTGCTGTCGTTTCGTGGAATCTCGAGAAGATCGATAGCTCTCCTCGAAAATCTGATCGCGACAAATCGTGAATCTTTTTTGTTGCGACGCAAGAAAAAAAATACAAATCAGTTTCTTTTATAGTTAGCGTAAGACGACAGCTCCGTAAGTTTCACTCGATCAGACGAATTCCGATACAACTTCTTCATATAAAAGACATTTTGATAAATTTAAAATTTGAGTCTTATAAGAGAAGTTATCGTATTTATTTTAATTTTCTGTTGCACAATTATATGTAAATATCATTTAATTTATATAGTAAGATATGAAATATGAAATATGACCAACTAAGAAAGAAACTAAAAGAGAACGCTACAAAAAAGCTTATTTTACCGAGGCTAAAATAGTCATTTACAAAGAAACTTTTTAATATTTATTTTCTGTATACATTGTAAAAAAAATGTAAAAATCTATTTTCTCTTGTTGTTTTTAAACAATGAAAAATAATAACATGAGTCAAGGTTTCCTGTGTACTATTTCTAAATAAAATTTATGAAGAAGTTATATTGGTTCTGATTGAAGAAAATAAAGAGAACTCACCAACGGCGTATCAGCCGGTTTCTCGGATCTTCCTTCTGATCATGGAAATCCAAAATAGAAATAAAAACTTTTGGGACACAGTGGCCCGACCTTATAGAGAAAACAAAAAGATTCTTAGTCCACTTGCCGCAAAATAGTATATTGTCCGGTGTGTGTAAACGATTCGTGCACTTCAAACCGATGTCAAACTACGGAAAGATCAGAGAGAACGTCTTCTCCACGTGGTCGCGTCGCGACTTCTCGGATACAGTAACGAGATATTTACGCCACGTGATGCTAAATCTCTCCGTGGATGCTTCGCGGTTGCGCTTTCCTCGAAGACACGTGCGAGCACTGGGAGGTAGGAGAAAATAATGAAGAGGAAGAAGAGAAGGAGAAAGAGACGTGAGTCACGGTACAAAAGTTGAAGTCTAGAATCGAATCCCGCCGGTTTCCAAGGATGCTCGGTTCGAACTGAGAGCATGAAGAAGTCCCTTGCAAGTCCCCGGCTCGGGTGTGGGTTTTCGGTTCGTTTTTCCCTTTTTTTTCCTCTCCATTACTCTCGCTCTCACGATCGGTCCTCTCACTCTTCCTCTCATCTCTTTCTTTCTCACTGTATAGGTTTGGTCTCTTGGTCTCCGTTCACTTGCTCATTCTCTCGCGCTCTTTCTTTCCAATCGGACATCTCTTTCTTTTGCTCGTCAGGGCCGACGGCGCGGCGTTTGTGGGCCCCCCGGGCCCCTGAAAGGCGACCGTCGTGCCTATAGAGGAGAAGGGGAACTAGCTAACTTAACCCGGTCGTAACATCCCCCACCATGGTTACCTTCAACCCCTACCTCTGCGATTTACACAGAGATCCCAACGAAGGAGCGGAGGTGTTCGGCGGCCCGCCGGTGGTAGATATGTGACACACCACGTGCGTTGTGTAAAGATAGCTTAGAGTCAGATGCTTAGAGCCAGATAACTCAAAAAGTGAGTAGTCTTCGTCACTGTAAATATATCCGGTAAAGAATGCGAGATTGTTTTCTCCTATAGAAGAAAATAAACGGTGAGAATGAGATCATTTTACTACGTATTTTCCGAACTGTAGAAATTTAGAACAAAAATAACAATTTCCAGTTGATCATCAGAAATATGATCAGAAAAGCACATTAAAGTATATTGCAAAATATATTTATTTCTTTGTTCACTTATATGTTATGTCTTTCAAAAAGTTTTTTTGCGACACGCTTGCGTGTACATACTCAACCTACGGGACGGATAGATGATAGTCACGGAAGGAATAAGAAGACTCCCACACGCACAAACGTCCACATACGCATCACTCTCAAAAGGACATCAGCTTCCCGCACTTGAGCCCTCGTCCCCTGTACGTAATACACAAACACACACACACACACACACACGTGCGCATATCGCGCAAGCGAAGAGAAGAATCATCCTAATATACTTCGAGAAAAGAAAGAGAAAAAGAGAGAGAAACGTAGGCAGACCTGCCCCCTGCTTCGAATGCGTTTCACTCGCGGTGCGTGTAATGCGCCCGCTGCTGGGCGCGTGCATTCACGATGCGTTTGCCATGAGATCCGTGTGCGAAGATTTAAGGTAGCCCGAAAGATTTGCTGCGCGAGTTAAAATTAAATCGCGCTACGCGAGAAATTGCGCCTGGGCCCTTTGTGCAACATTGCATGAAAGAAAAAGACAAAAAGAAGGAGAGAGAGAGAGAGAGAGAGATGTATTATACATTGTACGAAAACTCTCTATATGAGAATTTACTGACTTAAATTACGCTAAATTACGCTTTTTTAATAAAAGTATACTTTTTTTCAAAATCAAAACTGTCATCACAGTCATTTCATCATGTATAATAGGAATAAAACTGTTTATATAAATGATCAAAGTTGAGAGATTAAATATGTCTTTGTTTTAAATAAGACTTTCACAAGATCGATTTCTATGTATTACGAAAGAAATGTATTTGCAAAAATATCAAAGGACCCACCGCAGTAAATCGGTTAATTACGCGTGCGGTGGCATGCTGCGATTGGCCAATGAGCGGTTACAACCACGGTGGTCCCAATTAGGTCACCCGGGATGCCGAAAAAGGGCTCATGTTACCGTCTTTTGGGACTGTGATGAACCAGCTGACAATCGGTGACAATCTCGGCCGGGCAAACAGATTTTTCACTATAGCCGCGTACGAATAAATTACGGGGTTCGATTTTTGCTGCTTTTTTTCACGGAGAACATGTCTTTAAACTTGTCTGTAAAAGATAAGCAACTATCGCTATTGTGTAATCACGCTTGATCCTGCTATCAAAGAATCTTAAATGCTTTATCACAAAACGCTATTTGAAGATAATAAAAAAGATGTATCTTTTTGTAATCTCGCAAACTTTGATCGTTATTTTAGATACGACAGACTTTGAGCTTTTATTCATCTCTCGAGTTGTTTTTAATTTAAGTTACCAACGTTTTGCGTCAGTTCAAGCTAGGCCATATGTTTAAAGCCGACGAACTTACACATGAAAAATAAATTAGAAGAAAGGAGAGAAGGCGTGAAAATTTATTTACTTCTTTTGAAATGTGTTTGAACAGTTCATTATGATGAAAAACTTAGTAACTTCAAAATACAACGACAATGAGTAACTGTCTGAAGAAGTTTCTTCCTAGGAACTTCAACGGAGCAAACCGTATTCTGACGTAGGACAAAACGAGCTACGGAGGCTGCGTTCTCTGCTGGGGGCGGCTCGATGTTATCCCTTCTTCTTCTTTCCTCACGTCTCTCTCTTTTCTCTCTCTCTCTCTCTCTCTCTCTCTCTCTTTCTCTGTCCTATCTCTTCATTAATCTTCTTTTTGCCCGCTTCATCTTCTTTCTCTTTTTCTTTCCTTCTCGATTCTTTCTTCTTATATACAGTCCCTCATCTTCTCATCCTCCATTTCGTTCTTCCTTCCACCTCTCCCCGTCATCCATCCGAGCTAGGACTCATCGTGCCTCCAGGAAACGGCTGTCCCATGTACATGCACACGTGTGCGTCTCGGCGCACGCGTATGCGTACGCCTTTTTTAATGCATACGGTGGTGAGCAAGAAGGGGCAACAGGTGGATGCGTGCATACGTGTCTCGAATGTAATACTGGTGTGCGTTAGAGGTATAATGCACATGTACGGACGTACGTGCCGTCCATCCACGTTTTTTTCATGGAGGAGAAAAAAGACCGGCCGTTTTATCTTAATTATTGTTACTCACGTGGGTCCTTTAATCTGCGTGTCGTTAATTCGTCGCTAATGTACGATCTCGTGCGTGACGTGCAAAATGCATCGAGACGTACGAGTCGATCGACACAAACAGAAAGAAAACGGGATTCTCGTCTCTCCTCGTCTCTCTCACTCTCTCTCTCTCTTTTCTTCTCTCTTCTTCTCATTGCCATCATGTTTTTTTTTCGTGAACTTTTCCTGCGATCTACTTCGCTGCTTACGTGCGTAAACGTGTGTGAGGAAATGTGAGGGATGTGAATACACATCCAGCGCGATCGCGCGCGCACAGTGAGGCAGGCACACTTATCCTTTTCCGAGATTCTATTCAAGGAGGCTGTGATCCTGAATAGAGGATCCCAAGGGCGCCTACGTAATCCCGCTCGCCATTGTGAGGACGCCAACCAGTTTTCTTCCCGCGTACGCCGGTCTTTTTCTCGCTTCTTTCCACCGAAGCTCGGTACAAAACGCAAAGAGGACGCGGACCCACGTGCAGCGTACGCACGTCACCGAGCGCATGTGCACTCGTATACGACCATTGTCGTTCGTACGCGAATAGAACTTACACCTCCCTTGCTTCCTCTTCGTTCTCATCCCGATTTCCGATTTGTCGACCTCCGCGTCTCATCCGCGGGGGATGCACGAGATTGAATAGAACCGCAGTTTTCCGAGAACGAATTCAACACAAAAAGAAGCCCTTTCACTTTTCTCGTGAATGAGAATTCACAGGGAGGAAATAATTTTTGCTCTCTACAGATTCTTCACGAACCAAATTTGAAACTTGAAAAAAGGCAATCGCTTGACTCCCCAATTTGCTTGTGTTCTTTAAGACAAAAAAGCTGATAATCCGGTGCCGAGATTCCGGTGTCATCAGGTCATTGTGATTTAACCGCTCTAATTCTTCTGATTTATGTCTGATAAAGGTCGCAAAACACATTTTCAGTCATTTTTATCTCGCGACGTTTAGACGTTTACAGAAATATTAGTTGTTAAAAGCGCGTTTTGTTATCTATATTCCACTAAAAGATCGGATCTTGTTGAATAAAGTAAATTTATTTTCAAGCAAGAGATAGTTTTTTAAACGACACACCGCATTCTACGAGAAATTTAATCCGCTCATTAAAAAGATTACGCTATCTATTGCGACATTTCATGATTACTTTGGAACAGATAGCCTTTATAAAACCATCATTATTTTAAGATGGTGTAAACAACCCCGTCGGTTTTACTGTGATCCGAGAGAGGGTAATTGAACGTCAAAACAATACCGGGCAATACCTGCCTACACTTTGAAATACGGCTTGCCCGGTGTCGGCAATTATCAAAGGGTATCCCGAAGAGGGCCCCCGGACCCTTTACAAGTCACGCTGAAGACGGGAGCCATCGTAGATCGTATCACACGCACTCCCTTCTACTTTATCTCTCTCTTTTCTCTCCTTTCCCCCGTGTTTATCTCTCGGGAGCTCTTCTCTTCCCTGTCTTCTCCACCTTCATCATTTCTCTGTCTACGATCGTTGCATCTTCGTTTCATCTTCGATAGACCGGATTATTTCATTTCTACGAACGCTACATAAAAGCGATCGAACATTCTACTTGAAGAAGTTATTCTGCTATCTACTTTGGTGATTGACTCATTCGTACTTATCGGCTGATAAGACGGCTTGCGATCAGTGAATTTTATAAGGAAAAATTGGGCAGGAAAAATTCTAGCACAAAGTATGACAATTCAAAAAACACTCAAATACCCATACGGACATGCAATTCGATTGAAGTTTAAACACTGAGTTCAATGTTTATTATCGCGTCATTGTATTGACGTAGTTGCGTCTCCAGATCCCCTGGAGATTTAATTACATAATCTTTATGATTACATAACCAGATGAAACTTCCTCGCACGAGTTGAACTTTTCATCACAGCTTGGAAATTTTTTCGTTCGGTAAACTCGTCACAACTTTTCTTTTCACATATAATCTTTGAAGCCGTCAATAGATTTATACGCAGTTTGTTCTCATGACATTTAACATTTTTTAACTAACTTGTTATACGAAAGACAATCTTTGTCGTCTATAGAAGATGTTTAGTTTGTCACACAGATTGTTTTTGTTTTATTATTAAATGTTATTTTTCACAATACGGATTACGATACAAAGTGCAACGTCAGATGTTATTGATCGGCCTGCCGATACGAAATAAAGGAGCAGACTCTCTCGATTCCTCGACGGACATATATCGTTTATTTTGCCGTCTACAAAAAAATACATCGCGAGTGACTCAGTAATTATCCGCCGCTGATTGGATTGCCAAGGGACACTCTTGCAATTTTTGCCACCGGCAAATTTCTGTCATTAACAGCGTACAAATTGCTCATTGCAGATAAGCCCGTCTTATTATAAGTCTTTTAGATCGTTAACAACTTACGTGACGCCTGATCTCATAGAAACTTCTACGTCAAAGAATAAAGCAAGAGCAACACTATTTTTAATTTGACAAGTTAATTGTTATTGGTAATTTCAATATAATATAAATAATTCGATTCCTCATTTAATATCGATTCGATACGTTTGGAGAAACGAAAATTTAGTTTTTGTGACCTTTCACCGCATCAGAATTGTCAAAGTTACCAAGGAATTCGGCAAATTTAACGGTTGAAAACGGGCGTGAGAGACAAGTGCGTGCACTATATGCGCCTGGGAAGATGCGGGGGAGGGTGTTTCTCGCGAGGCGTTTTTTCTTGTCATGTGCAAGGTGTCTGCATCGATAGTGGTTGTTAGTGGTGGTGGCGACGACCGTTTCTTCGCGGCCATCGAATTAATAGACCATCTGCTCTCTTCCCTGCTTTCTTTAAGGAAGTCAATGTTTAGGAAGTCCATGGGAAGCGGCGACAACGGAAAGCCCCATCAAGCGAAGGACCAGGAGAGGACATGGGAACGGACCGTCGAAGGAAGTCGAAGACGGCCCTACATAACGTATCGTTCCCCTTCTTCACCTTCGGCCGCAAAGTGGACGTGGGGGCGTGAACTTGCCCTTCGACGACGAACTGGGACAACTGCGATTAAATTGCACACAGCACTCAGTCACAAGGACTTAACAATGTAACAATAATATTTACGAATATTAGCTTGCCGACTAAAATATTTAAGACAGTGCGTCAATCTAATCGCACGATGGGACATAAAGAAAAGACACAAACTCATATTTTATCATTTTAATGACAGTATTTCACATTCAGTAAAAATATAAATGTTTGAAGTTTTTCTTTCTGTATGACTTGTTGCTCTTTATTTTACAAACTTTGATCTTGTCTGTAAATCTCGATAAGAAGCGACGATCTCCGTCGTAATAAAGGCAAATACGTTCGTTTTTGTGTGCTCGCAACCGCGACGAGAAATATACGAACCGAGCGAGCTTGTTTGTGTTTGTCTGGACCTCGCGCTGCATGGGCTTCTTTATCTTCTTCTTACCCTCCACAAAGTACTCGATACGAGAAAGAATGTAGTCGATCGGGTGTATAAGCACGCAATGATCGAACGGAGATACTTCGCATCGCTGGCGCGAAACTAACCATAAATTTGCGCGACGGCTATCATCATCGCGAGAGAGCTTTTTTTTTTTTTTTGGTCAAACAATGAACAAGGTTGTTCGCGAATAAATCAATCAGTCTCGTCGTGTGGTGCGCGGTAAAAAAATCCCTCCTGATTTATTCAGGTTTGCAGAATGTTTGTGAAACATGCGACGTATCTCCCAATCTATTTTTAAATCCAAGACTGATTCCGAAAAGAGCGTTGATACGCTGTCTTGATTTGTAGTCTCTTGTAGTCGTAGAAATATCTCAAGAGAAACAAATATTTCAAGCGTCAATTTCTTTTTTGAGTTTCATTAAATGTGCAATTGTCTGTGAGATATAAAATTCAAACTATTGCAATCGGATTTATCGTCTCAAACAATAATCTCGATAAGATATCGATGAGGCGCGATCAATCAAAAATAGAATAGAGGTGAACATTAGCTCGCCTGGGCTAAAATTCTAAGATTAGGCATCTTGAAATTCGAGCGCGGACGGAGGAATTCATCGCGGCGAACGGAAGATATCATTCTTTTTTTTTTTTTTTTTTTTGGACTATCAGTCGCGCAGCGACACCAGCGAGACCATGTTGCCGGCAGAACAAGATTAATAAATCCAAGGGGCTGCCGCTCGCCTGGTAACAATAACGAAACACCTTTTATGCACGCGTGGATTCCACCTTTTCCTCCTCCACGACCGCCACCATAACCACCATCTTCGCCTGTCTCACTCCATCCACGTGAGCTTCTTCACATTCACCTGCTGCTATTCGAAGATCAGCTGCCCTAACCGCCACCTTGGCAGCACCTTGCCCACCTCACTGTCCTCCTTCACCTCTACGCTACAGACTCTTCCTTCGAATCTTCTTATCCTTCTTCTGCCTCTTCTTTCCTTTCTTCTCCTCTTCTTCGTTCTTCATCGACGCCGTCTTTTTCCTCATTCTCCCGTTTCTCTTCTCTCGTTCTATTCCCTAACTTCGCGGCCTTTATCCCGCTAACACCTCGGTTTCTTCTCCTTCGTTGCTGTCTCCTCGGGGCAACCGCATGCCCGCGCGCCTCGCACACACGCTTGGGATTTTTTCCAAAAAATCCAGCTGTACCGATCTTTTATGGGGGTCCGGCCGCTCGCTGCTCCCGGAGCGCCGTGTGCGCACCGCTGCAGCTTGTGCGCTTGTGACATGCGTATTCCATTTCCGAGACGAGGCAGTGGTCACCAGAGGCTGGCCTTGTACGCTAATTAATCTTTTTAGAGTGTGAGTGTATTATATATCCTAGAGACTTTAGCATTCTCAGCAAAAGTCAACCGCTCGGCAATTGATTGCAATATTTTCCCACTGACGTTTGTCTTCCACTCGTTTTAGCTTTGTATTTGTTTTATGCTTCAACTTTTTAGCACTTAAGTAGACAGTCAGTTAGCGAGAGAAAGTAAGTGTCAATTCGCGAGTATTTTAACGCCTCGCGTCTGTGCGCGCGACCCTCACGATCGTCTCTCTTTCTCTCTCTCTCTCTCTCTCTCTCTCTCTCTGACTTCTCATTTTTTATTCATTTTTTTTTCACGAACATCGGGCACACGGTACCTACAAATTGCGTTATGCAACGGTAATGTCAACGTGTGACAGCGCGACGCTGTAAAATATTTTGGCAGAATTTATTCGCGTTATGCAGCAGGTGTGTGTACATGTGTGTGAGGCGTGCCACGATCGGGCACCGAAGACTTACGAGGGAATTACTCATCTGCGGCGCCACGAGCGATCGGCGTGCGTACTCGCGCGAATATGTGCGTGTTTCGCGTAATTTAGATAATACGCCCGGGGTGTGTGTGTGTGTGTGTGTGTGTGAGGGAATACGTGTTACTTTCTTCGTGCCGCGAGTTACTTTGTAACACGCGCACCCATCGGCGATAAGAGGAATCGCGCATGAAACACCTCGCGCGCATAACCGCGGTTAATTTCGAATAAAATGTGGCTTTTCAGCATTATTCGACGAAGGTTCGTGAATAACATTGCAGTTTTCTGTTGAATGAGAATTGATTTGACTGTTACTAAATACGTAACAGCACAGGAGATATGTCGCACACAATGCGATCTATTGTCTAACGAATAATTATCTCTTCGTTTTTTTTGTTTATTCTATTTTTGTCGTATCATTTGATAAATGTATCTACGTCAGCATAATTGATGTGATGCAATAAAAAACCAATACAAAAAGAAGAAAGAGTCGTAACAAAACAGTAAAAGAAATACATTATTATTGACACGCGATAATTCAACGCAACAAATTTCAGTGCGCACACATTTTTGTTGCAAATTAATTCAGAATGTTTAATGTAGTTTTTTTTTTTTTTTTTATTATAAGTGATTGTTTTTGTATTCTTTGCATTGTTAAAGCTACCTTACGTTCGTGGAACGAACGCAAGAAATTCAGATCGGCATTCTTGGTCGCTTCGACGGACACGCCAGTCAAGCAGAACGGATTCCGACGTGGCGTCAGATCGCTTAATGAAATTCAAATAGGGAGCCCTGCGGAGCGTATCGGTTACGTTTCCACCCCCAGCGTCTTGCTTGACGTCTCGAAGAAAGGGTAGGCGCCCTATTTCTTTCCCACGCGTTAAAAGAGTGAGTATCACGCGAACGTCTTGCAAGGTATGCCTTGGAATTAACAAAACTCACATGTGAATGAGATTAAAAAAATTTAACACAATAGAATTAAACACGCTTTATATTTAATTAATATGCGATTTGCAGCAGTTACAACAGATTGTCTATGATATAATTTAACGTATGCACTTTTATACTATAAAATGAATTAACTGCGAAAAATATAAATTGCGAATAAAAATTAGAAAACGGAATATAAATTGACAATCGTTAATATTTTGAGATAGGGACACACATTTGGCACAGCCATTATCGATTCTTTCTTCCCAGCAAGTTCCGGACGGCATGTTGCGGCGAAAAAGCCTTCCTTCTGTTCCCCTCCGTGAAAAAAAAAAAGAGAAGTCCACCACTGTGGGAGATCGCGTACGCAGGGTGCAGGCCGGTCGTAAGGAGTCGTGAGAGGAAGCCTACGCGCGGCGAGCGAGAAGGACGAGGAGAATCACCTGCGGTGCACCTGCTGTGCAGGGGGCTCCTTCGAGTCCCGTATTAAAAGTGTATCAAGCTCTCTCTCTTCGTCTCTTCTTCTTCTTCTTCTCTTCTTCTTCTTCTTCTTCTTCTCGTCTCCCACGTACTCGTCTTCGTTGCTGCTCCGTGTCCTCCTCTGCTTCTATATACACTCCTCCACACGCCACGAAATACCTGATGGCCCTTCACACGATAATTGCCCTTCAACCGTCTTTCGCCTTTGGTGGAAACGATTCGACTCCGCGTGTGCGCACGATCGACCTGTTTTCTTGCAAATTGCGAGCCGTTAGCGATCGTTTTCGTCGATCCGAAAGATATTGTTGAAGTACAATCTATATAATCGCACATATACATACACACACACACACACACATGTAGTATTAATCAAGATTAACATCTTTTTTTTCACGCTGCAACACAAGTGTTGGTATCTTTATAGTTTATGCATATATTAAGAAAGATTCCTCAGTGAAGTTCCAAAGTATCACAGCAAAAAATATAAAGCACAAAGGGTTGCGGATTTTGATGGACACGTAGAACATGGGTAACGTGTGCTCTCTTCGATCCACCCTTTTCTTCGCCCGTTTCACGATACTTCAATGCCGCCGCTGCTGATGCGAGATGGCCATTGGCCCGTTTGAAAATTGCTCTCGCAATCGACGTTGCCCGTGAGCGCGTGCTGGATCAGTCTGTGGAGGAGGCTAATAGCGTATGATTGCCAAGCTTTTACCTGCTGAAAGAAACAATTTCGCCGCGTCGCCTTTTGAATGAGTTTGACGGTGTAACATTCTCGTTTGGTAACATCTTCCACAAAAGAACGCCGGTTCTGCCATCCGCCGGGATAGCATTTATGCAGAATGCGTCAATTGAAATGTGAGAGCCGAAAAAATTGTGTATCTTCTTTTTTTTTTTTAAAAAAAAAAAAACAGTTTTCTCGAGAATCTTCTTTGAAACATATTCTTGTGAACAAAATATACTTCTCGGTACTATCGAAATCTTAAACACTGTTTCTAAACGTTTTCTACAAGCTCACTTATCAATTTCTCTACGACTTTGTTCTCGCTAGTTTATTTCTTTTTTTATATGTTTTTTTTTTATTACTTCCTGTTGCTATTATTTCCCTAACGAGATCGCATCAATTCGCCTTTCCTTTCTTTCTAACGGTCTCGAAGACGTTTCCCGCGCGCTCGTTCGCGACGAATGGCGGGAGTAGCAACCGACGGCCAACAGGTGTATAGCAGGTGCACACCCCGAGCGCCTTGAAGAGCGCTGCTCGGAGAGCTAAAAAGTTTCACGTGTACCTGAAGGTCCCACGCGAGAAGCCGGCCGCGACTTTTAACCGTCGTTTTTGGCGGAGCGCCACCACCCTTCGGCGTTCCCACCCCACGTAGATTTTGCACGTATGAAACAACGACGTTACAAGGCCATCTTGCGTTTCGTCGACGCACGCTAGTCTTCAACAGAGAAAAAATTATATAGAAAATCCAATTAGAGTGATATCCAATTAGGATATTCTCGCTTATCTCAGAAGCAGATTACGAGGTCAGCAAGAAAAGCAACATAAGTGAAAAACAAAGAAGAAGACGATTAAAATAGGACGGAGAAGACGCGAGCGTAAAATAACACTAAAGGAAGCACCTGCGCGTCTCATTATCGATCATCTATCGATTGCTTCCTATATTCAGAGCTTGCCCTTCGGAATCACTATGCAGGTATGTTTTTGACCGTTAAAAATCCACCCTGTCGTGGAAGGAACCGTCAGGTGCTTCTTCCTGGACGGCAAGTGCAGGCGGCGGCGCACAAGTGCCTTTTCGATTTAATGACACGTTGTCTCCTACACGAGCCAGTCCACACACACATACACACGCGCGCGAGCTACCTTTTCCTTAAGATCCTGCCGAGTTTCCGTTGGCTATATACGTGGCATTTCTAATTTCTCTCGAGGGAGAAAAAAAGAAACCTCATTCGAGGAAGTCAAGTCGGTTGCGCAATTGATGAGCTCTCTCTATCTTCCGTACGGAGCTGCGCGCGAGAGATCTCGATATTTCGTCTCGATATTTTTTCATGCGTAAAAAAGCGTACGAACGATAAGCCGCAAAATGAGACATTGTCGTTCATGCACGCATGACTGCACGAAGAACGTGGTAGAGAACATTTTATTTCGAAAACGAAGCTGTTTGCACATTTTTACTTATCGAAATTCAATTGAGTTAATGATCGCACCTGTACGTTCCTTTCTCTCTGCCCGGAACATCGTCGACATTCATTCGGCAGCTGTAGCGCACATATATAGATGTACATGTATGTATATATATATATATATATGTATATATATATATATATATATATATAAAAGAGACCAAATGTACGTATCCCCCCGTGCGCTGGTGTGCCGATGTACATATGTGCGTGTACCTACAGGTGAAACGTATGATCGCACGAGGCTTCCGTTCCTCCCTTTCGTTCTTCTCCCGCGAGTTTCTTGCCTTTGTTGCGATTTTTCATCTCCTTTAATTCTTCAGCGACACGAGCGCTGTATCCGATAATTGCTCCAATTGCTTTATATGCACGTCCCGATAACATCGACGGGAGAACGAGCCACCTCGTG
Organism: Pseudomyrmex gracilis; assembly: GCF_002006095.1. Classification (NCBI taxonomy): domain Eukaryota; kingdom Metazoa; phylum Arthropoda; class Insecta; order Hymenoptera; family Formicidae; genus Pseudomyrmex; species Pseudomyrmex gracilis. The sequence goes on from NW_018020606.1 coordinate 722,099, forward strand.
TTGCGCAACTCCTGTCAGAATAATAATTCTCCGATGTTACAATGTGGTAATTCTTTTCGACCGTGTAGCGCTTAATGAATTTGGTCGCTGTGATTAGTCGATCATTCGCGGCGAATTATATGAAGAGACCCTTTAAATCGTCGCGGAACGCAGAGGTCTAACTTAACACTTTCAGCCATCTGCCTCATCTTGTCGGGCATATGCTACAGGGATAACGTCAAAAATAATCCAAAACAGGCGCACGAGAGAGAGAGAGAGAGAGAGAGAGAGAAAGAAAGAACGAGATAGTAGAGAAGAAGAACCGGGCTCTATAACTCCTCGACACTCGCTACCCGGCTGTCGGCAGGAGGAGAGTCACCTGTTGATTTCCTTCAAATCAAAATAATATCACGATGGCTGTGTGTATTCTCGATAGTTCTCGAATTTTCCCGAGGAAACATAAATATCACATGTGGCAGGTGAATAATATTACGAAATTTTTATTGCGGGCTTAACATTTTAATTCTTCGTCAGTATTGAATTAACAGAAAGATATACGTGTATATATAAGTAGACGGATTTCCTGTTTTTTTTTTTTTTTTTTTTTTTTTTTTATATAAACACCTTACGTCATTTCTTGTGTCGTATTACTGTCAATTAAGCTCTTTTGATAACGTTAATACTGTGCGCTATAAAAACCATTTCAGACGTTCTTCTCTTTACTTTTACAAACTTTAATAGCTTTTTATTTCTTTTTACTGATTCTGGGATAAGAATCACTTGTTTCACACAGGGCGTTCCCGTAATATAATTGTATTCATATTAATTCGTTCCCTGTTAAAAGCCGCACTGATTTCCGCAAGCGATTTCGCTTAATCGCTTCCAGATTCCATTGTGACTATTGGTGGAACCCCCCGATCTCTCGTGACTCTGTGACTGTGACCGCGGGGGTGCAGCGGACGGTATATAGCAAGAACGACAGGACGGTCTCTCAGGTTCTGATTTATGAACGAAATCTCGAGTAAACGCTCGTTTCCGCGCTCTGCCGGGCGTGAAATGACTTTGGGCGAGTTCTCACTGCAACAGGGGGGCATTCGCGACGCGACAGCCGAGCCGACTGTGCGTGCAGTTCCGGTTCTCGTGGACCGGAAGTGTCGACTCGTTTCGTCCGATATATAAGATTCATAATTTCATTTATAGCATAATTTCTAATACCGAGAAAATTACAAAAATATTAAAAAGTGCTAGATAGAGAAGGAATTCTTTTATTGTTTTTTGAAAATTAACAATTTTACTATTCTAATAGTTTCGAACTTACAAGTTCCGTTGTGGAAATTGAAGATTCATATCTTATAGCTGTATGCGATATTGAAAGGCAAAATTACAGTACACAAATGTACCGGCGATCAGCAGTATAATCGAACGACCGCCGAAAAAGGAAGCTAATGACGCGTCGACCGTTTTATTATCGGCGCATTTAAACGCGTTTTACGCCTGTGTCGAGCAAGATAATTCTTCGGCCGGCGTAACGAGAAATTACGTGCCGCTTTGCCAACGACTGTTCGGAGCCGGAAGCTCGTTCCCGTCAGAATCGACGACATTTTCTCCGGGATCGCTGCGTCATCGCGCCGTGAAACACGGCTGATGACTTCGAAAACGTCAAAATTTTACACGCCGATTTTTGTCTACTGTAAAAAAACAAAAATTAAATTAAATTCAAAATTATTAATTATGATTCCGGGAACACACAAGATCGACACTTGATGATTTCCTGACGTGTTCTCACTTCGCTAAGTCAGAATAATATCCATTCGAGATTAGTGTGCGATACTGTAGGCAGTGCTTATTTAAATTTTTGTATAGCGTCTGACAGTTGTTTCGCTGAACACAATTAGATTTAGAGAAAAACAACGTCACTTATTTCCACTATCTAATATTTTCTACCTTCCTTTTCCCTGATCGCTTGTTTTCAACGTCGCAGTTGTTCGTGCTTACGTAAAGATAGCAGCGAACCACTTACCAAGGCGAGGTCGAGGGTCGTCTTATAAATTAAGCTTTTATTGCAGTCGGCTTCATCGCCGTTGCAGACGAAAAGCTTTTTATTCGTTCGATACAAGTTCCCCCTTCTGCCTTTGATTTAACGAAAGCGGCGGTGGGAGAAGAAGAAAGCGAAACGACTAAAAGGCGTCAAAGAAGACCAAGGAGAATCTTCAGTGAGAAAGGGAGAGATATAAACGGAGGCGGAGAAAAAGATAGAATAAGAAGAAGAAAGAGAGAGAGAGAGAGAGGGAGGGAGAGACCGTCTCTTATCTGCTTCCCCATGATTTTTGCTAATTAACTTCGCCGCGGGCACCGCTTCATTTGTGTTGGACGAAGAAAAGAGATTAGCTGCTTGCTCCCGAAAGATACCGATGATGAACCGTTCGAGAGAGAGATAGACGGATTTCCATGCGACACTTAAATCGACATCAATCATTTTCAAATTAATCGTTATTTATCATACGATTTGCTGGATCACATTTATCTCGAAAACTATATTTTACAATGTTCAATTTTATTCTTCTTCAAAGAGAGTTTTATTAAAGTGCATGTAAGAGTATTTCCGATTCGCACGCTGTATCAATATTTTCATTTGCAAAACATGAAAAATCCGCACATCCTTGAACGTTTCAACGGGATTGTCGAGCGAAAGCTACATCCCTGTGATTTACGTACTCTCGGCGGGAGTATCGCATGCCGTGTTTATAATTCGAATTTATCGTTCTCGCTTCTGATATAAACAGTCAGGTCAGTTCTCCTCTTCTCGTCTTCATGCGCTAAAAGAAAAAAAGATCGTCTACAACACGCAGCGAACATACACAGAGATACAAGAAGCTGATACGTACAAGTGACGGTCGTATCGTCGACATATTTACAAATGTCTAACGAATAACGCGGCGTATACCGGCAATTAGTGGACATGGTCGCGATAGACGCATGGTGAAGAAAAAAAATGCGATAAATATGTGACACGCGATATGACAATGATAGCGTGGCTCTTACGCAGCGAGATGAGTAGGTACGCGAGTACCAACATAATAACAGAAGTATTTCAAGCGTTCACACGTTTAATCCACGTTTCATCGAGATGCGCAGATTTCTCATACAATTAGTCGAGCACGTCACGCGCTCTGCGAAAAACAAACTCATTACGGAAGGAAAAACGTCATTAAAAAATCATCATCGAAATTATTTAAAGTGGCATCTTTTACTCGTGCAAAAAGAATTACGTCAATTGCGAACTGTGTGACACAAGTACTTGAATTGTCAGAGTTTATTGTTATGATTACGCTGAACACTTCGATTTTTCTTTGCTTGCGTCTTGCGGATAACACGCGCGAGTAATTAGCAAAGAAAACATTTTGATTTAAATTGTCTAAGTTTTTATAGCAAAAATAAATTCGATTTAAAAATAAAAATCACGTTGCTCCTTCTTCCGTGACTCGCCGGCCATATCTTTTGATTACAGAGACTATGCCGCGTCAGGTGTGTGTTAAGTCTGCGCGGTCTCTGCAGTCACATTGTAGATTTAATGATCGGTATAATTGACGTCACGATGTGCACGCACGGGTGTCTAAGTTGTTGGAACGACGAACGCGTTAAAGAGAAAAGAAGAGGGGAGTTTTATCTGAACGGCGGAAAAGTGGCGAGAGGAAACGCCGATTTTTCACCGAAGGGAAATTCTCTCGCTCGCGGTTCAAAGGTCTGCTGCTGATAATGCCACTCGCTTGACTGATATCTATTATCTCTAGTTGAGAGATAACAGCGCGTCTCGCTTATATTTACGTTCAAAATAGGCGCGTGTCTCGGCGCTCGCATGGATACACTTTTGTGCGCTATCGCATTTTTCTTTCGCGCAAAAAGACAAGAACAAGACTCTCGACGTCTAGACTAATGTAGTTTCTTTGATATATGTATGTCATGGGGATGAGCGTCGTTTTATCAGTTTTATTTATTTAATTGTTAAATACGTGTATATATTCTGTTAAAAGCAAAATTTTGACATTTTTGAAATCAGTTTTATCTATCGCGTTCTCTTTATATATAAATCCTGATTTGATCGTAGAATTTTTTTTCTGAAATCAGAGATTCGCGAATTCAGCAATTCATAAACTATAACACATAAAATTACTATACATTTTTAATTTTAACTTTAATTTTACAGTGCAAAAAGAAACACGGTTCTTTACCGATTAGTGTAATTTCGATGATAACTTACTATTAACTGATAATATTTTTAGATGTATAGTTGTTGAGCTTTTACCACCTTATAGTAAATCAGGTATGCCAGAGCGCATGCTGCAAAAATACAGCGCTGCCGCGCTCTATTATGCCGACAAAACGATATCACGGTGTGCTCTTCCAATAAATAAGAAATATTATATATATAATTTATTATAAACGTAAGGAAAATAATTATTTAAAAAAAAAAAAAAAGAAAATGTCTCCATTTTCAAAACCTATGCGAATAAAGCTCGATTTTGCCAAAATTAATTTTTTACCTCATAAACTGCGTTTGCTGCAAACAAAAGACATGGTTCTGTTTCGCGCTATGTTCACAGAGTGCGGTTCTAATCTGTTTACACATCCTGACCTGTTAGGTTTACATCCTGACTGATTAGGTTCACATTTTGATTGGTTAAGTTCACATTCTGATTAGTTAGATTCATATTCTGACCGGTTAGATTCACATTCTGACCAATCAGGATGTGAACCTAAGTTAGATGATAAGATATAGATTATGAGAAAGATATGTCAAAACAGATGACTAATAAGAATAAATATATGCAAAATCTGCTTAACAAATCAAAATTCAAATTGCCAGCATTCAACAAAATTAAAAAAAAATAAGATAAAAAAATTATAGAGATTGTAATCATGCAGAAAAAAGAAAATACATATAGTTTTTGAAATCTGAATAATTATAAAGCGACAAACAAGAAAGTATAACTAATGTCATTGTCTTTTCCTGAAGAAAAAGGAAAGTACATATTTGACCAGCAAAAGTTCTTTCATCAAGTAAATCATAACTTTATCTATAATAAAATAGACATTGATTGTGAACAAGCATAATCACAAAGATCAAGAGTAAGACGTTTTAATAAAGATGAGAACAAAAATGTTTATTTTCGTCGTATAAGTGTACATAAATGCGCAATAAACAAACGTAAACGTTTATAAAGCGGTACTTTTTTAGACTCTATGTGTGTTTCAGAGTCTAGATGTAGTTTTGCTAAAGTTAAAAATACCTCATCCATAGACGGCTGAGTAACAGAAAAGTCCGTTATCCACACGTATTTTTGTCTTAACTTTTCAAGCTTATCAAATACGTAACTATGAGCAATATCACTCTCCAACTCGTATTTGAGAACACCCTGACAAAATATCGGATACAAAAAAATTACATTTTTTATATGAATTAAAATTTGTACTTGTAATCTAAAATTGTGTTTGCGCATATTCAACATTTTTTATTGCACATTACTTCTTTTATTTAATAATCTTAATTTATTTAATATTAAAGATATATGATACATAAATTCTTCACTTACCAAATAACTATCTTTAATTTTAAACTTTATGTCTGGAAAAGTCTCGTTAATAATTGTTTTGAATTTTTCAAAATGTGCAATTTGAAATCCCGGTATTATTTTGATAATCAAGATAAAGTTGCGACCGTGTTTTGCCCTTAAATCTTCGCAACATCCAATTGCAGTAAACTGGCCGTTACTCAATATTCCGACGCGCAGACACATTGCTTCTGCTTCTGGAATACTAAAATTGCAAGAATTAAATTCGTATCTCAAGTATAAGTCTTTCTTACACCAACCTGTGTGTAGTAATCATTATAGATTGTCCCATGTTGCGCATTTGATGCAATACTTCGCAAAGAGCGTGTCTGGTCATTATGTCAATTCCGGTGGTAGGTTCATCCATAAATATCATCGGCAAATCGCCGATTAGGCTTTGCAGTATACAAAATTTTCTCTGAATTCCCCAGGAACAATGAGAAATTTTTAAATTTTCAAAGTCCAACATATCTGTGAAAGGTTCCGCGTTATTTATTCAAAATAAGAGAGAAAATAATTATCTGATGATTTTAAAAAACAATATTAACGACAAGATTTAAATTTTCACTGTTTCTAGTATTACCCAGCACATCCAACCACTTATCTACTTCTTCATTAATAGAATTATACGGAACGCCACGTAGTGCCGCATGAAGTTGCAACATTTGTCTTCCCGTCATAAAATCGCTCAATCCGTCGGTTTGTGGACAGTATCCTATCATACCTAGAAACTTAATAGTGTATTCAATATAAGAAGATTAAAAAATAAATATAAAATAAATGAAAAATGTACACATATATATGTTAAATTAAAAGATATGTAATAAGGAAAAATAGGTATAAAATAGTATAAAATAAGGAATAAACAAGTAAAAGTATATCTATAATACCGATTGTTCTAACTCACTATGTCTTGACTTTTGTTAAACTCATAATCGTATAACACCGCTCTGCCAGCGGTTATTTTTGTGTGACTCGTTAGCATATTATATATCGTCGATTTTCCTGCACCATTAAATCCCAACAGACCAAAACACTCTTGATTAAAGATCTAAGTAAAATGATCTATGTAATTAAAAGAAGACGCCTGCTACATTGTTAAAAGACAGAAAGATAAAATCAAGAGAACTCAATTGTCTTACATTAAAACTGACACCTTGAACTACAGCTTTTCCACTGTACTCTTTTCTTAAATTTTGAACAACAAGGGCAACTTGTTGTGGAAGCATTTTTGTTTTATCATAATCTGTTTATAAAAAAAAACGGGAAAAGTAAGGTAGTTCGAAAGATATAGATATTCTTTTATAAAAAGATATTTACAGTTAAAGTTCTTAAGATTTTAAATAAGTATGTGCAAAATATAAAGTAACTGAAATTAATACAAAAACTTTGCAAGAATATTTCAACAGGATTCTCTAACACTCTCTTTTATTTAAGAATATTTTATTTTTATATTAATTTTTTACGTTTTATGTTTTTTTCAACTTGCTTTCTTTCTTCCATTACTTCCGGCTCTACATTATTGTTATCTCTAATAGGAAACTTTGAGTTGTTGCACCACTGTCTACGATTTTTTGCTTCAAAAATATTCACTATTATAAGAAGAGCGATCGATTGAGATATCATTAAAAGTATGTCGTCTATGACCGAATGATAGTATTCAGAGCCGGATTGTTTGATTAACATTACGTTTATCTGCTTATAGTAATGTTTGTTTTTCCTGTTTTCTGAAATTTGAATTCACATCAATTAGAATTGATGTATAACTTGATCAATTACGATAAAAATAAACTGTATGTATGTAAATTTATTACGACAACAAGGATCTTCAATGTAAAACTCCGTGTCACACATATTGAAGTAGCTGCACTGTCTGTTATATAAACTTAGCATAATGTAATTGCTCAAAGCGCAAACTAAAACATACGGGGGAAATATATGTATTAGAGCCTCGACTATGTATCTTCCAGTGCCGCTAACTACGCGAAGCGTCAATGGAAATATTAGAGAGCTGTTCACCAATAGTACTGCAAAACATATTCTATATTAAACAAAATGTATTTCATAATAAATATAATCTTAAAAATATGACTATTTCTTATATTTATTAAGTTTTAAATTGCGTGTACATATTTTTTCCGACTATAAAAAATTGATTAACAGTATATTAAAAAATGAGTAAACTTGCAAAAACACTGACCAACAATAATGTTAATTAGTATCACAACTAGATACACGTTCTCTGATTTTCTTGTGAAAAGTTGTATGCAATAGCCTAACGGAATGGCATATCCTCCGTAACACAAAAATATCATCAGCACTTGAACTTAAGATACGAAAAAAGTTTTTTTTTTTAGAAAAATTGACAATACACAGGGATATATAAATTCGTCGTTAATCGTAAAATGAATCATGTTACCATTTTCTAAACTTGATGAATGCAATGTGTGTCTATAGACGATTAGAATCGCAACTCCCAAAACTATTATGCCGAGCGCATATAACAAGAAATCAATGATATACATCGTGAACCAGTAGATCCGCGTGGACATGCCAATCGCATTGGTCTGCAGCAGTTTTGAAAGCGTATTCCGTTCACGTATCCCCATGTCAATGGAAGGTAGAAGAAGAAACAAAGTTATCACTATGGCGGCGTTTTCCCAATTCCGCACACTGCGCGGATGGACCAGCAAATGTTGCCACTGTGTTGAGCGTATTGTGTTTTTAAATATTCTCTTATACATCTTATATATAAAAGATTTAAAAAAAAAAAGATTTTATTGTACATGAAATGTATATTTTCTAATTTAAATTAATTTACTCTGCTTTCGAAGCTAACGCAATATTTTTATTAATTAATTTAATTGAGAAAATTCTACCTGTTGTGGATTTACCAACGGTCGACTCGTTAGCTTGATCCAACAGTCCGAGCCACAGTGATAACGCAGCAACGCGTTGTGCAGCAGATTTAACGCAATCGGCCCACTGTGCACCGCGGTGGGCGAATGCATGAGTTGCACACGTCCGTCTGCGTATATGTCAACGGACATCACGTAACGATCCCTAAACTATCACGAAATGTGATATAAATAAAAGTGCAAAAAAAGTCAATGCGTTATCTCTGTAGAGTACCTCTATTGAGTGCAAATCAGGATGAGTCATAATATCGGTGGCTGTGATGTGCTTTGAAACGTGATAGTTTTGTCTTTCACTATACGCTTGACCAGTAGTATACAATGTAACAAGAAAGTCTTTTGCGGATTTGTCATCGACTGCGTAGTACAGTACATGGAGATTGTTGTCCATATATTTTGTGAGATTCATTACCGTCTCGCTATAAAGTCATCGAGTATAACTAATATATTTATTTTATTTATTTTAACTAAAGTTTCATCTTGATATTAGACAATAGTGAAGCTATCGCAAAATAATATAATGGACGCGCGCCATTAAAAACAACTAAAAGATCTTAATTAACTCTTTCGCGTCTAACGCCGTCATTTGCAAAAAATCATTTACAAAAATTAACGCCGATTGGATAACATATATTTGTCTGTTTTTCGGCAAAAAATGAAATAACTTACGTTCTATCAAAAAGCTCAAAACTGCTCAATTCACCAATCATCGTGGTCAAAGTAAGAGTAACGATCGCTAATATCATCTGAAACAATCTTCATTATTTAAATATCGATATGACGTCTCTATTCTCGCGTTTTATCTCGCAGGAAGAGAAGAAGTCTTACTGAAAACGTGTATATTTTCCAGGCCGAAATAATGTGCAGTAATTTTTTGCATAACATCGCGAGAATTTGCTGTCGCCATAAAACCTTGCCAGTCAAGCGTTTCCATTGTTTAGCTATAATGTTAATATACTTGATTATAAAATCTATGTTAATATACTTGCTCTATGTTAATATACTTGATTATAAAAAACGTATTATAAAGAAATATTTTACACAAGAAGAAAAGAGCGTTCGAAAAAGTTGCTTTTAAAATAAAACGATAGTTTTCTGGTTCCTGTTTAACATGTTTATTCATTTAACTGGTTCGGTTTGATCGAGACAAAAAACGAGAAAAAAAGTCTGCTATATTGGAATTTACCTCTTCGTAGCAAATGTCGTCGTCTCTCTTGGACAACAAGTTCGTACTTGTTGCTAGGTAATTTTACACATCGTTCTTTGAACTGGCTTTCCAAGCCTATTCTAAATTCAGAATAATTAGTATAATAAGACATTGAAGTATTTTTAAAAGATTGAGTCGTAAAACTTAACATCATTTTGAAAAAACGATTATTTTTCAGCAACATTGCGGTTTGAAAGTAAGATTAGTTTAAAGCATAATTATATAAGGTTTAATTATTCGCACCTGAGAAATTGACCCTCGATGCTTGCCGCACTTAACGCAACCGATACGATTCTCAGCTCTTCCTTATTGGATTCGAGATGTCGGAGCAATTTAGTAAATCGGCTGCTTCTTGGTACGTCGAATCTTATCACTAGACCCATCATACCACGCAGAGTGATTGGATCTGCAGAAAATTCTTGTATTTCCGCGCGAATTCTCTCCACATTACAATCTTCTTGCACCAACAGACTTAAGACATAACCGATTTCTGTCAAGTTTAGAAATTCAATTAACATAGAGAAAATTGTTTACCGCGTTTTAAGTGTGCTCTAAAAGATTTATTTAATTTTTTTATAATCTATCTTTCTCATTTCTATAAACTTTGAATTTCACCGTATCGACGATTCAAATACATCTTCGACCCGTAACATTCGATCTTTCCGTTCGCAATAATCATAATTCTGTCGGCAAGCAAATCAGCAGCTTCCATAGAATTTGTTACCATTATTATTGTCTTTTCTCTTTTTACATCCTACGAATTAGTAGTCAGTTGTCCGTTATTTAAAGAAAAAATAAAGGATCAAGTATTGCATGTTTAATAGTGTCTATTAAAAAAAAAAAAAAACAACTATTTACCGAAAGTAAATCCCATACTTGTCTTTTGTGCTCAGGATCAAGTCCGTGCATAGGTTCATCAAGAATTAGAATCTACACATTCACAGAGGCCAGATAATTTAAATGAAGATTATTTATTCAGAGTTGCCTATTGTAATTTTTAACTTATCAAAAATATACAAAAAATTCTAAATAAGTCATTCCGTCGTACATATTATTACGATTTACTTTGCTTCAAATACTGTACTTTGGTGTTGCCAATAAGTGCCATTGCTAAACAAATTCTTCTTTGTGTACTGAACGAGCAATATTTCACCTTTGTATTTTTTACAGATTCCAAGTCAAGTTTTTTCAACAAGTTTATCGCTTCTCTATAAGCGTCCAGATATTTCATTCTTTTCATCTAAAAAGTGATATTTAAGAACTTTTACAAAACACCGCCGACTAATTACAAATGTAAATTAGTAAGTCTAGACATAATATTGTATAATTAAGAATACATATTTTAAACAGACACGATAAATGTTGCTTTTACTACACTATTATACATGCGTATATGTAGTTACGGCCAATAGATACATATTGTGTAATGTGTTTTATATAAAGAATGTATTATATATTGTTTACTACAATTGAATTAAATTACGTCGGCGGTAACACAAGTTTAAGTTAGAAATTAAAATTTATATTCTTGAGAAAAAAAAATGCGTAAAATAACTTATATACTAAAATCAATGATATATTGTATTTTCAATGATATTTTTGCAATATGTGCTTGTAACAAAAATAATCTACATGAACAATTTTTTGCGCAATCGAATAATCTAAATAAAGATTTTACCATTCCAAACATATAGATATGCTGCAATGTTGTTAAATAGTTCACCAATATATTTGACTGCGGACAATAACCAACTATGTGATTTTCACTGTGATTCTTTCTTTCCAAGTAAACGTGGCCATAGGTAGCTTTGTATATACCTATTAGATATATTATTTACATATTATAAAAAGAGACTGCATGTGTGAAAATGATGACAAAAAGTATATTTAAAAAATCATAGATTACCTATAATAAGTTTCAACAAGCAACTTTTGCCCGCGCCGTTATGACCAAGAATAACGGTAAATTCTTTATCGTAAAAGTTAATTGTTATATTATTTATAGCTGTGACACAATCATCAAGATATCTTCTACCAAATTTCTTGGTAACACATCTTACCCGAATACACGGCTACGTGAGAATACATAATAATCAGTTATATAATTAATTTACTTATCATTTATTTATTATTTGTATTTCTTTAAGATGTTATAATACGCTGTAGTGTTATAACATGTTAATATTAATGTATTAATATCTTATAAATATTGCTGTATTTTTTATAGGATGTTAATTACAGTCAAATTACGCTTATATTACAATAGTAATTGCTTACAATATAATAATCTTTATGTTTTTACGCATTAGTAAACAATCAATGCAATAGTATGCAATTTTTTTGCAACTTTATTTTTAGATTTCAATATGTTACTATTATTGTCACATCTTATTAACATCTAGTTTGTATGCAACATCTAGTTTATGTAACTTTTAAAATGCAAATGTGAATTTACGAGATAGCTCTGAAGGTTAATCTTTGAATGGTAACCTTCAAAACAATTTACATAAAGTCAACTAAAAATATTCATTTTGCTTTGTAAAAGCATGAGTTATTTTAATACAGACAATTATTTATTATCTGAGACATAATTAATATATACATAAGTTTATATGATTACAATTTCCAATGAGACAAAATTAAAAGTTGAGATACAAAGAAGTATTTTTGAAAAATGTTTATGTTTTGTATGAATTTAAAAAATACTGTCTGTAAACGCATATAAAATATATAGAATACATTTGTAATATACCATTTCGAAAACTCTTATTTCGGGACAACAAAACCTGGATTACAAAATAAAATTGAAACACAGGCTTGAAACCGGTTTTTTATTTTTAGCTGCCGAATTATGATATTATCTTGCTTGTACATGTTTTATACTGATTATAAAACTCTAAATGAAGTGTATTATATATAAATGCGTTTTGGCTTAGAACGTATATAATTGCATAAAAATTCAAACAAATATTAACACAATGAGTAATAAAAAGACACATAAATTATATGGGAAATTACAAATTATTTATGTGTATACCTTTATGTATGATGGTGTACTCTCCACTGCTGACCAATTGGTTGATCCTTGGATCATTAATTCCTCATCAGTGTGAGTAGGCTTCTAAATAATTAATGACAGATGTAAACACACACACGCATTCTCTTACACACTCATTTTCTAGTATCTCACATTCTATAAACAATATATTTAATTTTTATATTCTATAGATAATATATTTAAGAAAATTGTATATTTGTTAGAAACGTTTGTTGACAAAATAGAATTACACACACACTCATGTACATCTATCTATATTTACCTTACATAAATAATACCAAGGCTTTGCACTGCCGAATTTACCCGGATTAATATTATCCAAGTATATTGCTAACAAAAACCAGAAGATAATATGCAAACTCCATACGAACAGAATCATGCCAATGGAAATTTGGTCTCTAGCGTGAATAATATCGTGAACATCCCGTAGTGTTATCACATCGGAGAGCCATCGCGGCCACAAACATGAATCAGAGCTACTGTAAGTTTGCGGTTTCACCTTCCGTAATATATTTCTCAAATCTTCCTGTTCGTAATCACCTATAACAGAATATAAATTTTTACTCTAAATATGTCTATACATATTATTGCGTATGTGTGTAAATGTGTGTCAGTTCTAGAATGCTGTAAGTGATACATATTTATATGGATAAAATAACATACACAGGATTTTATGGCTTACTAAAATCCGTACGAGTCGTGAAGGCTACCAGCCCGTACAACAAGCCACCGTGTGGCAGAATCAGCAAACCAATTTTTGACAGAATGGATTCTGTAATTAGAAAGTGATCGAGAACGACGGTAAGATGTGTCAGAGCAAGCCAAAACAGAATCGATGTGAGCAATGCCTTTGTAGCTATAACACAATAATATTTGTAAAAAATATTTTTAAAATACATAAAACATGCGAGTTACACGCTTAAGATAAAATTACCATTTTTAGAATATATATTTCGTAAAAAGTTATTTATAAACTAAAGAATTCTACATACATGTTCTTTCTTATTTTCTCAACAAAGTAACTTACAATGATTAAAAAATGTCCCAATGGTGAACATAAAAACTGCTGAAAGAATAGTGTACATTACAATGAAAATGGCTATAATCAAAGCGTTTGCGGCCATAAACACAGGATTTAGCAGGATCGTGCATATAATTGTTATGGGTAATAAGGAGATCATGAGATAACTAAGCCATCCGACGTACAACATCGCAAAAGACATATTCGTCAATTTCATAAGACTCTAAAAAAAAGACATATTAACTTGTATATCGACATATTAACGTAATAAGCAATATGAATTTGTAACAGTATAAAAACAATATTGTAACTAAAAAAATTGTGGCACACAAAAGTAGTTGTATGATAATTTACAGTTTGCAAAATATATATAAATAAAATTTAATATGAATGTAAATAACATAACGAAAATTTACTCTGAATCCAGTTTCCTTATCATAAAGTGCCTTCTTCAATGTCGTCGCTGGTAACAGAAAAAAAGCGATGACCATCATGTAATAAATTACACTAATGTTGTGACGAATGACAGACGGCAAGAGCAAAACATCCATTTTGTAAAACGGAAATCGACTAACAGTAAACTGCGCAAAAAAACCCTGCTTTTATTATAATATCAATACTTACAGTTGTTTTTTGTATTTTTAAAATTTAAATACGACTTACATTATCAGCAATCTTCGGTAATGTCGAATCCGTCCATAATTCTATGAAAGATTTTTCAATTGCTATTTGCAAGGCCATAAAGCCACTTGACATATACGGATCTTTAAACAACAGATAGTAACATTACTATAAATATTACTTATATTTTGTGATGTCATCATGTTTTGTAAAGGTTTAAAACAAAGTTTTGATTAACATCAAATATTTAAACATAAATATTAAAAAAATATATATTTAATTATTAAAGCGATTATGAACAGTTTTAAATATTGCTACATATAAGATATTTTAATATATTTCTTCAAAAAAACGCTTACTATTCTAACATACCTTCATAAAACGGTTCTTCTTCATGCATCATAATTATTCGATTTTCGCCTATTTCCGAAGAACGTATTTTATATTGTAAAACTTTCGGATTTCCAGATCTATACTTATCGATCTCAAATATCGCCCACAATACCTTGGATGTATCATTTCTCGTGTAACGTGAATGTACGAGAGTAATCTCGTTATCAGCTGCTTGAACTTATTAGAAAATTATAAAATTTATTATTATTAAAATTATAATTCATTATTACTTATAATTTATTATTATTTTTATTAACACAACAAACAAACAATAAATTATAAAGCTCGTGAAATGTTCAACTAAATATCAAGGTTGATATGCTAAATGCACAAATATATATACACATATATTTATATTTTTTTAAGATAAATTAACACACAAAGAGATTTAAAATTCAATTTGAAAATTTGTGTGGGATGTTTGGCATCTCATATATGTAAAATGTTCGACTTACATCTCTATACAAATTAAAAATTCGATATCAAAAGTCTGTTCTACAATAAAGTCGTATGTTGCTGTCGGACATCGGGCGCAAATGTGTGAGTTAACTATTCGACTTACGACAGCTCTCGACGACATGAGTCAGCTCATCGATATGCTTACGTCTGACAGCAACACACGACTTATTGTAGAAGCTAAAAAACAAGCTAAAAAAAGAAAAGTTGAATTTGGATCTCTCGTATTTTATGTAGAATTTAATTTGATTTCTGTGTTATAATTTATATGTTTAAAAAAAATAGATATATATGTATATATTTGCATGTTCACTGATTTATTTTGCATGGTAATTGATTGAATTGACCTTTGTAATCGACCTTGTAAAATTTAGTTGAATATCCGTAGAATATCTTACTATTTTTATGCAGCATTCCAGCGACTTTTGACATTAACTCGTCGAGAAACGCATGTTTTGGTGCGTACCAGCATTGCACATCTTCTGGCAACTTTTTTAAAATGTCATCTCGACTGTGTTGCTTCAAATCCTTCAAATAAATTTAAAAAAGATATTTATATGCAAATTATCTTATTTATATATTTATATCTATATGTATCCATTATATGTTTGTTTAAGAATATATATAATAAATTATGACATTTTATTATCATACATAATATAATTTTTTAATGTTTATTAAGATAAATGTGTTTTGTGAAAAGAGAAAAACGCTAATATGAACCTGAGGATAAAGAGCGGGTTCAAATATCAAACGTATCTGCAGCGAAAAGACAATAGCTATAACAATTTCCAATGTAGTGCTTATCGGACTATCTAGCCTCATGAGTACGGCTTTCCACATAAGGATTCGCCATGTTGTCCAGAATCTTCTGAACTTTGGATGTTGGACGATCTGCCTCAGTCTACATATCAGGTCCATCGACAAAATAAAATGTTTGCTTCACAAAATGCTCGCACGTAAAAAAAATTAAAATTGAAAAATTATACGTTTGACAATCGTTCTCTCGAGAAACATGTTTTGCGAGATAAAACAAAGCACTGTCAATTTAGAAAATACATATACGTATGATATAAATAAATTATAACCATGAGTCTCGAATGACATGTTTGTGAAACTTTTTTAGCTTTTGTGATTTTTAAATAAGCCGGTTGCAGCAAGCTGACAACATTCTACTAGCAGGAAAGAAAGTGATTGGCGAGCATTACGGTCTGCTTGCCGGTTACGAGATATAACGATTTTTTCCCGAGACAAATACGTGCAAATTTGTTTTCAATTCTATATATTTAAGCGTAAGTATTCTAAAGACAATAAAATTGTTTAATACTTTCCCTAATGTTTTTCAAGTAATTTCAATCACTGATAAAATAAATTTTTATACTTCGAAAAAAATTATTATAACATTTATTTATTTTGATATAATTTCATATAATTCTGCTGATTATTATTTTGCAACGATAAGATTTACGACTTATCTATTTAGTTTTACATTAAAAAAGTAACAATTTATCCATTATTTGTATTATCAAGTTGTTTTTCAAAACAGGTTAACAAATATTTTTATTAACTACTTTATAATGAAGAAAATTCGACAAATCTTTAAAGACGTTAAATTGTCTCGATTGTTTCTGGATTTAACTCTTTTATCAGTGAAAATAAGTCTAGCGATGTTAAGCGCCACTTTAAAAATGGTCATGCCTCGTTTCATGAAACAATTACTAGGTGAAACTGTTTTAGTAAGTCTTGGTCTTTAATAAAAACGACGAATATAAGTCGTGTGCTGCAACAACTTTCAAGATGCATGCGCTTGTGTGTTAATTTTACTTAATATTAGATCACTGGTGCTGGCCACGGTATTGGTCGTGAATTAGCTATTCAATTATCCTCAATGGGTTGCACAATTATCTGTTGGGATAACGATGTTGAGAGCAATCGATCAACAATGAGAGAAGTGTCGAAAAATGGAGGAGAGGTGAATAAACAGGGTTCTAAAATTAATTTTTATTATACAATATAAACTCTGTTATTATTAATAATTTATAATTAATAATTTAATTAACGCTATACAAAAAAACATTTCTTTTCATTTTATAATTACTTTTTTTAAACAGTATTTTATAAATTTTTTTCTCTCTCTTTCTATTTCTTAATATTTTTTGTTAGGAAGAAATATTTCAATAAACTGATAGAATTATATAAGATAAATTATAGTAATATAAATTATAGTCATATTTTTTAGGTTTACGGTTTTATGGTCGATGTTTCGAAAAGATTAGAAGTGCGAGAGACAATGAAATTGATGAGTAAACTCGGTGTGCCGGATGTGACAATACTCATCAATAACGCAGCTGTCTTGTATCATAAGCCATATCTAAATTATATTCCCGACGACATTGAAAATACGTTTAATATCAACGTGTTCTCAAATTTCTGGGTATACGTTTACGTAAATTATAATTTAATATAATTTATATGCGTACAAATTACACTATATAAGTTGCTATTTGTTTAATGTGAACAATATTAAATATTATAATATATTATTATATTTATTTTTATTTAGTTTAGATTTAATTAAATAAAACAATTTGTGTAACAACAATTTATTTTTCCCGATAATAGTAATACGATTTTATTAATATAAGAGATGCATTTAATACGTATAAGATAAATTTTTTATGATGTGTTTATATTTCAAGTAGACGATAGAAGCATTTCTACCAATGATGCTTCAGAAAGGTAGTGGTCACATAGTAGCGATGAGTAGTATGTGCGGGTTTTACGGGGTATCGCAAAAAGTGGCATATTGTTCATCAAAATTTGCCGTGAGAGGTATCCGTTCATTATTCTTTTTTTTTTTGTAACATGTACGTCTGTGTACATTTGATTGTTTTTAGGTCTTATGGAGGCTCTCCGAGAAGAAGTACGATTAGATGAAAGGAAACCCAACATTTTCTTCACAACTATTTATCCATTCTATGTCGATACAGGTTTAGCGAGGGATCCTAAATACAGGTAAATTACAATTATGTAAAAATTAACATAATATAATAAGTTTCTTGTTGTCTGTGGTATAATTATAGCGAAAACTTGGTCGGCATGCATGATACGATCTAATTAGATCTCACTTATTACACACAAGGATGTATTACTCATGTTATTAATTAGTTTTTCTGACGGACAGTGACCATGAAAGTATAACGTTTTTATACCGGTATCTCTCTTTCTCTCTGTCCCTCTCTCTTCCGGCATGGATGTGGAAGTTGCACGCGAAAGCATTGTATTTGCAAATCGAATTGCCTTGTCTATTTTAATGCAATCTGTTGCACAAGATGTGATTAATATACTACACAAACAATTTAATCATTTAACTTTTACAAAGAAATGATGACGAGACAATTATGACGTACACATAACATATTTATAACTCAAGCAACCAATTTGGCAATTAGTTTCTGTGTATTACAAATTTATTCAGAATTGCAAGACTAAAATTTCAAGGATATCTTTGTTTGATATAATCTATAATGCAACTATATCATAACACCTATCTTTTGCTATCATAATAGAGAATAACTTATTACTCAACACAACATAAAATTAAGTAGTTGCGTAAAATGTTTTATTTCAGTTTTTATGTTAGAAATACAATTTAGAAATAAACACTTTTGTTTGTCCTAGATTTTTATATACATTTGTATATTTGCAGATTTCCTTACATCTTCGGCGTGGTGACGCCGGAATACGCAGCTCGAGAAGTGATTACAGCGATTCGACGAAATTACACGGACTACTCTATACCGCGATGTCTTCTTTTTCTGAACGCAATTAATAGGTACAAATTCAAAGTGTATACATAAGTCGCGTAGTATTTCATACTTGCTTACACACACTTTTTTTTAATTATAATTACGTCTTATACCTGTGTGCAATCAAGTTCGTACTTTGTAAGTAATTTGTAAATATAATAATTATATTTCTGATTTCATAATTGTTTTTGTGTTTTTACACATTTGTCATAATTTTACTTGTTCAGGATCGTTCCCGAGAGCGTAATGCGGTTGATATTGGATTTCTTAGCAGATGTTGATCGAAAACAGAAGGAAAAAGATATAACGAAGTTGTAAAGTTAGGAGATTAGAAAAAATTACACAATAGATTATGGAAGGCTTATGTAAGATGTATATACATATTTTTATTAGGTATGAATATTATATTATAAATTAATATAAAGAATCTTTTGTAGTGTGTAAAATACATAGCTTTTACCAATAGATCACAAATATTTTTATTTTTATTTTATACTTTGATGCATTTTCACATTAAATTTAGACCTTTTAATTGCACTTTTAATGAAGTATAACTTTTTCCAAATTATTTACTTTACCGAACACAACAGGTGAATTAATATTGGACGATTAAAATTTACTCGCTTTGTGCAGAAAAAAAGTTTTATAACAGTTACAAAAGTATAGATATAATATTGTACATAAATGGTTAAAAATTAGTTTTGTTCCGCATGTTGATAAAAAAAAAAAAAAAATTACAAACATTGCATTGAAGACTTCTGGTCAACCTGTAACACATATGTGACAAAAGAAAAAGAGCAGTTCTCTTAGAAAGTAAACTAGGCAAATGTGTGTACTTTGTTTGTGTCTGTGTGTTCACACCGCAAAGATTTATTGCAGGCTTGTTACATAATATCACGCTAAAGCTAAATATCAAAATTATGTCGATATATAAAATAATAATGTTCATTTTTATCGGGTTTTCATACAGTTTTAATCACGATATTTTGTTATTAAAAATACTCGTCATTCATTTCGGTTTTTAATGTGTAAATATATAAATATTAAAGTTTAAACACCTTAAAAATCTCTTGAAAAACCTTGTCTTCATAAAAATATTATGCCTTTAAATTATATAGTACATTGCCAAACATGAAAGTTCTTGTTTCTCTTTTACGAAACATCTCGAATGAGATTTGTTACAAAATTATAGTGACACATGCGTAGTAAAGACCATTGTGAAAAAAAGTATCTCTCTTTAGCACTGAGCATTCTCTTAAAAAAAGTCGTTTTATTTTATTACAAAATTCTCTACATCAAATAATAAAACAAAAGTGATATTGTAAAAATCTTGATAGATATTGCAAACACATATTCAAAAACTCATATTTAATGTTCTGTTTTTACACAAAATAATCAACTTGCAATTTTTTTCAACTTCTCTAATTTGAGTTATTCTAAGACTTTCTGTCTCATAATTACCTAAGAAGAACAAGAAGTTACGAAAATGTTAAAGTGATTTTAAAACGACCAAAGTCAAATTGACATCAAACTGGTCAAAAATAGGACAAGATTTTGACATCATTTTTTATCACTAGATGACATCAAGATTGCGGTCACCACACGCTTAAAAAAAAGCATGTTAAACATATCTCCTCACTCTCATCTTTCTTGTTCCCAAATAATGATAAATGTTATTCAAGATAGTTCAGTCTTTTTATTGAAACACATTAGTGTCAAAATGAAAATAATGAACATAAGTATAAATAGGAAATATTTGAATAGAAACTTCGAATTTTGAACGTTTAACTCGTAAATCAACTAATTTGCTCAGTATAATGACTCGTTAAACTGGCGAGCTTCTACCTATTGCGTTAACAATCTCGATCACGGAGGAAAGAAAAGAGAACGTAAAAACTCTCACGCACGATTTTTAATGTAGAGTCGAACTATGCTGAAAGACTGTAAGAAAAGCGAAATAAGATGGATAGGATAATGGGATTCGAAAAAGCGCACTAACTTTTCGTTTTAAAAGAGTAATTGCACAAAGATCATTATGACGTTATTTAAAGTCAAAATGTCATTTTGACTTTTTCGTGACTTCTTGTTCTTCTTGGGGATTAATTAATTATATATTGAAACGTGTATGTGTGAAAGACAGTCGATTACTTTCGCCCCTAAATAGACGCTTTCAGTAGTCTTAAATTTTACATCAGCTCACTGTTGCAATGGTCAAAATTTGCAAGGTGAACCTTGAATTGCTAATTTGCTTTGCTTCATATGCTAAATATGGCTTTGCCTTTCATTTATTTTAATTATCATCTCTCTCTCTTTCTCTTTTCCTTTATATATATATATATATAAAGAGCTATATATATATATAGTATATATATGTATATATATATGTACACGAGTATTTATACAATCTTCAATAAAAATCTGTTTTACATACAAATCGCAAAACTTGTTTTTTTTACAACAGCGTATATATATATACAACAGCATCATTATTGGCAACTATGCGAATGCACTTCTAGTTTTTACGTTAGAGCAAAGAGAAGAAAATAAAAGATTTCACGACCTTAATAGAGAATTTTTTTGGGCTCTGAAGTTTCCAAACTATAAGTATATATATATATATATATATATATACAACCGAATAGGAAAATCGACGGCACGGAAAGCTGGAAATTCCAAGTTTGACTCCTGGCCGAGGAGTTTTTTCGCAATATTTTAAAATTATTTAGGGAAGTACATATTCGGTCGTATATATACTTATAGTTTGAAAACTTCAGAGCTCAGAAAAATTCTCTATTAAGGTCGTGAAATCTTTTATTTTCTTCTCTTTGCTCTAACGTAAAAACTAGAAGTGCATCCGCATAGTTGCCGATAATAATGCTGTTGTATATATATATACGCTGTTGTAAAAAAACCAGTTTTGCGACTTGTATGTAAAACAGATTTTATTATATATATATATACACGCATATTTCCGCAACGATCCAGCGAACGGCTCTCGTGTGATTGTATATACATATACTTCACGACCTTGTTCGCTCTACAACCAAAGGATTTCAACACGTGTAGTAGTGCAGAATGGTTTAGTCAAGTTCAAGCAATCCGAGAGTTCTATTCGCCGTCGTCGCATTTGTGTTTCGTAGAGGATCACTCCTACAGGTTTCCTTTAGTTCACCGTCATGGAACTTGAGAATCAAGTGTGACGCAGTAATCTACAAGTTCTCTACAGTAACGTTTGCCTGTGCAAGTTTTAGATCTTCCGCTCGGCTTTAGGACATATCACGTTATGTGCAGCTTCGAGTAATGTGTAAAAAAAGTTGTTATAAATTTGTTTCAATATACAAATATGTCAAAATATATAAAAATTGATTTGCATTGATGTTTAGTGAAATGTACTGCTTGTTTAGCATTTTACTTATGTTAAAATAAGAAGAAGAAGCATTTCAGTGTACCTGTGTTGATTATTTAAAGTATATTTTTTGTGTATTAAAATTAAAATCAAACATCACATTATTGAAAAATTTTCAAGTACAACTTTTTACAGATTTTCTTTATACTTTCTCTCTCTCTATCAAATAAAAATAATTCAGAGCTGATTTCTGTATACTTCCCGATAGCTAGATTCTCTGGATAAAGATAAACAAAAAACTATATTTTATCTTTTAGATAAAACTGTTAGAGGTGAAAAACTTCGGCATCAGTGATTTGAAAAAAACTTTTACAGATCTATATTTTTGGTGCAATTTGTGTGGAAACATTTGATACTTTTAATAATATTTTATAGTAAGTATTATATATATTTGTAAATATTCTAGTGTTCTATCTAAGTATTACGTATAATATTCTTTGCTGAAATAATTCTTTGCTATGTGTAAAATAAATTTGTCTTCTATATATATTCGTCCTTTATGAAATAATAAAAATGAGCAAACAAACAACTAAGAATGAGCAAACAAATATGTAGCAACAGTGTGACCGCAACTGCAGTAAAGTGAGAAAGTTATTTGCAGTTCTTTTTTATCTGCTATTAAAAAAAAAGTAGTTATAGGAAACGAACAGCCTTCAATTTTAATAGCATTCAAATCAATGTTCAATCTACATATTAAGGTGCATGGAATATTCTCTTCTTATAAACTGCGTTTTATTATATCATTGAGACAGAATCGCAATATAATATATTTTTTCTCTTATTCTCATAAAAAACTGAAATTAAGAATATTCATTAATTTTACATCGTAGAAACGGCAAATTACTTTGTGAGGCAATTGTAACATGATAAAAGTTGTTTGTCTCACTTATGTTTTACTATATCATTTAAAAGAAAAAATACATTAGCAAACGAATATATATGCGCAAATAGCGAATTTTAATTTCATTTAAAATTCGGATTTTAATTTCATTCAAGAATGTATGCAAATACGAGGAAGTTTTACGACAACAAGTAATAAATGTAAGAAAGCAAGAAGATAAAGAATGCAGTTAATGTTGTAAGATTGTTTGCCTTTTCCAATTTTATGTTTAAATACGTCTTTGAAACTTGCAAAGAAGTAATAAGATGCTAATTTACTATGTAGAATACCACAAATCGAATAAGGATTCTTGTTGTTTACTAAAGCACAATATCAGAATTCTAAAGACAAAAATTTACATATTGAGTTTTTCGTTAATATTGCAAATCACAGACATTTTGTGTTAAACTTGATAATTGGAAGAGTCATCGTTTGCATTTTAACTACTTTGACGTTATTATTAGTACAAGATATATTAATCGAAATGAATGAAGATGCTAACTAGACCTTATATATTATTTATTATTTTGTGACATCGTCTGTCATTTCAGTGTAGAGTGTAATTTCGTGTGATTTTTTACTTTTAGATATTGAAAAACTCTAGCTTCTAATTTTCTTCAAGCATAACGATCATTAGATCACATAAGAAGATTGATTGCGGTAAGTGCAAGTCGCGTGAGTCTAAGTGATCTTGTTTTGCTACGCTCGCTGATAGAAAGCGGTGCGCCTATAACAAAGAACGCACGTTATGCAACCGGAAGAATAACGTTTGCACTATAAAAATATCATGCTCGACTTATAACAATGTGTTTTATAATAAACTTACTGCAAATTGTACTTAGTATATTGTCATATATTCAGAAAACTCAGTTACTATTATTACTATTATTTTTGCACTAATGTTACAAAATGACTTATATGGTCGCGTTTAAAATTTTTTTACTTATGTAACATAAAATACAACACAAATTAATACTCGAGTATTAAAATTTGTTTTAACTATCACACTGTGTTTTACGTTTACAAGAATGCATTACATAAGATATTACTTAAAATTGTGGAAAATTAAATTGAATAGAAATAAGTTGTGAAAAATTAAAAAGCAACTGTAACGTAATGTAGCAAATATGTAATGAAATTTTATTTCAGTAATGCTTACCGCATGGTCAGTCAATTAATAATGTATCATGTTATGTTGCAATATCACTATTGAAATTTGAATGCACTGAATCGTGCATTCTTAAAGTAGTTTTCTCTCTCTCTCTCCCTCTTTCTTCCTCTTTCTGTCTCTTTCTTTCTCTGTCTTTCTCTCTCTCTGTCTCTCTCTCTCTCTGTCTAATAAATACCAGTTTCAAAAATCGATCTAATCATAGTATAAAAAAATGATTTATGCAAGTTTATGTAATCAGTTTTACGCGCACACGCGATGAATGTAATAGTAAATGATTTAAAGTAAAAGAACGTAAAAGAGAGATGTAGAAAATTCACAATTCTGACAGATAGTTGTAATATTTTATTACACGCTAGCCACAAAGCTGTGATGGCTGCTAAGTCAAATGTTTCATAACCAATGTTATTATTTGTTCTTCCAGACACTGTCGGTCAGACTGAGATATAACTTAACCGATCGTAGTTTTTATTTAAACAAGAAAAAGAACAAAAAGAAGTTTTATTACTTGCTAACCGCAACATTGCAAAACTTAGAATTTTTTCTATTTTTAGTATGTGTGCATAAGCGTTATGTAATAATTTTTATGTAAAGTAACTTTTATAAATATTTGCTTGATTTATATCACAAACAATTGCAAACATAGTTTATTATAGTTAAAATATATTGTAAAACTAGAGAAGAAACAATTCTGAATATTCATATCTACGTAACACACATATGTCTATGTGATTCATGTTTCTTTCATATACGATTGTAATCTTATTTTCTTCCTGGTAAATAGCAAAAACGTTAATAATACGTTTCTACAAGTGCGTCAGTCATGTTATTCATTTTAAATAGACGTAGAGAAGTTTGATTTTAGCGTTGTATAATCGGAATTTCCTTCTTGAGTGTGTTACTTAAATAATATATATTATAATATATATTCCGTATAATATATATTATATAATTTATTATATATTTATAATATTATACATTATATTATATATTATATGTGTATTATATACTACAGTAAGGTCACTGATCTTGGTTACGTGACCGCGGCGGGGTCACTGACCTCGGTCGCGCGACCTTGGTGGAGTCACTGACCCGGTCGCGCGACCTTAAGGGGGGTCACTGACTCGGCCGCGCGGCCTTGGTGGGGAGGGGTCACTGACCTCGGTCGCGCGACTTTGGCGGGGTTACTGACCTCGGCCGCGCGACTGGCGGGATCACTGACTTTGGTCACGTGATTACGGTATATATACACATATAATATATATATATATGTGTGTGTGTGTGTGTGTGTGTATTAGATATAGATATAGAATATTATATATGATATATATATAATATTCTCGTTTTTACTCTTTTCCTTATTACGTGACTTTAGTCATATGGTGTTTCTCTACTTCTTCTTGTTACGTGTTGTTTTTCCACTCTTCTCTTTTTTTAGTTTTCGAGTTTGATTTTTATATGTTATTTCTGATATCTTTCATTTGTACTTTATGGGTATTATATGGTTTGTAAGACGTATATATTAGCTGTCATTATATTTTATCGCGGTGACATGTTGTGTCTACTGACGGAATATGTTAAAATAAAAATAATAGCGTGCGCGTAGCGCGCGTCTGTGATGTGCTCTAGTTTATCAAATTCGAGATTCGCTATCAGTTACATTTTAAACATGTACAGTGAAAATCGCAGTAATCATCGTGTGTTATATGTAAGATAATTTATTATTAATTTTCTAAACTGTAAATACATTCAAATTTTGTTTAAAGTTTTGTTACTATTTTTCATTTGAAATACCATTAATTTTTATAAATTTGACAAAAAGAACCTCCCGACACATGCTGACTTTGACTAAGTAAATCACACAACCTATTCATGTAAGTAAAAAAGACAAACCATCTTTATCTCACCCAAAATATTATAACACGTCAATTATTGTAGAAATCAACATTGTTAAAGACCACATCTCTGGATCAAAACGTCTGTTTATAAATTAATAATTTTTGTAAAAATTAACGTGTTACAGTATTACATTATTATAGTACGTTTTTATAAAATAAATATTTACTGAATAGATTTGATCACATTTCGCACAATTCTAGATTAATTCTTTGCAATAAAATTTATATACTTTGCTGCAATTTATCAAAAGTAAAACGTATTATGGCGATGTGTTCTATTTTGACCCGATTACTTTCAGTACTGTGTTTCTGAAACGACCAATTTATTTTCTTTCGATTATTAGTTTGCTTTCACGCCACGATGCGATAGTCATACATCTTTTAAAGTGCTTGCTTGCCTCTGAAATACCACATCGTTCATTACACATCGCGTAACAAGAACATATAGGAGTTTAATGTTACATAAGCAAGTGCAGTGTTATTTTCCTACTTTCAGTGTACGTAAAATGGTATTGATTTCGACACAGCATAATTACCCATAATTTGTCGCATTTTGTAATAACATGACAGAAAGCTTATAGAAAGAGATTTTTAAATATTATAGAAAGAGACAATTTTTTAAATTGTTTAAATTATTGATATTTACTTAAAATGTATATAGTAAATGTGATGAAGCAATTAAAATATGTGCAATTAAAAACTGAAAATTTTGTTATTTTACAGCGGATAATGATACTATTTAAGAACAAGAGAACAAATTCAGAAACAGGCTTCTCGATCACTTCCTGGCTTTATTTAAGTTTTTGTTTTGAATATGTAATTGGCTTTGTCATCATTAGTTTCTCAGTTATTCTTAATATTATAAAGTTGTTACTACCAAAACCGCCAAGGAATTTGACTGGCAATGTAGTTTTGGTATGTATAGCTAATATAAATTTTAATATGTATACAATATATTATATATGTATAAAAATATGAACAATAATGTGATATAATGTAAGATTTTAACTTTTTTTATATATCAACAATACAGAGAAATTAATGCGTATAGTGAAGAATATCAAGCATTTTTGAAAACACAAAGCAATCCTTTTATCTAATGACAAATGACAAATATTTCTCGTAAACAGATTGCTGGTGCCTCATCGACGCTCGGCGAGTTCCTCGCCGAGGAATTCGCAAAGAACGGGTGTTCTGTGATTTGTGTAGATGACGACCTTGAATCCATGAAGAAGATGATTGCTAGGTTGCGATCACGTTACCATAGAGTAGAGGAAATCGGATCTGACCATAGAAAATACGAGTCGGGCGGACTATCTACGATAGTCGCGTACAAGTGTAATCTGATGAGCCGTAGAGCTATCCGTGAAGTCGCTTGGAAGATCGAGCATAAGTTCGGCGACATCGATGTGTTGGTGACCGTTTGCCAACCTGACTCGGATATTTATAATGTAGCAACTACGACTCTTATGAGACACTATTTGGTAAATATCGACCAATGAATGTGAAAATATTTGAAAATATTTTGTTGCGTTGTATTAAATTATAGTCGATCGTTGACATCGAAACATAAAAAAATGGCTCTTTTTACGCCAACCGCTGATTTTTTCAATGTTAATTTTAATACATATATTTACATATTAATAATTAACATATTTTTTTTTATTGATGTAGACAATGATGACATTTTTGCCGTTCCTACTACAAAACAATGCGTGTATCGTCGAAGTATTACCAGTCTCGACCATCGATACTACGTATTTAAGCTCGAGAACAGCTCTTGTCAGTGCGTATAACCAATTGCAAAAGTCAGTTACATTTTGCATGATAAAAGAAATGTCGTCCTGGATTGATGGCGTAATGATTTATTGACATTTATAGATTTGATGGAATATTTGAGTGAAGAATTAAACGATCTTTGCGGTCATTGCACCTTTCTCAGCATGTCAAAAATAGCGAAACATCAGTAAGCACTTTTTTCTGCAATATAACGTATTTTATACAAATATGATACTTATTTTAAACGTCACATTTTTGTAATTTATTAGAAGTTTAATCAAACAAACCGAACAACAACTTGCTTTGGAGGTTGTACGAGCGATAAAAGGAAACTTTGCATCCAGCTGGTGGTCAAAGATACTGTATCAAGTAGGGTAAGACGGAATCTGATCGAAAAAAATAATTCAATTGTAAAATGACCAATATAGTTATAAAAGTTACCACTGATCAATAACTTTTTACAACATATGATACTTTAATATTGTTGTGCTAAAATTACGTATTTAAAAATCACGTATTTGGATCATTGCGCGCGCGATTGGCATAATATAGTTTAATATTACTTTTAAATTTAATATTACTTTTTATAATTGAGACATTACGTTTTGATTTTGTATTTTAGTTATATGATCTACAACGCAATAACGATGTTCACACAATGGCTTCACACGCAAGAATGCGATTATTTCCTATGAAGTCTGTTCTTGCTCATGAAGCGTGAAACATTCCAAAGCCAGCGACCGCCATGAGTGTGGGAATCGTGTTTTTTCTCTTCTCAAATTTGCTCGGAATAAACGGCAAAGGACTTTAATAATTATCGTATCCCAAAAATTTGAACAGCAACAAGTTTTTCGTGAAGTGTGCAAAGATAAAATAATATTAGTGCTAATAAAATACCACTTAATTGTAATATTAATAATAATACTGACATAAATAATAAAAATTTTGTATGATTTAAAAGTATAACTTTTTTTATTTAAAAACAATTTATTTTCAATTTATCTTTTAGGTAGATAAAAATGTGTAATTACCTTCCAGTAAGTGTTTTTCTTATTTGCATATATTTTTTTTCTCTCATAAGTGCTCCACAACAAAACGTATTTATAAAGTACATCAAATGTATTTTAAAAAATATTAAAGATCAATATGAGGTTAAGTTTTTTAACAAATATTACATACATATTGTTTACATTTGATCGTGAGAATCAGAATTCATTAGAATTATTCTAATTGTTATTTAATTTACTTGCTAATTTATATAAAGATTTGACATTGAACTACACGGTAACAGCACATCGTAGTGACCGTTTTCGGAGCATCCGATAAACAGGAGTCTCGCGGTGTCGTACGAGACGTTCAGACGATTGTGAAAGACCAGTTCGAGTTCGTATCTGCCAGTGAGTTCTCGATAGATTGAGAGATTCATGTGATAAAGCTTAGTAGCCACCGTACACTCCAGCTCGCTGGCAAACGTGCCCACTAAACTCATGTAATCGTAATACTCTTGGCAATCCGAAATGTTCCACTCGGCCATCACAAACGGACCATATTCGCGCCAATTGTCCTTAATGTGCTGCACAACCTGTCAAAATCACCCATATGATTCTTACACACGTCGTCGTACATCAATTATCGCTTCCTGTCAAGATGATCTCGTAAGAGAACAGCCACTCGTAGGAGGTGGGCGTCTGTTTGATTGAATTATTGAGCTTCTCGCTCGTCGCAATTCTATTTTTGACTTTGTTCATCAGCGATAGATTTTTGTTTCCGCGATATTTTTCACGAATATTAAAATAGTTATGGATAATAATTAATCATAATAATTTGTGTTTATCGCGTTGAACTAACCATAGCTCGGAGTGATTGGTGTTCGTCTTCATTTCGCCACAAAATGTAGCTGATCGCTCTGAACATGCAATTGCCATCTCCGAATATCTTGCGCACGCGGAACGTGCCTTCGTTACACTTTAGGAGAGCCGTATCTGCAAAAAATGTGTACGATACGTACGCTTGTTAATTTAAAAGATTAATAATTAATAAATTTTAAGAATAAGTTGAAGCTGCGCGAGAAACGTTCGCGTGATGTTACCTCTTTTAAAAATTTGAGAACGTTTGTTTCGACAAACGCGTTTTGTTTGACTGGCTTGTATTGATATTTGCTTGCTGGAGACCAGAGACAGATTTGCTATGCAAAGTCGTTTTTGCACGTTCGAACTTTCGAAGAGCTACCGATGATTTTGAAATCTCTTCGATCCAAAAAATGTTCCTTTTTTTCTGAATTGTATTTCTTCTCATTCTCGAGTAATATACGGCGATGTTCGCAATTGTCTATAAAACACGCGCGATTTTATCTTTTTCTTTTCTTTCTCAGTTGGATAATATTTTTTATCTCTTGTCGATTTTTCCGCGCGCCTGTTTCTTATTATATTGAATATTGATAACGGGATGAAAAATTTTCAAATAAGTTTTTTTACCGCTTTTGAAAATACGTGTGCATAAATAATAGCATCATAAGCACGGCACACACACACAGACTCACTCTCTAGCAGCTTTCAACAGTCTTTGATGGTTTGATTTAATTTAAAAGAACATAAATTACAAATCTTCTATATAATATTATAAAAATTCTTGTGATTAACAGCAATTTATCACGTTATCGCAGCAAACAATATCTTGATTAAATACTTTTTTTGCTATTAGAAATTAAAAATACAGTGCTCACATGTTTTGATTGATTCATTTATATTCTGACATTTAATAGCATAAATATAGCAATGTGTAATACGATTATCGATTATATATTATCGAATAATATATCTATTCATTTAGTTGCTCTTCTGCGTTCCGATATTTACTGCCGCTACTGAAAATTCATAGTAAAGTTACTCATATACTATAGATTTTCAGTCTGTCTATAGTTTTACGTGTTACGTGTCATATACTATAGATTATCAGTGACGCCTCTTCTAGTGCGGTCAAGCCATCTTGCAATTGAAAATATATCAATAATAAATTTATATCCACGCAAGTCCTCTCTTTTCGCGAAAAAATTATTTTATAATTCTATTTTGTAACAATTGTTTAATCCACATTTAATCACTTTTTATTTATTTGTATTTGTTGTCAAACCGCATCGCCAAAAATTCATGGCAGTAGAGTTTGATCTTATTTAATTTATTTGGTTTATCACAGATTATACAATTAACACGAGAAAACCAATTAAATATATATATTTAGTTTTTTTATTTTAATTAAAATTTACGTGAGAATAGTGCAACAAAGATTTCGTTGCACTGGAACAGAGGGCACCAAAGAACCGTGCAGCACACAGCAAGTCGTCGAATTTGCTTGTCGACTGAGGATGTCACGTGACATCTTCGCCTAAGGTATTAGGAGGGTGGAAGATCGGTTACACGTGCAGCAGTGGTGGCAGTTGTACGTCGGCCGTGAC
Source organism: Pseudomyrmex gracilis (assembly GCF_002006095.1). Lineage (NCBI taxonomy): Eukaryota > Metazoa > Arthropoda > Insecta > Hymenoptera > Formicidae > Pseudomyrmex > Pseudomyrmex gracilis. The sequence continues at coordinate 753,749 of NW_018020606.1, forward strand.
GAGGATACAAGTGTCTGTATGAGAGCAAGACGGACAGATCGAAATGGCGGCTATGATGTACAAAAACGTGCCGTCGTAGTGATGAAGTGTGCGAAAATTGCTCCGATCGTCGTTCTCTTCGAAATTCTGCCGTGAGATCCGTTCTCGTGGCACGGCCAAATGACATGGGAATTTGCAGTAGAAGGCACTTTCTACTAACGATATGCAGCCTGCAATTAGTGAGTTGTTAATTGATCTACATATCCGCACGCGGAAAAACTCGCCTCGACAGGTTCTGCGCGTTACAATAAATCGGCCGCATTCAAGAATATTTGTACGTCACACCGTTTTTATTCGCGGACTGAGTCATATTTTCTTTTTCTTGCAAATACCGCGATTAGGATGCGATACGACTCCGTTAGTCACGCTGTTCCATCGTCAGCGCACTTGCGCGGCGTCCATTGGAAAAGGCGCAGAGCGCCGTTACCACGTTTTTCTTATCGTAGATGCGCACTTCGATTATATCGTATCGTTTTATCGACCTGAGCTGCGCGATTTATCTTGGACGTATATACACGAAAAAAACATGTATTCCAATATTTGTCACATCCGTGATGTAAGAATACACTATGATTACATCGCTTTGTAAACAATTGTTGATATCGGAGCAATTTTTTGCACTAATGTATATACAAATACTTATATACGTATATAAATTTTTTTTATGAAAAGGGTACAGAATTGTATGCTCTGATGTATACATACACACATGTATGAATTAAAAACACAACTATAAGAAATACAAGTTTACATAAAAGCTTATGTCAATAAAATAATTATTTGTACACGTAATAATATTTACAATAATAATTTTAAGATATTATGTAATATAATATTAATAAAAATATTGTAAAACAAAACTTTCTGTGTGAAGAAAACAAAGACCTAAACCGTCAGACACATTATTTTATACGTACATAACTATGTAACAGATAAACCCATATTTAACTATGTAGTGTCATCGAAAGCTATGACTCAGGGTAATTAACCCAGTATTTAGAACATAGGGCGCACTCTCACAATTGTCGTAGATTAAGAAGACGCACAAAAAGGAATTAAGAGAAATTGAGTTGCTTGTCGCTACTTCCATTATCATTTTCTACGCTAAGAATTTATATCTTACATTGTATATTTTTAATGCATATTTAATTAATATTAAATTGCTTTATTTTTATTCACAGATTACTACTATAGAACGGCAAGTTTTCGATTCTCTGGGGTTTATGTGGGCCCCGATACTGGTCAACTTCTTCAACATCATCTTCGTAATTTTAGGATGTTTTGGGGCCTTTCAATATAGACCTAAATATATCATAGTAGTATGTAAATGATTCAATGATTTTTAACGCAAACGTTATTGCCAAATATTACAAAGAAAGAAAATCGTTATTGTGTAACATGTTCTGAGTGTGAGAATTTTCTGAAAAGATCAAATTTCTGTTTCAGTATTGTGTGTGGAATACACTTTGGCTAGGATGGAATATATTTATGATATGTTTTTACCTCAACGTAGGAATATTGGATAAAGTAAGTGTGAGGAATGTAATTACACACCATACGATACGCATCTGAATATTTGCTTTCGTCATGGATATCTTCGCAACACGATCGTTATGTAAATTGTTATAACATTACGATTGTCTTTCAGGATAGCGATATTCTCAATCTTGGTACTGGTAGTTTTTCATGGTGGTACGTAAACGGGCCAGGTTGCAAAGCCGTTTACAACGTGACAGAACCGGAGCTTTTTAGGCCGGCGCGTCCCACCAATGTAACGGACTGCGTACTGGACTACGAAGTGATCGAAATTTTACATGCCGCGACGCAATGCGTGTTAGGTGTAAGTTATTCATTATATAGAATGCAACGCTACGTTGTTGTAATGACCATATAAATTTTATTGTCGCGTTATATGGTTCGCCACGGATTCGCAAGTTCAAGTGTTTAATTTGTTTTTCCAGTTTATGGCGATCGTCGGTGGGATCTGTCTCAGTAAAGTGTTCCTTGAGGAAGATGACAGCTGTAAGTATATACGCGATTCAGCAATCATATTTTATGACTTAGCGATTGTAAATTATAAATCAGAATGAAAATGGGTATTTGGATAGTTTATATATGTTCAAACATTTGGTAAGATTGGGATGTGCATTTCAATTCTTGGAATATTTCTCAATTACATTGATGATCTCTCAAAATTGCTGGGTTATATGGTTTACGACAAAAGATGAGATGAGACTGTTGTTACTGTTTAAATATCATAGCAAGAGGAAAAAAATACATATATATCGTTTATCGTACTTTCACAGAAATTTGAAATTTTTTTATAATCAAAATGAACAGTTTAAATTACCTCATTAGCGTTAATTTAAAAAAAATAGTAATAAAAATAAGAGAAGAAAGTTAACTATTTCTATTATTATAGAAATTAAATGCAATTTTTTATGAGTAAGCGCTATATATTTTTTGTAGGGTAAGTGCTAGATTTGGTTTATTAATTTATCTCTCTGTTTTGTTAATTGGTACATATTATACAGTTTAAAATATAGCAGATGTTGTTTTATAATTGCACAGTAACAAAATTTTAAATTTTACACTCAAATCGATCTACTAGGAGCACATCCCTTTTAACTTTGATTAGAAATAATACTAAAATTAAAAATCAAGAAAGTATGTTTAATATTCACTATTTTACATTATGTATAAGCACACGCGATTATCTATTATTGCTTGAAAAGAGGGTTATCGGTTACAGTTGATTTCATTGGTGGATTTGATCCTCCATTTTGGTAAGTCCGCTTAATCATGTTCGTCAATTGCACGCAATATATATTTGTCCTATCTTTCGGCACGAATAAGTAATTATTCATAATTATTACAAGGCTACAGAATTATGTACACATGTATTGTGTTTGACCATACGGCAATGTAAATCCTGCATCTTGAGGTTTGGTATTCGTTATTCTTTTTCATTATTATCATTATTACAATATTAATGAGATAGAGAGATCATTTCTTTATCTTCGCATGAACGGAATGGTATTTGCGTCGTTTTTCATGTAGTACGATATGAGTGTTAATTTCTGCATAAAAATTTGTACAATAATTATATTATGCAAGACGTATATTAAGCAGACTATGCCATGTAACGTCGTTAGATGTAACTTATGAAAGTTTCGAGATCGAGGCGTTTCTTCTTTGTGAAACGTTTAGACGAAACGTTTCGACGTAACATAGATTTTCGAAATTACTTGTCGCATACGCACAATGCGCTTCTTTTTTAACACGGTATTTATTCTCTTATCGTTGTCGTCGAGCAAACCTCATCTAATGCAATCGATTCTTAAATAATATTTCAGTTGACTTTGTTGGAGGTGATGACTTTGGGTTGGCGGAACACACGGTGGTGCATCCTATGTACGTTAGCTACACGACTCTTCCCGCCTACTCTTACAAAAATTCCCAAAACACTTATCCGACCAGCACAGTTAGCCCACATCAATCCGTTTATCGTGAGTCGAGTTTTTCAAAAAAATGTGGGAGCGAGAAATTGCTAGGAGGCGGTTCCGGTCTCAGGAACGACACGATTCGTAGTAACAACAGCAGTCGCGTGTCTAATCGCGATTTTCCAAATGTCGATCATTCGATGGTCGATTACATGAGTCTGAACCACATGCAGCGGCCCGTGTCACCCGTATACGACGAATACGATTCGTTGGATAGCAACGCCAAGCTGCGATTTCAGAAAAACAAACTGTACTATCCGCACTCGTCAAGGTACAGTCCGGTCGCGCGTGTTAAATCGCGTTCAGCCGCGGCTACCAAGCAGACGAGAAACCCAGTCAAACCCCGTGTCTTTATCGATCACGTGCGCGATCTACCTCTGAGATCGTTCTATTCCGATCCGAAATTGGCCATTGATCAGCATCAGACGACATCAGACGAGCACGAGAGATCATCGTCTCAATCGAAACGAGACAGCCGACCTCTGTCCTTGTACGCGAGCAACGCTTTAGACTCGTATCGACTTCACTACACACGACTGACTGTCCCATCTTTCGAACACGATACGCAGATAATATCAACTGCGCCCAAGTCTCGCCCACGATCTTCTGTTATCTCTTTCAGCGAGAAGTGTAACGAAAATTAACTTATGCGAACTTCTTTGCTACGCTACCGCGTACTGGCATCTACGTGCGCGGTACGTGTAACATCATCATCATTCCTATACTTGCCAAATAGATAGAACAATTAGTGTTAATCCCTCGTAGGCATCCAATCGATCTCTGATCGATTTAAAAAATTAGGATCCACGTTTGTCTAACATTACGTAACTTGATTGACGATCACATATCCCTTTCGCACTTTTCTATCGAAATCGACTGGTATATCGAACTGTGTGTGTTCAGTAACATTTACTTGTTCAAAACAATAAGTGTATTGTGACTTATACACTAATTCATAAATGTTGCTTATTTATCTGTAGGATGATTCAGAATTAATTATCCACTTTCTTTTCACTTGTGTATTCTCTTCGCGTACAAATAAGTGCAATAAAACTTGAATCAAGCTGCAACGATAGAATTAATTTGCTGCAAAATTAATTTTGTCTTGAGCAAGCGACACCACAATGGCTCCTAAGCAGAAAAATCAAATGGTTTACTTACACACGTTTATTTGTACAAAAAGATTAAGAGAAGTGGACATTATCGAATCATTTTACACATATGGTCTACACGTAACACGTAGTGTTTATGCTTTATACACATAGATTTATTGATACGCCTTGAACATGTACTGTGATATATATATATATATATAGTGGACAGATGTTATTTAAGATATATAAATTATATTTATTGCTCTGTAGAAAGTAGGAGAATTGATTCGTTATAAACTTGTAACGCATTAAGAGACTTTATATTGCACGTTACGTAAAAAAAGTATATGGTAAAGCTGGTAAATTACATGGTTGAAACGCATCAGCCGAGCGAGAAGTTTTATAGCTTTTGTCTGACACCAGTTTTTTAAGTTTATATTTACATATATATATATATACATACGAGAAACTTTAAATTGACGGAAACCACGTACCCAGATTTCGTGACATTGTTAGAATAATACACCACAACTGTAAGAATACACTATAACTTTGATATATAACATAAAGAGGGGCTTTAAGCTGTTACTCTATATAAAAAAAAATCATTAGACTGCAACTTATTATTTTTATAGCTTTATTTTATAGTTGTAAACCGGTGCTATGAAGCTTTTTTTATGTTCTGTAGAATATTGAAAAAGACTTTAAAAAAACCATGTGTGACAATACGCGCTAGGATTCCTTTCTCTTACAGTAGTGCATGGCGTAGCTGTGGTTTCTTTTTTCAATTTAGTAGTATCAAGTATTTTTTTTTTTGTTTCGATCCCCGTTAATGCCTACGTAGTCTTCTTCTATATGGAACGAGTATAGTAATATACACAATTATATTGCATAAGTAAATTATTTATTATATGTAGAAACTTGAAGTGGAATTTCTTCTTTCGTGTGCGTGAAATTTTGGATATTTATACTTTTTAACATGAAATTCTTATATGACGCTTTGACGTTTCTCATATAAAGGACTGATGTGTTTTGCGTTATTATGATAATTTATAATGCGAAATCTGAAGTGATATTCGAAGAAAATATGTGGTGAGAATTATAAGAAATAATTAATTTGTGTTAGTAGATAAATATACATATTGATTACAAAAAAAGACCGTGCCAAAAAAAGAGAAATAAAGTAAAAAAAAAAATATTTAAAATTGTGTATATAGAGAACAACCATGTGAAAGTAAGATACGTTCTGAGAATTATATATAGACGCACATTTTATGTACTTATATATTGTATATGTATAATAAGATTATCTCTGATGGTTAAATGTAAATAGATCATCACAGAATTATAGAGTATAATAAAAATTATACATATTACAATTATTACATATTATTGCCGCACATACTCTTATATTTGCATTGTACTTATATTTGCATTACGTAAAAAAGACACTAAATTAAATATAAACAAATTTATTCTTCCTTATCAAAAAGAAGCAAAAAGAAATGTCAAACACACAATCTTCTTTGTCACTTCAGATTATAATATTTCGGATTAAATATATGTCGCCACATTATGCACGAAAATATCAATTTTTGTGTGAATAATACATTTATACATATATTTATATTTTTTTAAAGAAATGTTACTTAATCTTTTGTATTTAATCTATTGTATCGCGTTATTTACTTTGCAGTCAAGTAAAAACAATAAATATGCAATGCCGCTACCTGCTTGCTTTTTTATTTATTAACCCTTCACACTTTTTTCTATTCCTCATCTAACAACTTCCTTCTGTGCGGTATTTGGGAAATCTTTTTTATAAGGGTTTTTTCTTGTATTTCTTTGTTTTTTATAAAAAATCTTTGATTTTTTTAATGCCAGCAATATGCTTTCGCAGAAAAGTTAATTTGTTTCAAAATCACTACGTAATTTTATGTTAAAAAATAATATATTTACAAACTATAATATAAAAAATAATATATTTACAAACTATAATATCTGCAATTTTAGAATGCAAAGTATAAACTTTTACATTAATTAAAATATTTTTTGAGACAATTTTAGGAATAAGTATAAATATATTTAAAAGTACATACGTACATGTAATGAATGTCGAAATCATAACAGTAAAAAAATCTAAACAACAGTGACATGAAGTAACTAAGTTTACTTGTAATGAATTTTGTTATTAACATCTGTTTGATTACTAATTCTTGATTATTGCAAATAATAAAAAATACAGAAAGCGCCTTCATACAGATCGAATCAATCATGTATAGAGGATTTTGACAATTTATCCTTTCTGTTTCTTCAACAGTACGAACTAAGCGGAAGAAAAAGCAGCCGCGGCCTCTGTACAGCATCGAATATTCGCAACCGGAACCACCGGCGCAGGACGACAGCGTGTCACCGAAGCCGATGACGCCGCGACGAGTGAAACGACGCTCTGTAATCTCCCGTGACGGCACTCGTCGTTCGAGCACGCGGCGCAGTTCGGTACGCCAGTCCCGTCGCAAAAACCCAGTAAATCGCATTATGGACCATCAGGAGAGCCTGTACGCCAATACAACCGGCGCCGCCTGCATTGGCAACCTGACGAACCAGAATGTGAACTCGCTGTCGCAGAACACGCTCAATTACGATCGGATCTCGGTCGGTTGGGATCGTGACCGAAGCTCTTCAGCGACCGGAAGCAACAATTGGCAACCGGAGGCGGTGAATATGGCGGTGTCGTCATCGGTTCTATGGCCGTCAAATAGCCAACAAGATTCCTCCAACAACTACTCGAACACGTCGTCCGTCTTTCCAGCTGGTCAGAGCCCACCTGTCGATTGGGACCAGCACGCAACCAGCTCTACACGCAACCTCACCGACAACTGGCAAGCATCCGGTGGTGAACTCAACCCGATGCAGTGGCAAGGTCAAAGCAATCCTACGTTTCAGCAAACTAGCACGCAGAGTCTGAACGGGGAGGACCTGGAAGATCTTTACAGCAATCGACCGGCTAGCGCCAGGTCTAGTTACAGCAATTATCACGGTATCAGAGCGACACCGCAGGTGCCAAATCGCACCGACGTGGTTCGCCAGAGTCAGCGACAGTTCGTACTAAGCGGACCGCCCGCTTATCAGGATACGGTGATCTGACACAACTCTTCGGAAATATTAGATAGATGTCGTCTTGCCGAAGATAATGTCGAGACAACAAATTGCGAGCGATAGAACAGGCCTTATAGAACTTTCTACTATTTGTTAATCAAACACAGTACGAACGAGATATAATTAATTGTAGATAAAATGAGTGATAATGTCAGTAGAAACGATGTAGTCAAAACTGTACTATTTTTGATAGTGCTAATCGCACTTGCGACGCATTCGATTCACAACAAGAAGCGAGTATACAAACGAGGGTTTTTACACAGAAAAGCAATTTTAACTTGCATTAACTTTTTTTCTACCGTTGTTGATGCGTTCTCAAGTTGTTGTAGCCTCAGAGGGATAGTTGTATTATAACTTATTGTTTCGACGATTGTAATATCGTGTTCACACAGTGCTGACGTCTCAGAGAATTAATGGTAGAAAACGAATCGAGTATATCATGATTTCTGAGCTGATTTTAGAGCTTTACTTTCGACATAGTTCAACATGCAACAGATCTCTACTGTGTTGCATCGTTACAGTAAGAAATGTAACGTTTAAGGGTTTTAAGGAGACATACAGTCTGGTCTCTTTTGATTGTTTTTTGTCTCGCAATATTATTTTAAAACGTAATCCATTAGAAATGTATGCTTACGTCGTTACTTAATCTGCCGACTTACAAGAAAACCTCGCCAATCCGTAAATTCTGATTTTAATAAAACTTTTTTTTCCAATGTGTGTTTTTATGTGTGTATGTGTTAAACACATAAATTTAGGAATTACTCTTGCAATTAGTTTTGGTGTAGCACTAAAGAGAGATTTCTATATTTATTTTCTTTATTTATTTCTCTGTACACAAACACATATAACACATGGTTAAATAAAGTTCTTATTACAATCGGAATTTAGTTAGTGTAAGCGTTAATTGACGATAAGTTCGATGTGACATAAGACTGTTTTTTTGAAAATGATGTAAGCTGACTGTCGGTAAAATTAAAATCGATGCGCAGATGTAATAATGTATCAATGAGACTTACGTCACTTTTAAAGTAGACAGCTCGTTTATGATTATAAAGAAGGTTGCCTTTACTCTCAGGATAGATCTATTGGAGTAGTGACATATCACAAACAAACAAAAAATTAATGTACTTAAAATTTGTAGAAAGAAAACTTAAATGTAGACGAGAGAAAATTCTATCAGCACTAGAATTTTCTCTTTTTCACTTTTTGTCTTATTGTCAATATTTTTGTAAACACTTTTTCTCTCTGCCATCCTATTTATATCGTAGAATGAGAAGATTCTTTGTCGTGTTATCTTCTATGCATAAAATCAAAACGTATTATATCGCGTATTGTATAAAAATATACATTTATAATATCACCTGTATTACTCTCTTACAAATACTTTTTTGATTTGATTACATTGTACAAAGAAGATAATCGAGTTTATTTATCGATTTCTTCAAAGTGCAATCTACAATTTATATATATTTTTCCTACATATGACAATTTGAGATAAAAAATAATCTTTATGTTTTTTGAGATTTATGATATTTTTGAGAATTGATAATTTTTTTTTTTAATATTTTTACACCTAGTGTCTATTTGTTATATTCATATTCATTTACACGCACGTAATGTACACGGTTAAATATATACGTTATAAAGATAAAATATGAGAGAAAGAGAGACAGAGAGAGACAGATAGTCTTCCAATTGTTACAAATTAAATATCACAAATTTTAGAAGATTAAAATGCAATTTGCGTTGTGTGTAATCATTAACAAATGATAACATATAGAACGGCAATAATCACGTATTGTATAATAATAATCGCGTGCAATACTATTTCTGACAGAAGATAATGAATGTCATATAAATTCGAATATAAATTTATAAGAAGTTTGCGCAAGATGTATAGCCATGATATGGATTTTTTATAAACAAAAAACTTACATTGTTTTATATTAATTTTTAAATTAACTAGTTTTTGGATATGTATTCTTTACTTCTTATATACATATACAAAAAACTTATTACATCTATAAGTACGTCGAGACTTTTGGAGAAGAAGAAACATATAAACACACCAAAGTATTAAATATCGATATATACATATATAAGATATATCAACTGTAAAACTGCCTCATATCTTTTTGGATTTTTATTGTATAATCTAGTAGAATTAGTTCTGTCACTCTTTGAAAATACGTACTTAACTAGATTCATAGTTAATCTTGAATATTTCTAGAAAGAAGATAGAGAAATGAAAGAAAGATTTGGAGAGAGAATCTTACATAGTTTTATAATTATAATTATCACATAATTTTTAATCGGTTGCTATTTATAAATATAGTAATAGCTTTAAACGTAAGACAAAATTATATGCGATCAATAAAATTTTATAATCAACGTGAATTAAAACATATAAAATTATATTGATCGCAAAGTGAATGCAGCGTAATACATCACACTTTAATTTTTACTAAGATAATTTTATTCACATATCACATCTTATGGTTTTAAATATGACAACAATTTGTCGGTAATTTTGTTAACGACGAATCTTTGTCACATTTGAAATAATTAATTGTTCTATTAAATATTAATAATTAATTGTTTTATTAAATTTTAAAAGCGACTCACAATTCACACAATATGACAATTTTAAACTTAATTCGAAATTCACTGTTATCCTGTCATTATATTATCATGTAAGATGGAAAACAATAAACAGTAAACGTTCATTATCTTGCTTATTGAGAGTTTTTTAAAATCCAAAAATCTCTTATTATGTACATATATTTTCTTCATATATTATAATTATATTATAATTATATACGATTATACACTGTTTTTATACTTATTATTCTTTTTATTTAATTTTTAAATTTCTCAGTCTCTTTTTTCACTCACATATGTATGTCACACGTACCACATCATCGTAATAGAGAGAAATTAACGCGTTTGTGACGTGCGACGTATCAACATTATAATGCTTGTATTTGCATGGTATTTTTCCGAGATAACGCTTCGCGGTTCTGTGCTTCCTACAGGATAATATATTGATAAGCGTTTTGGCAGATAAACTCTTGCTACATATTTCCCGAAGATCTATACAGCAGCTATACAGTAAGACTTTCCCTAAATCGCGCATGTCTCACCGTTCGGTTCTTCCTGCCTTCCCCACGGGCGTCCGAACGACCCTCGGTGTAGTAGACGCTGGTCGTCGGAACGCCGAGGGTCGTTTTTCTTTAGCGTTGTCATCACACATAAAATCGCACGCAAGTCGTCAATTTGTAGACGATAACAGAAACAAACGTTTTGCTGACAATAGTTGGCACAAGTTCATAAGCGGTCGTGTAGTCACGAGTCAAGAAAATTGATACATGTCCATATTTTTTGAAACATGAATTGGTATGAGTGTGAGTGAATATCTTGAAGCTCTTTCAACGTGCCAAGCGGTTAATCGTTTCTAGTGCAACATCGATCAGAACATTTCAACCGTCGAAGAAGAGGAAAATTCACACAAGTGAAATATTTAACAAGCTCGAAAATTTCCGATTTAAAAAAAATTATTTATTTAATATTCTCTATTTTTTGACACAGTATTAGTGAATAAAAGTACAAAATTATTAGAGTAAAAAAAAAAATAGTATATTGCAGTAGTGATGCAAGGTGCGAGGATGTTGAAGATTGTGCGAATTGGAGCGAACGGACTTAGAAGATTACATTCCACGGTAAGAACATATTTTATCAAAGAAAATCTTTGAGAAGAAACAGCTTTCCTGAAATAATTTCCGAGAGAATTGACATTTACAATAAATCAAATGTCTACAAAGAGAGAAATATTAAACATGGCGTTTGCAGTTGTATTACGCAATAGCATAGTGACATGCTCTAATCGGAAACTCGATATTAATGTTCTTACTAGAGAGATACGCGAATGGATTGAATTAAACACCGCGATTCAACTTACAGGTTGGAGGAAACTCAAGTATATGAAAGATATCGCTCAATATCATCTTGTTTATTGCAACCACGTGGGCAGCTACGACAAAAATACTTCGACGCATCATAGTTTGTCATATGTACGTCATGTGTGCCAATAAGTTACTCAAATTAGAGTCCTTTGGTTAGCAGTTCGTGCACACAATAAGTTGTTGATTATGAAATATAACTCGCGTATGTTATGAAATATTATTTAACTATCTTGTTATACCGAGAGATCGTGCTTGCAACGGGTTGCAAGTGTTGCTGCATCTGTTATAACTCATACAAAACTTATAAAATATGTCCTAAAAGTTATAAGCATGTGTCGCGAAATTGTTTTACTTAAATCTTTTATTACACAAAAAGACACATGTAGTATACATTCTTTTTTTTTTCAACTAGACATTTTGCTAAATATCATATAAAAACGCGATATCTTGATGCCTGAACAAAACAAACACTTTCTGATCGCTAAGTATTGATTATACGCCGGGGCGAGAGCGATTCTTACGCGATCTTACAAGTGAGATTTCAAGTTTCATTAATGTTCGCGTACATAGAGTTTCTGCCAATCCGAATTAAAATACACGTAGCAGGTTTCAGCTTAGATCCACCAGAGAAGTTAATTCTGTCATTTAAAGATCAATACGCACAGTTGCGTGGCAACCAGAGGCGCGGCGGTTTTTTCTCTTTATGCTCAAAATACTTGAGTTCCATCAGCTGTTTCATTCGGTTTCGTTATTAAGATAAAATCTTCTTATGAGAGTAGATCGACGTACTAAAGTGCGATGTACCGAATCTTTTCTATAGAGACGTGCTGCTGTGCCAGCTACGAGATCCGGAAGTGCGAAATATCTGAATGCTGCTTTCGGAGCTGCCGGGGAACTAGAACGTTCTCAAACACGGTGAGAGAATCAGTTTTACTTGTAAAGTGTTAAATCAAACACGCGTAAATAAATACTATCAAATTATTGTTGCGATTTCACTATTCAATACATGTAACGCGCGAGTACTTTTTGAAACGAATACAACGCGATTGCCTACAAAAGAACGAACGACGTAGTATAACACCGAAAGATGTACAATTTTCTTAAAACAATACATAGCGACAAGTTGCAGAAACGATATGCAGAATTTATTTTTTATAAGTGGCATAGTGATTGTTTTGCAACAAGTTTATCGATCAATATCAATACAAGGCCACAACAATTTACTGACCCATCGCAAATTGATAAGCTGAATGTCATTATTGGTTATCATTTAAGCTCGTTCAACAATACGTAATCTTTTAGATCGTGGCTTGATCTGTCGCGCGAACGAAGAGATATCGCGAAATCAGGAAATGTTCTACAAACTGAAAATCGAGCATATAAGTGAAATATTGAACTCTTTTACAGTGATTGAGTTTTTGCAGTGATATTTATGATATCAAGATAATGGATGATTTTGAATACAGTGGTCATTACCTTAATACGATAGGTGATTTCGAAAAGCTGTCACTGAGACCGTTTCGGTAAGATTAAGTTTTATTTTTTATAATTAATATTATATTATTGTTATTTTAACAGAGAAAATAAAGATTACGCGTATAATTGTTTATTACAAATATGTTTACAAGGAGAGGTTTTTAATTATTAGTATTAAGAATTTATTTATTTATTTCTACAAAGAAATGTATTTTTATATTATTTCAACTTGGTTTACTTCTTATTTGAGTATATCATATTTATTATATATTTTAAGTATTTAATGTGATTTGTTTATTATGCAAGTTTGCTATTCTTGGATATATAAATATTCTCTTTACCGACCAGCTGACTACTGTCCCCTTCTTCTTTCCTCCAATGGAGCTGCTGTTTCCTAGCTCTAATTGACTCTAATATACCAAACAATTATTTGCCAATGGTCTGTATTTGTTACAATTGTTCGTTATTGAATGCAAATTGCATGTTGCTTTCAGAATGTCATCTGTTACAATCTGACGTAAAAAGAGGATACTATTTTAAACCTTTTTTCTCATCATCGTGGGGGGCGAAAAAGAGGGGATTTGTTTTTTTATCGGATGATATAAAAACTTCAGCATTCTTGCAATCTGCTGTCGCGATTGTGTAGCCAGCAGACTAATCTTCAAAGTTTCTAGAACACTTTACATTTATAAGTTTTCGAAATTGTGCGTGTGTGTGTGTGTGCGTGTGTGCATTGTGATATGAATTATTGAAATATCAAAAATATTATTAATAAAATACAGTCAAATATACGACAATCACTATGCCTTATATCGAGGCGGTCGATTGCGAGTCCGAAGCGAACTCGGATTCTAATCTACAGTTGACCGAACTTTCGGAAGATTATGTGATCAAATCGAAAATCGCGTGTTCGATCTGGTTAGAGAAGAAAAACGATCGATCGACCAGAATGTTGGCTCGCTTTCTTAGGTATTAACACAACCGTATCTATTAACAATTAAATTACGGCACTAATGCAGATTCATTATCTTGCTTTTCGTTACAGCGAATACAGCTTTATTCATGACAGCCACTATATGTAGTGAGTACCGTGTATTAAATGCATGGCGTGTGCGTGTGCGTGGCGTGTGTGTATGTGTGTGTGTGTGTAAATAATGTGATGCGAATAAAAATTTGTTATAAATAACGTGATAGCATGGATCTCTTTTTATCATATGTTTGACTTGCAATAATAACTAATATATACATATGTACTAATATTACAATACATATTTGCTCTTCTCACTGCTTATTAAAATAACTATTTGCACTTTTGAATATGTTTTATGTAATGTTTATTTATATTTGTTATTAAAACTTTTTAGAAAGCTATGTGTGTAAAAAAATATTTAAAAGTCGATATTAGATTATTTTCAAATCGTGCCACGTGTGAGTCACTTTTTATATAGTTGTATATTCTTGATCATTCGCAGCACTCGAGATCAAGATCAAGCAACAAACGCCGAAGACGTCCTGTTTGATATGTTTAAGAATGAGGAAACTGGTCTTGTATCAGTGGGCAAGTTTTTAGCTGTACGTACAACAAACATGATATATAAATGTACATACACGTAAACATTGTGTTTCAAAGTGATCCAAATTGACATGCGTGTGTTTTTAAATTCGTGTAAGGCTTTAAGAACGACTGGTTTGCGGAAAAACGATCCTCGACTCCAGGAGCTGTCGGACAATCTGAAGAAGGAACATGCGAAGTCTGGCGGTCACGAGGGTATATCACACGAAACGCAGAAATTGAACAGAGAACAATTCAGGAGGTGAGTTTATCAGACTGGAGTATCCAGCGCATGTTAATTTACAAGCGTACGAGGAAGAATAAAGCGCGATTTTTATTTTTACAGAATCATAAATCCTAATATTGTTCTGATCTCGCGAGCATTTAGACATCAGTTTATAATTCCTGACTGGTTAGGATTCACGAAACACATCGAGGATTTTTACTGGAAATGTAAAACAAACACAGAAGGCAAAGTCGCGTCGTATATACCGCAATTAGCTAGAATGAATCCGGAATATTGGGGCGTTTCCGTATGCACTATTGACGGACAACGATTTAATATTGGTGATACCTCGATGCCGTTCACTCTCCAAAGTTGCAGCAAACCTTTGACCTATGCGATAGCTTTGGACAGACTTGGTCAGGAAGTGGTGCATCAATATGTGGGTCAAGAACCGTCCGGAAGAAATTTCAATGAACTCATACTCGATCACAATAGTGAGTTTTAAATTGATTGCAATCTAAATTACATAATTAATTGAATAACTTAATTGAATTACGTAAAAACTGTACACTTGGAAACTGTACGCGCTACATGTGATATCGATTGTGCAGTTAATAAATAACAATGTTATTAAGAAACATATATACGATTTTTTCAGAGAAACCACACAATCCAATGATAAATGCTGGCGCGATATTGGTATGTTCGCTGCTGAAAGAGTTAATTAAGCCGGAAATGGGTCTGGCGGAAAAATTTGACTTCACGATGGATTACTTCAAGAGATTAGCGGGTGAAGAGAATCTTGGTTTCAACAATGCTGTTTTCCTGTCCGAACGAGAAGCGGCAGATCGAAATTACGCTTTAGGATTTTATATGAGAGAGCACGGATGTTACCCGGAGAAGACGAACTTGCGTGAGGTTATGGATTTCTATTTTCAGGTAAGAACTTATTTTACGCTTACTACAGTTACTACAATATACTTTAGATGAGAAATAAACTGCAAGAAAAATTTGTTTGTTTTTTATAAAAAGGATAAAAAATAGTTTTCTATATTTTATACTTATTCGAATTATTTTTATATAAAATAAATACAAATTTCCGTACAATTTCTATCTCGCGGCGTTTTAACACGCGTGATATATATAGATACATCTTATTTTTACGCTGGAGAAGGCGAACAAACTAGATTAAACCTCTTCTATTTTTATTTTGATGGCAGTGCATGTGCAAGTTACTCTGTTAATAAATTATTGTATATATATATTTTTTTTTTGACAAGTGCTGTTCTATGGAAGCAAACTGCGAAACAATGGCGGTAATGGCAGCCACGCTGGCAAACGGTGGTATATGTCCGACTACCGAAGAGAAGGTGTTAAAACCGGAAAGTGTTCGGGACGTATTGAGTCTTATGCACAGTTGCGGCATGTACGACTACAGCGGTCAATTTGCCTTCAAGGTAAAGTAAAAATCGTATCTTTATCATTTGTGTTAATCAACTTAAATTTAATTGAACTTATGCATATAATGCTAGCACTGTTTGCGTGATCGACACTTCAATTGTTGAATAAAAGCTGTGACGTAAAATTGAAGAAACGTATTTTCTTTTAGGTTGGCATACCAGCGAAATCTGGCGTGTCGGGTAGCCTTTTAGTGGTAATTCCCAACGTCATGGGTATTTGCACTTGGTCACCGCCCTTGGACCCACTTGGCAACTCTTGTCGCGGCGTGCAGTTTTGCGAAGAACTTGTTAGCGAATTTAACTTTCACAGGTAATAATTTTTTTTCCAATCGATTCTTCTCTCTTTTTCTTTTTGTTTTGTGTCGATTCTAATTCAGCTTGTTTTTTTTTGTTTTTTTTTTAAACCGCAGATATGATAATTTAAAGCACGCGTCGAACAAAAGGGATCCTAGACGACACAAATACGAGACGAAAGGTCTCTCAATCGTCAATTTGTTGTTCAGCGCTGCCAGTGGTGACGTCACAGCTATGAGAAGGTGAGATCTTTCAAAAATCTATTTAAACTAAAGACAACCTTACGTGAAGTCATTTGTTCAAAAGACTTATTTGTTGTAAAGATATGCAAGTTTGTGTTTATTACTGAGCAAATGATGTTCTGTTATTGTTTTGATTATTATTTCGAACTCTCATAATTGTAGACACCGACTGAGCGGAATGGATATGACTCTGTCCGATTACGACGGCAGAACCGCTCTGCACTTGGCCGCCAGCGAAGGCCATTTGGATTGCGTCGAGTTTCTCATTGAACATTGCGGAGTCCCGCATGAACCTAAGGACAGGTATACTCACAAGATTTGTGAAGTGACATCAAGTGTTTTAATTTTTGTTTTAACTTTTCACTTGGTATCACAGTGTTTTATGAGTAATTGATTCATTGCATAAGTTTCTGTTTTTAAGTAAACAATAAAGCATTTTTTACATGTAAATAAATATTGTTTTTATAAATTCCATCTTTTTTACTTTTTCTTCTCTCTCTCTATTTAAAAAAAAAAAAAATATTATATCATATTGCTTCTAAGTCTTGTATGCGTTTTAAATTCATGTTGAGTCTGACAAGTTAGAGGTGTACATATGTGTGTGTTCTATTTTTAGATGGGGAAAACGACCAGTCGACGAAGCCGAGACTTTCGGTCACATGCAGGTGGTGGAATATTTAAATAACTACGCTCTCGCTCATAAAACCGAACTGGAAAATAAGCAGAACGAGTGTATCGATGACAACGACTCTTGTCGCAAGCAACCGGAAACGGCGGTGCAATCACCATTACCGTAAACAATAAGTGACGACGTCTTTAAGACCGACTTTAGAATATCAAGAATGTATGTGTGTGCATGTGTGACGAGAACGAAAAAGATGCGAATTTGATCAATTTATCGATCTGAAGAAGAAGCAAATAACGTATCGAATGTGTAATAATTGCAAGACAAAGTCGGAAAAGTATTATGATGTAATATTATTTTTGTAAAATTATTTGCAAACTATTTTGCATTCGCTGGTTTTTTATGCCAATTTTATATGAGATTTTAAGTTAAAAAAAGACAATAATACAAAGCAATAATTTTTGTTAATGTGATTTTTACGATATATGTGACCTCCATGTATTTACACGTGATGTATATTTTCTTGATATATGAGTAGCGCGTGTGTGAGTGTGTTTGAGCACACACTCACATATAGCTTAACTGTGATTAAGATATGCAGTATGTTTTTACACATGCCATTTTCTTACCATAATTTAATGCAAAACCGAAGCAACAGCAAAAGCTTGGTTGTTCAATTTAATTTTTCGTTCGACAAAATTGATGCTTATTATTCTCTTTCAACCTTCTTTTAATTGTATAAATATAGCAATTTGCTTTAATGTGTGTATATAATGACGCATAAAGTACACGAATAACGAGCCGACCGGAAAATACAGATGTTATCTCGTGAAAATTCTTCGTAACAAATCGCATATTAAACATATCTCTCTTCAATTCTCTGGAGATAGTACAGATAGTATATCCGTCTAACAATTAGCTGTGTATGTATATTATGCTAATAATAAGAACTGTTTCTTCAAACTAGAAACATTTATTGTACTTGAGCAAAACACATCTGTGGAATGTTATTTTCAATATAATGTACACACATAATGCACATTGTATACATGTTATCTCACTTAATGTTTGAAACAACTTTGTATTTATCTTTCTCATTTATTATTCGTTGTTAGAACAAGTGTATGCTTTTGAGTCTTTAATTTTTACTTCTGTGAAAAATTTCAAACATTGATATGAGAGATAGAAAATGCTGTTACAAAATATATCTTTCTAATATCCATGCATTATATTATATAACACATGAAAATATCTATTTTTCTTTTTCCATATATATATATATATATATATATATGTATAGAAAGAGCTATAAGATAGATGTGTGTATAAATAAAATAATTCATCGCCGCGAGAACGATTGTACAATTCCTCTTCTAGCGAGCGATTCGTTAAATTATCGCTATATTTGTTGTTATTGAAATCGTGCTATTTTAATATGTCGAAAAATGCAACAAAGGCTGGAACAGTCAATTTCTCGCAACGCATTATATGGTACAACTACATGTTGCGATTGTGTGTTAAAGTAGATTTTCTTGGCAAAACTTCAGCGTATAGATTAGACAAATATTTTCGACGGATAACTGAAGTCGCTTTTGCGTAGACAAGAAAACCTAATCGTATATTTTTAAATAGACAAAAAATGATGACAATAATATTATTATTATCATAAGAGAGAGCGTATTTATATGACAGAAATGAATGTGCAATTGTGGAATTTCTTGCAGTGTGTTGATATTGAAATGTTATTAGGTCGTATTATAAATGTATAATTTAGTTTGAAAAATGTATAATCTCTTTTTTTATTATGAAGATATTTATAAAAATTTAGTTACAATTTAGCAGATTATACGATAATTTTGAAGTCAAAAGATACGTAAATAGGTGTATATTTTGTATGATTCTTGATAATAATGAATGTATCTAATGATTATACTATGAGTGTCAATTTTCAATTTTTATGATATATGTACTCATCAATAAAATAAAATTCAAAATCTAATGTACGAGAATTTTATTATTATATTATAAAAATAAATAAACAAATAAATAATTAATAAATAAAAAAAACTAAGAGAAAATATATTAAAATATATTAACATATTGATTAAAATTTAAGAGAAGTTTTCAACTGCGGCTCGATTTCAAACACATAACTGCACGGCTCCTATCAATACTCTCACATTGGCTAGAAAGCAAATTGGCGAAGTAGCAAAACAATAAAGCACAAAAAAATTAATTACCTATTAATTTTTTCAACCGATTATTGTTTGTACAATAAATAGAAAATGGTATAGTATAAGACTTCGGAATTAAAAGTGGCTATGTGATGAATAGCATAATAAAAAATAAAGATGCTAGTAAAACACATCGTAAACCACATAAAAAAAACTGGTCATGTATTAATGCAACTTGATGACGACAAATCAAAGATTCATCTTCTACGCAGACAATTCCTAAAAGAAAAAAAGAAAATAAGAAACAATCTATAGATCTGAATCAAAGAGAAGAATAATTTCTTTTCTTGAACTGATTATCTGGTAACAGTGCACTTCAGTTGCACTATTATTGCCAGAGTTGCGCGCTCCGCGCTCTTTGCATCACAAAACGGACGCGCGCCTGTCGCTACTACGTCCGGCTATTGTTACATTGAAACATTCGACATTATAACGTAAAAGAATCATTTTTAATCAGTAAAGGTGCCATTACACAGCGTGTGGTTAGGCGAGCCTGGCTCGCGACTTACCGCGCTGCGAGCCGTATGAATGAGCCAATGCGGCAAGACTCGACGCGGCGCGTTTTTCTCGCCAAATGTCGGTAAATGTGGCACGAGTCAAAAGAAACGCGCCATCGTCGAGGCTTGTCTCGTGAATCCGTTCACACAGGCTCGGACAGTTTGTAGCTCGTGCGCGTATAATTTCTTCAGTTATCGTTCAACGCTCAAAAAAAAAAAAAAAAAAAAAAAAGCTGCGAANAATTTCTTCAGTTATCGTTCAACGCTCAAAAAAAAAAAAAAAAAAAACAAAGCTGCGATTAACGCTCCGAATGGCGCTCGTACAGGCTCGTCGATTCGTATTTTATCAGGCTCTGACTGTTCTCACGGCGCGGTAGTAATTCGCGAACCTCGCGCCGCGGTGCGATAACTGAAGAAATTATACGCGCACGAGCTACAAACTGTCCAAGCTTGTGTGAGCGGATTCACGAGATAAGCCTCAACGATGATGGCTCGTTTCTTTTGAACTCGTGCCACATTTACCGACATTTGGCGGGAAGAACACGTGCCGCGCCGAGTCTTGTCGCGCTGGCCCAATCACACAACTCGCAGCGCGGCAAGTCGCAAGTCAGGCTCGCCGAACCACGCGCTGTGTAATGGCACCTTTACTGATTAAAAATAATTCTTTCACGTTATAACGTCGAATGTTTCAATGGAACAATAGCCAGACGTAGTAGCGGTAGGCGTGTGTCGTTTCATACGAAGAACGCGGAGCGCGACTCTGGCAAATAATAGTCCAACTGAAGTGCATTGTTACCAGACAATCAATCCAAGGAAAGGAATTATTTTTCCTAGTTCCTTGTTTTCGTTTCTCATTTTCTTATTTTTGTTTGGGGTTTGTCTTCGTGGAAGACGAAACAAAGTTTCGTCGTCAATTTCCAACTTTACATGACGAGTTATTTTCGATTTAGTACGAGAGTTGCCGCCATTTATTATACTACTCACCATTATTGTGTACCCTATATGAGGACCATCTTCTGATCCGCGTGTTTTTCTTTTTAAAGGTACATCACAATTCATATTTATCGTAAACGTAAGTTCTTCAGACGTGTGTTTCGTTTTAATTAATTCTCTTACCGTTGTCTCAATTTCAACAACGTAAGAACATTTTTCGTTGTCGATAACTATATTTTCAAACCCGACTTCCCTGAAGTCTTGTAGAACAACATCTTTCATTTGTTCTTTGTTAGCATTTGCCTGTTTTAATATTTTATTTTTATGATCATTTATTTCTTTCAAAGCTGTTTCAATTTGTTTCTCAATATGTTCTTGTGCTTCATGTTCAGTTGTTGGGTTGTTTTCTTTTTGTGGATTGTCCATCGTTCAGTCTGCTTTTTGTTAGATATTTGCGCTTGCTCTATCTTATATATAAGGTGATTTTGAGCCGCGAGCCGCAACGAGTAAGCGACGAAACGTAGCAATGAAATGGTTTTCTATGCTACTATATTATCGACTACAGTTGACGCTCGGACGTAGAGACAAGGCAAAGAGACAGAACGCGGCAACACGTTATTAGCAACGCGGTAGCTACTCCAGCAGTTCGCTCTTATAACTATATTACAAAGCAAATAACTCGTTGCCGCGTTCTGTTCGCGCCTACATTCGGCGGCGACCGTCGACTATAATCGACGCTCGTCCTCAAGAAAATTAAGATCATTGTTTCACATCTAGAACTTTGCCCAGAGCTGGATTTCAGTGAGAAATGTTTGAGAGAAAAGTTGTGATAGCAAATGCGTCGTACAAATTAGAAATAGAAGACGATGGGGCCATTTGCGTTGGAGAATAGAATCGAGCTCTTTTGTTTGTAAGAAAAAATTCCTGAAAAGATGATGAGGATTCGAACTCGGGAATCTCCATGTCCGTAGCCCCTGCACTCAGACCGCGAGACCAATGAGGCGGTCGACAAATGTAAAGGAATATACCGGTTATAACCGAAAAGGTGACTCATTACGCTAAACAACGCCATCTGAACTTAAAACTTTCTAACTAATAACAAAGACATGTAACGATTTACATTACCGATTCAAATTACGGTTATCGATTGAACTACGATTATGCTTTCTCGTTTCTTTCTGGAGTCGATATTGTAGAAATATTATAGATTAAAAAAATTAAATATAAAAATAAGATAAATTTAACAAAACAAATAAAACAATTTAGTTATATTTATAGTCAATACATATATATATATATAAATAAATTAAAGTATAACAATTGCGTATTTATAATAAAATTATAAAGTATAAAAATACATACTGATTATAATAATAAACACACATAAAAACAATATAAAAACTTTGAAAAATATTTAAAAATATAAAAAAGAAAGATCAAACATGGAAGTATGTATCAAATAACAATCAAGTGCATAATTATTAAAATATTTTGATCTTTATATATATTTACAATATAAGGAAATATTTATATTAATATTTGAGTAGTAAAACACAGCTAATTGCTACGACTATGTGATTAATACTTCTTGATAGTCCATGTAAAGCATTACATACACGCACAAGTTACGTCATTGTCAAGGTGGTAAATATAGTAACTATCATACCAGTAATACCGGAGTTAAAACACGTAAGCCGGTTGGATTTTCCTAGCCGACACCAAATTTTAGCTAAGCTGCATAACATAAAATGAGTCAGTAAAAACGCCCGAAGGTTTCTCGTAGGTTTTGCATTTGCATTCACTCTATACGATTCCACTTCGCAATATCGGCATTCCACTTCAATTCGAATGAGCTTGATTTATTTATTTTTAGAAATATTAAATCATATCTTTTTTTAAATACTAAATATTCTAAATATCTAAAATATTTGTGCAAAATACGTTTTAGAAAATTTATTAAAGACAAATTTGTTACAGTTGTCATTATATTTTCATAATTTAAAAACATTGTCATAAAAGTCTTATAATCTATTATATATATATTTAATATATTAACGTACTTTTTTATTACTATTTGTACAGAATAAGACAAATTATAATAGTTTGTTACTAATCAATCAAAGAAATAATTAAAAAATTTCTTTTACTTTGCAACAGTTTGCCTTGGTCACGTCATAGGAATTTCCTGATTATTACAAATGCAAGGGGAGTCCCTTATGAACCAGAAATATCACAATTTAAATTAATACTTATAAAACTAGTAGTTTATAAACTTGTTCAAAAATCAAATAGATTTCTGTTAACTAATCTTTATTGTAATGATACAGACGGAAATAACAAACTGCTATCACGAAGTCGAGATCAAGCATCATGTACACGAATATCAGCGTGTATTTGTGATTAACAAGGTCATCTGTATTATCGTCAAAGATAATTGTTTATTTTCCCAGCATTTGTAAGTATACGCGGAATGAAATCCAGCTCTTTTCGATCATGTAAGATTTAAATAATGATTCTGAATACATCAAAATTCCTTATTTCTAACAGAAAAATTTACAATGAGTTATGTAACGATATTTGTATCATCTAGAAATTAATACAATTTCGTATTAAGAACAATTTTTTACATGATATTATTATTAGTTTATTTTTTTCTTTTTTACGCTATTATAGTTTTTATAGTAGAGATAATATAATATATATTTTTATATTTTATACACGTGCGCTTTTATTACAATATTTACATTATATGTAAAAAATATATAATGATCTCTAATTTTTCAGAGAATTCATCAGTAATTATTGTACTTTGCAATAAAATACAATAAAATATATAATATATCATAAAAGATAATAATATATAATATATATATATAATTAAACATATACATGTATATATATACCAAATATATTGTTTAACTTCTAACATAAGAGATTAAGCCTCAACCAACACACAAGTGCAAATATAAAATATTTACACAATGCAAATTTCTTGCAATTGCAATCGAACGCAAACTGTTTTACGAAAAGCTGGTTTTATGAGTTTATATATGTTTGCGTCATGTTATTAAACTTTTACATGCAATTGTCAATTCGTCGAAAATTCGTTGGCTAGCAGCTACATTGAAGCAAAAATTCGTCTCGTCTAGCAGTCACATTGAACTCAACCTTGAAGAAAGAAAGAACCGGTATGATACAGGTTTTGCTAGAACCTCGAAGATGTTTTTTTTATAAAGTAACATTATTGAGACCGGTTAAACCGACTATTGATCAATTGATTATAATTAGAATAGTGGTCACAAGTTACAATTGACTAGTAATTAAGTATTTAATTACAACCATTGTTATCACAAGTTTTCTATTTTTTATAACAACATAATATTTAATTATAAGATAATTAAAATATTTGTTTACTTTTAAAGTAAGATTTAAATTATTTAAATAAACTTTAAGTTTGCAATAAAACCCTAACAATTATAATTATTCGAGTCATCGATATATAAAGAATACAAAATACAATAAAAAATTCAATACATACGAGATATATCATCTTGTACCTGTTTAAATTGCAAATGATTGCCACATCGCCAACAAAAGACTGTTTTGGAATTAATATTTTTCTTGCATCAAATTTATCATACTCGAGAGTGTGTAATAATTGCTAAGAATATCATGCCTTTATTTTTGAAGAAACATTTCGGATATTACACATGAAAGAAACTTCTAATATAAATGTGTAAATTTTTTACTTTTTATCTTCTGCATTATATGTAAGATATATAAATTTATATAAAAATAAAATAGCTTCTTGGTGTTTAGTACAAATTAAAGAAACTTCCATAATTAAAATATTTATTTTTTGCACAGTTCTGTCTCTCTTTCATATAAAACTTTATGAAATGTGTCACTGCTTTGCAAGATTATCTTTATAAAAACTTCCCATTCTAAATTGGCTAGAAATCCCGTAATAAATACGGTGTCATC
Organism: Pseudomyrmex gracilis; assembly: GCF_002006095.1. Lineage (NCBI taxonomy): Eukaryota > Metazoa > Arthropoda > Insecta > Hymenoptera > Formicidae > Pseudomyrmex > Pseudomyrmex gracilis. Next base: position 779,029 of record NW_018020606.1, read on the forward strand.
TGTGCTACTAATCATTCTTCAATAGACGAGAAGGAATACCCCGGATCGAAACATGTAAAGCACTTCGTCGAAATAAACAGACCTTGATGGCTATAGCCAACGAGTGAACGGCAAAAGTATTGTCACTTTGTTAGTATTTCTAGTTATCATTTTAAAAGCTGATAAGATTAGCAAGCGTTACCAATGCGTTAGAGTCGTTAGCACAAAATGTCATGTTTCAAAAATTCGATAGTTCTCATTATTGAATTTTCGCGGAAGAAAGAAAAATAGCATAAAATTTTTAAAACCTGGCATTGAGGTGGCAACATGACGGAGAACGCGACGGAAACGAAAGACGAAGAGAGGGTCAATTATTGACCGACGTAAAATCCAGGCATCGCGTTGTATATAAGATGTTGATTTCGATGCGAGAGCTTCAGTCGCTCTTGACTCTCCGATCATTGAGTTATCGAGGTGAAACAGATAATACAGATAGGCTGTTGTAAGTGATAGACAAAGCAATTAGTTAATTGCAAAAAGTGAAAATGAGATTATTCAAGTGTGTGCTACCAGTGGTAGTGATACTGCTTTTGATTAATGACTCCTACGCTGGTGAGTTTCTGAATGCAGAAAATTTTTTATTTTAATTTAAAAGAAAAATTCTTTTCTCTAGTTATTCACGAACAATTTTTATGTCTGATTGTCATATAACTTTCTACTTGAAATATATTTGTAAAATGACTATATAATGCTTGCTTGGCAGTCTAAGAGGCGATCTCGTCATATATTCGTTATACGAAATTCAAAAGGTCATTCGAAGTACATATAATGTATACAATATCAGATAAATATAAATATTTTGTCTCTTATATTGTATTATCTTGAAATATATCCGTGATCTCTTCTCAGACTAAAAGTTAAGAATCAAGTCAATATACAGAATAAATTCAAAAATAAACATTTTTGAAATATTTATATTTTTTATATAATATTTGTATATAAATATTTTTTATATAATATTATTTTTATATAATATGTTATATGATATTATTTTTATAAGTTTTACAATATTTTGTACATTGTGCGAAGGTGTACTACGCGATCTTATTGGCGGCAGTGTGCTGAATCCTTTAAACTATTTGAAACCTAAAGGAACATCTGCTCAAGCTAACAGCAATGCTCAATCATTAGGAGGAGGTTTCAATATAGGACCAATCGGAATTGGCGGTGGACTTTCCTCAGCATCGGCTTCATCGTCCGCGTCAGCGACCGGTGATGGCTCAGCTTCAGCGAAAGCTAATGCTGATGCCAATGGATATGGTGGATATGGCGGTGCCAATGCAAACGCGCAAGCCAATGCTAACGCTCAAGGTAAATTTTGCATCAAATAGAAATGTTTTTACATATTTTCTAAATAATTTTTAAACAGTTTTACAAGTTATGCGATTAAAAATGAAATCGAAATCATGTTATTATATTTATGTAATTATTATTATTCTAAATTTATAAAATCCAATCTGTAAAATATATAAAAAATATATATAATATAATCGTACTTTTATGGAATGTGAAGAATATTGAGTTTCGACAATGTAGAAGGTTAAATTTTTGCTCGCTGTCATATTTGTCTCTTCTTCTCATCTCTTTCTTTTTATCATCGTTTCAGTAAGTTAACATATCAATGAACGATGATTGATTTTAACATAGGTTACGGCGGTTCTTTGGGAACCTCCGGGGGGTATCTCAGAGATAATGGTGTAAATGATGACTATTACCATCGCAACGTCAATCAGGTCCCCGTTCAGTACAGTCAACCGAGTTACGGAAGTTACGGTGGCTCTCAGTCTAATGCTAACGCTAATGCCAACGCTATGAACAGCGTAAATGGCGGAGCACTTCCGATTGGTTCCTCCGGTTCTTATTACCCAGTATCTTCAGGACCTAAAGTTATCGGCAACGCTAATGCTAACGCAAACGCCAACGCTGTCACTGCCAACGGTGGTAACGGCAGAGTAGTTCCAATCAACCCTTCCGAATCCTATTATCCAGTGCAGTCTGGACCCAAGGTCATCGGCAACGCTAACGCTAATGCTAATGCTTACGCGAATGCTGTTGCAAAAGGTAGCGGCGGTGTAAATTCGTATCCTGGAAAATATCCTAGCAACGGAATAGAGATTATTCCCGTAAACACACTACCGATTTCTCAACCGAATCCACCTGGTCGTCCAGTGCCCTATCGGCCTTACCCCCGGCCAATTCCTCAAGGAGTTGGCAAGGGAGAAACTGTGATACCAATTGTCATAGTCGAAGATTCGCCTGCGGTGCAACATCCGCAACATCCGCAATATCCACAATATCCGCAATATCAACGTCCAGGTTCTCACTACCATGGTCGACCGCATTACGGCGGGAAACCGAAGCAACAGCCCATTGAGGTCATCGTTATCGAGGAGACGGTGCCAAGTCATCAAGGTGATACTTCATACTTGAATACAAACTCAAAAAGTCATCGATACACTGGGACTAATCGATGACAGCACTGAGAATTTTCCGCACTATTTTTATGCAATTTTTCGTGGAGGCGGAGATAGCACATAATTATGCCTAATTGACGTCACATAATTATGCCTAATTGACTTATACGTATACGAAACGACACTGATAAATATTACGTCATTGCTGGAAAACAATATACGAGAATTCGTGGAAACATCTTATTTTCTTCTAGCTTTGTATGTGATTAACATATTTTGTATAATTCTTCCTGTTGCTGATGAAACAATATTGTGTAAAATTATAAAATTCACGAACGCATGAAATTAAAGATATACAAACCAGAAAATATTTTTTGCATTTACGTTGTTGTCGATTTAAAAGTTGAAAAACTTGTTTTCATCTTATTATATTTGAAAAGTCTTAATGATTATTTTGACAGACCAAGAAATAAGAATTACGTTAATGATGTACTCTTGCTTAGCTGCGTTTAAATAGAAAAAATACAAAACATCTATATATTCTATATGTAACTAAGACTGAGAGCATGAACTTCGTGACTTTCGTACCACACGTGACTTTTGCACCACAAACTTATTTAATTTTTGCACGTATCAGCATGTTGTCACTTTGATCATGTGCATCAATACACGTATATATGTATATACGTTATATCGCAATATATAATTTAATAGAAAAAAAAAAACAATAATTATTATACTTATCTGTTACAGCTAATGGCTATGGAAATAGTGGCATTCAAGGAACTTATCCTCATCAAAGACCATCTTATGGTGGCAATCCCTTCTTATCTGGCGGCGGATCAAACGCTAACAGCAATGCTAATGCTCAAGCAAGTGCCAATGCAAACGCCAATGCTCAAACAGGAGGAAATAGCGGAAGTATTTCAGGAGGATACCAACCACAAGGCAGTGGCCACTATCCGTCAGGTCAGATTGGCGGAAGCAATCCGTTCCTAAGTGGTGGGCATAATCTTAATGGCAATGCCAACGCTAATACGCAAGCCACTGCCAATGCAAATGCAAATGCCGGATCTGTTGGTACCGGACAAGAACCAATAGGTGCAAATAATCCGTTCTTTACTAGTAGCCCATCTCACGGTAATGCAGCAGGGAACTATCAGCCAGGTGGCACTGCTATCATTTTGAATGAAAAACCGAAAGGTATTCCTACTACTTATCCAGGACAATGGACAAATCCTAGCTCGCAAGGATCTGCAGGAGCTAATGCAAACGCCAACGCTAATGCTGCCGCTGGTGCCAGCGGAGGAGGATATGTTGGACCGGTGAAAGGGAGTCCGATTTCTGGATCAGGTGGATATGGCGGTGGATCTTCAGGAGCAACTGTTCTTGGTAGTGGTTATAATCAGGGATCAGTTAGTCCGAGCTACGGCGGACAAAGTGGAAGTTTATCTGGTGCTAACGCCAATGCCAATGCTGGAGCTGCAGGCGGAAGTAGCGGAATTGTTCTTGGTGGATCAGGAGGTCATAACGGAGGTTATAACCAAGGATCTCAAGGTCAAAGTGGCGGTGGATATGTACAAGGCGGTTCTTCCGGATCTAATCTTGGTGGATACGGTGGAGGTTCATCCGGTGCCAACGCTAACGCCAATGCTGGAGCCGCTGGTGGAAGTAGCGGAACTGTTCTCGGTGGATCAGGAGGATATGGCGGTGGATCTCTCGGANCCGGTGCCAACGCTAACGCCAATGCTGGAGCCGCTGGTGGAAGTAGCGGAACTGTTCTCGGTGGATCAGGAGGATATGGCGGTGGATCTCTCGGAGGTCAAGGTAGTGGTGGATATGTACAAGGTGGTTCTTCCGGATTGAATCTTGGTGGATACGGAGGAGGCTCATCCGGTGCCAATTCTAATGCTGCTGCAAATGCTAACGCCAATGCTGGAGCCGCTGGTGGAAGTAGCGGAACTGTTCTCGGTGGATCAGGAGGATATGGCAGTGGATCTCTCGGAGGTCAAGGTAGTGGTGGATATGTACAAGGCGGTTCTTCCGGATCTAATCTTGGTGGATACGGAGGAGGCTCATCCGGTGCCA